>NC_073745.1:31383948-31722948 GCF_029784135.1 Toxorhynchites rutilus septentrionalis
TCCAGTCTTCATTCATGCTTACTATAGTGTTCAGTTGAAAATCTTTCAGGATTTTTTGCCCTGTGAGATCTCCTTCTAGAAAATGTTTTATACGTTTCAGCCTAAGAGCTCCTTTTTCCGCTTCAAGTTGCACATATTGGTGCAAGGGTAGAAGGTTTAAAAGAGCATCTAGGGCTTTGGAAGGTGCGCTTGGCATCGCTCCAGTTATTGATAAGCATGCCGGACGTTGTAGTTTATCGAGCTTTTTCTGAGTTGATATTTGTGTAGTTTTAGGCCACCACACTAGCGAAGCATATGTTAGTCTGGGTCTCACAATTGCCGAGTAAATCCAGTGAATCGTTCTCGGTTTTGGTCCCCACTTTTTCCCGAATATACTACTACAACTGCAGAGCGCAGTCTGGGCTTTAGATATTGCATACTCCTGTTAGTCGTTCCAATTTAGTTTTTGAACAAGCATGACACCTAAATATTTGGTACGTTTTGAAAGCTCCAATTATACACCTCCCAATCTAAGAGGTGGAATCTTATACTTTCTTTTTCTGGTAAATGGAATTATGACTGTTTTTGAAAAATTAACACAAAAACCTTCCAAGTTGCACCATTTGAGGGTGTAGTTAAAGGCTGTTTGCATTCTATTGGAAATAGTATACTCACATTTACCCCTCACTAAGATGGTTATGTCATCAGCAAAACCAATGACTTCGTATCCTAAATTAGCTAGGTTATTAAGAAGATCGTCGACAACTAGAGACCACAACAGAGGAGACAGAATTCCTCCTTGACCCCTAGTTGGTTTCGTTGTTAGAGTAGATCCTCCTAATTTAGCTGTTATTAGTCGGTTGGTTAGCATGGCATGTGTCCAGTTGGAGATGCACATGTCAAAATTACATTTTTTCATAGCTTTATTTATAGAGTTGTAGGATGCATTGTCAAATGCTCAATCAATATCAAGAAAACCTGTAAGTGAAATTTCTTTAGCATCAAAAGACTTCTCTATTTTTGAAATTAATGTGTGAAGCGCTGTGTCAGTTGATTTGTTTGCTTGATAGGCAAATATAAATTTGTCCAATGGTCTCCTATTCAAATATGATGATTTGATATCAATAGATATCAATAGATCAATGACCTTTTCCATCATTTTTGAGATGACAGATGTTAGACTAATTGGTCTATACGCTTTAGAAGTCGTCCTGTCACGTTTGCCAGTCTTGGGAATAAACATAACCCAGACTTCTCGCCATTTACTAGGAATGTAGCTTAGTACCATACTAGCTCTAAACATCTCCGTTAGAAGAGGGACAGTGATATCCTTGCTTTTATGTAACAGCACCCGATACATCCCGTCTGGTCCTGGAGATTTAAAGGGCTTCAAGGAATCCACTGCCCACTCAACCCTTGACCTTGTAAAGTAGGACGGTCTTCATTAGCTCTATTCTCGTCTCTGATTAGACAAGATTGAGCTGTATGAAGACCTGTGCGTGTCCGGAAATCAATTGGATTGAGCCTGGGAAGTGTGTTTCCATCATGATACTAAGTGTTTTCTGGGAATCGGTTGTAAAGTCTGCTTCATTTAATATTGGAACACAAACAATTGCGTGTAGTTCAGTCATTTATTAACGAATTCATAATTTGTTTTTCATACCAATGTAGCATTTTCTTTACTCTTTCATAAAAAAAAAATAAAAAAATTATTCATTGCTTTTTCGAAGAAATTCTCGTACTTTTCCCGTAATACGGCACATTAGGCGGCGCACACCCTTTTCGTCCACCGTTTTGGCGATTTGATTCCACCAGTTCTTCATTTGAGTCATGTTCCTAACAAGTTTTCCCTTTGCCTTAAGCCTCCGATTCGTGATTGCCCAGTATTTCTCTATCGGCCGGAACTGGGGGCAGTTTGGGGGGTTGAGGTCCTTCGGTATTACGCTGACCCCGTTCGTTGCGTACCATTCCATAACCGTTTTGCTGTAATGGCAGCTTGCGAGGTCCGGCCAAAACATTACTGGACGGTCGTGGGCACTCTTTTGTGTAGACTTCTGATGTCATTGTCTTGTCAGTGAGAAAGGCTTTGGTTTTCTGTCCACAACTGCATATCCCCTGCCAAATCATGTACTTGCGGGCGAATTTATCCGCAAACACGAACTTAAATTTTGCAGGTACATTCCCCCGAGCCGTCGCCAAATAAAATTTTTGACCTGGGATTTGCCCAAAGTCCGCCTTCACGTAGGTCTCATCGTCCATCAGAATACATCCGTCGAACTTGGTCAGCGCTTGGTCGTACAGCTTTCGAGCACGAATTCTGGCCACATTGTTCTGCTTCAGCGTCCGATTTGGCTGTTTGCTGGCTCGGAATGACCTTATTCCTTCCCGGAGACGAATTCGTCGCACCGTACTGTGAGCGGCCTGGAACTTATTGGCCAAATCGCGGTCTGAAAGATTGGGATTCCTCTTGACGGCCTTGATGACTTTCCCACGCAGTTTCCGGTCGACAGTTCCACTCCGACGCTTCGAATGCGGCTTCCGAGCCGTCGTCAATGTTTCCTTGTACTGCTTGATAACACGCCATACGGTATTTCTGGGCATTTTAAGCTGTTTAGCTAGCTTAGATGCCGACAACAATGGATTTTCAAGAAAACTGTGCACAATTTTATCTCTCCGTTCGGCTTCCATGGCGGTTGTTTACAAAATGCTATCGTTTGGTGTTATGACATAAATACATGGTGAAAGGTAATGAATTTACCGACACGTGGGTGAAAAAAGTTTCCAAATCCGTTCACTAGGAGCGCCACAATGAGCAAAAGAATTTGTTCCAATATTAAATGAAGCAGACTTTATATTGACCATTTCCTTTTTTCAGACTACCAAGTCCGTTGGTGTGATCCTTGGAAAGGGCTTTATGAAGTCTTACTACAACAGGTAAACTTTCTACCTGTTCACAGGTGAACTTCCAATCCCTTCTCTTAGATTTACGGATTTCTTTGTTATATTCTGTTAGACAGTTTTTGTAATCTGTCCAATCAGAGGTTTTTTTTTCTTTGTTGAAGAGTTTTCTAGACAATTTTCTAAGCCTTTCAAGTTTTTTGTTCCACCAAGATGCATCCTTACTTGAAGTTTTTTGCTTCAGTAGACAGTTTTCTTCGAAGGTGGATTTAATATAGGCTTCAAATTTTGATGAAACTATTTCAAGCTGTTCAGTGAAAGAAATACTTTCCACTGATACCAAAATTTTCGCCTTTCGAAGTTTGGAATTATAACTATCCCAATTTGTTTTTCTCGAATCTCTGAATTTCTCGATCAAAAGATTACCAGAATTATATTTAATCATTATATGTTTATGATCAGATAGAGATTTTTCATTTGTGACATGCCAACTTTTGAATTTACAGTGTTGTATCAGCGTAGTAACTTCAAATGGAGGAACTTCAACGTTGTCCCCTGGGAAATATGCCGAAGCGACGATGATAACGGTTTTCCCTCGGGTCGTTGGAACCTCCAATTATATTGCCATGATGTCACGGTTGATAAATTCTGTGATCGGTACATACCTAATGTTATCTCGTATAAGAATTTTTTTTATCTGTATTATATTGATTTTTAACTCATTTGTCGGAAGAATGTCGGGAGTGAGAATTGAACTCGTGACCTTTAGCGTGAGAGGCATGGATGTTACCACTACGCTCTTGGTGCAGTTTGTGTGCTGTCATAGAGAAGCTTACATTTTTGTGTAGAGATTCCTCGAATCCTAGAATTATAGAACCAAGGCTCTTGATCCAAAGTTTCGTGGCTCATCCAAAGTTTCGTGAATGAACCTTCTGCTTAGGATGCTGCTTGCTAACTTGGCGTGATGAAGGTTCACCTGAATAAACTTTATTCTGTCCAGCATTTTGTTCGTCTCCATTATGCAGGGAGAGGCTGCCGGAACCCGTAAGGCTTGTTAGGATTGTTCATGTGAGTCCCACGAGTTGCGCGGTAAAGAAGGTCAGCTACATCAGTGACCCGCTTAATGCAGTAAGGGCGGAAAATACTGTGGAGGGCGCCCCGGTGCTCCACAGGCTCCGTTATAGGCAAGGTATTTGATGAAACCCCCCATACCATTCAACCCTCGGTACGGGTCGCGTAACACCTTGGCTTAGGGGTTTATCCATTACTTTCTTTCTATGATAACCATGGATAACAGCTATTACAACCATCCTCCTTTTTTTGGGGCTTTGGACCCACTGCTCTGGTTCTCAATAGTTTCAGGTTCTTTTTCGGACACTATAGAGATCCGTCATTCGCAGGCGGAGTTGTTCCTACTACTGACTGAAAATTGTCGAAAGTGGTCCTAGCTGTGGTGAAAAATTGGAATGTTTGAGATGACGTATGAGTGTTGGTTTTGGAATGTTGAAATTAACACAGCTTTGTTCCATCCGATGGTTCGTCCATAACCTCCGGTAGCTCTTGTAAACGCAGTTAGTGGACATCTGTTAAGTCAAAGATGGAGGAGATAATCGATTTGTTTTCAAAATAAAATGTTCTTCTTTCCCTTCGATGGAGTGTCCGTCTTACCCGACTTGATTAGCTTTTTTTTTTCATCAGTGTTTCTGGAGTAAAAATGAGAAAACTCACCACTGATTCGATAAACTGGAAGAAAAGTGATGGTAAAACACCCACGTAACAAAAACTACTCCAAAAAATTACTCGATAACAATGAGAAGCTTATTTTTTGCAGACGAAAATTAACATTGAGGTGCTCTTTGTAGATCCCTTTTTGTTTTTATTTACAATTTTAATAGAAGACCAGCTACTTGTACACAGTAAATGTCAAGAGTAGGATTGCCAACTATAATTGTCAAAAATCGGGAAAAATTAAAATAAAAATCAGGATGAAATCAGGATAGCTCATATTGGGTCGTCCGGAGAGTTCGTATCGTTTTTTTGGGATGAGCAGACTTACATTAATTCAATTTTGTCTTATTATTTCGTTCTACAATCTTTCACTCAGCTTTCAAATTCTATCCTCCCAGAACGCGTTTGTTTTCTTGTATTTTTCATGCTGGCCCTAGAGTTGAAGTTCTTGCCATTGAGAGAATTTTGCAGGGATCTTCTGATCGTCTATATATTTCTCCCAAAAACCTACAGCATCACTACATTGATTCGTTGAGAAATTAATATTTAGATTTACTTTGAATTCATCGTCCATACTTTAGAAATAATTTTTACTCGTCAAATGAGAAAAGATTATAATCAGTGGATTAATTGTTGAATGTTTTTGATTTGGTATTATTTGATTCGATTTGATATTTGATATAATATATTTACTATAATTTCACCATTGAAGTTGATTATACTTTAAAGACGATCAAATGTTATAAAAAAAATGACTTTGAATTTAAAAACTTCCTCTTGAGTAACATCACACTCTGAAACGTATTCCTCCATGAATAACTTTGCGGCTTCTCGTATATACAAATCATACAAGGTAATGTTGTTCCTCAAACATAATCACTATATTATTTCTTGAACTTGTCATGAAACTTTATAGCATTATTTTGACAATCCTCGAAATATTTGTGCGTAGTGAAAATAGTTCGGGATTTTCATCTGGAAAAGTTTATTTAGTCGATTTGCAACGATCATATTAGACGAAGTATTGATAAATAAGTTTGGTACAGCTTTATATCGGGAGAAAAACTATGACAGGAAACCCAGTACATTTTTTACGGATAATTTTCATTCTTATAACGTAAAAAGTAAATAAATCAGGAGAAATCAGGATCATTTCTGAAAAATCAGGGAAAATTGAGTGTGTGTCAGGATGTCAGGGAACGTGCCAAAAAGTCAGGGAAATCCTGAAAATTCAAGTCAAGAGTATTGATACACTGCATTGCAAGTTTGTATATCATTAAAATTAAAAATTGTAAGGGGTGGTATCTTTGTTTAAGCCCCCTTTTGTACAACTTCTATGTAAGCGACATCGACAATTGCCTTACACAAAATTGCAGCCTAAGACAACTTGCAGATGATGGAGTGGTGTCTGTCGTAGGATCAAACGAATCCGACCTGCAAGGACCCTTACAAGATATTTTAAACAATTTTTCAGCCTGGGCCATTGGTCTAGGGATCGAATTCTCCACGGAGAAAACAGAGATGGTGGTTTTTTCTAGGAAGCATAGACCAGCAAAACCAAAGCTTCAACTTTTGGGTAAACCGATCACTCACGCTATGTCATTCAAGTATCTTGGGGTCTGGTTCGACTCCAAATGTACTTGGGGGGTCCATATTAGGTATCTGAGTAAAAAGTGTCAACAAAGAATAAACTTTCTCCGTACAATTACCGGCACCTGGTGGGGAGCCCATCCCGAAGATCTTATAATGTTGTATCGAACAACTATTCTCTCAGTGATGGAGTATGGCAGTTTCTGTTTTCAATCAGCTGCCAAAACACACCTCATTAAACTCGAACGAATTCAGTATCTTTGTCTCCGTATTGCGTTGGGATGTATGCCCTCAACGCATACCATGAGTCTCGAGGTTTTGGCAGGCTTACTCCCACTAAAAGATCGCTTCAAATTATTATCTCTTCGGTTCTTCATCCGGTGTAAGGTTATGAACCCATTGGTGATCGGAAATTTTGAGCAGCTGATCGAGCTAAATTTTCACTCCGGATTCATGAGTTCATATCATGAATTCATCTCCATGCAGGTTGATCCTTCATCGTATATTCCCAACCGTGTTTGTTTCCCTGACTACATCAATTCCTCTGTGCATTTTGATCTGTCCATGAAGCAAGATATCCATGGATATTCAGATTATCAACGATCGAGGATCGCACCAACGATCTTCGATTCAAAGTATGGGGGTATCAATTGTGATAATATGTACTTTACTGATGGGTCCTCTATGAATGAGTCCACAGGATTTGGAGTGTTCAACGAAATTTTTAGCACCACCCACAGTCTTCAGAATCCTTGCTCAGTGTATATTGCTGAATTGGCAGCGATATACTGGGCGCTGGACAGCGTCGCCTCACGACCTGTTGAACACTATCACATTGTAACGGATAGTCTTAGCTCTGTCGAAGCTATCCGTTCAGTGAGGCCGGAAAAGCACTCGCCGTATTTACTTGAGAGAATACGAGAAGTTTTAAGTGCTTTATCCAGACGCTGTTATGTCATTGCCTTTGTCTGGGTCCCTTCTCATTGCTCAATTCCGGGTAATGAGAGGGCTGACTCATTAGCAAAGGTAGGTGCGATTGAAGGCGACATTTATCACCGTCAAATCGCCTTCAATGAATTTTATTCTTTAGTCCGTAAAAATACCATCGCTACCTGGCAACGCAAATGGAACGAAGATGAATTGGGCCGGTGGTTTCACTCGATTATCCCTAAGGTTAGCCTCAAACCGTGGTTCAAAAGTCTGGACTTGAGTCGGGACTTTATTCGCACCTTCTCCCGACTCATGTCCAATCACTGTTCGTTAGATGCGCTTCTCTTTCGTTTCAATCTTGCCAGCAACAATCTCTGCGTCTGTGGTCAAGGTTATCACGACATCGAGCATGTTGTTTGGTCGTGCGAGGTGTATCTTGTCGCCAGATCGAATTTAGAAAACTCCCTTCGGGCCCGAGGAAGACAGCCCAATGTGCCGGTGAGAGATGTGTTGGCTCGGTTAGACCTTGATTACATGACCCAAATATATGTTTTCCTTAAAGCTATCGATCTTCGTGTGTGATTGTACCTATGTCCTTATACCCTCCTTTTCATCCATTGCGAGCGATTGGTATAAACAGCAAAATAAGTTGAAATGTAAATATACAATAGATATACGAATAGATTTAAGAATCGAGTGTGATCATCAACATTGTAACAATTCCCTTATATCCCATCCCTTTCCTGAAAGAATATGTCACCCTCTAAACTCGAGTAAACCGCGAGTAATCGGTTTTCCACCTTACTAACCATAGTGTTAGGAAATTATTTATGTATAGTTTTAAAACATATATTTAAGAATTCGGCTCCTTTAAACTAATGTAACTGAGCCTGTAAAAATAAACAATTTATATAAAAAAAAGGGGTTCTATCTAGGACACGACCGCATTTTCGACGTAGAACTACGCAATTATATTACGCAATTCACTTGTTTACCAGTTATAATATTATTTTAAGATGTATCGAAATGTTTGTAATAGATTATATTCTTCGTTACAAGTCAATTTTATGAACGTCCTTTTACGTTCGATATGATGCCTAGGACTACCAAAATATGTAAACGGAAGAATGGTCAAACGATCATTGTATTTTACATTTCCCTCTGAAATTATTGCATATCTCATGTTTACGTAGCTCTCGAACCGCGAAGATTCATTCACCTCTAGTATCTGAAATAACGATTTTCCCAGGTTTAAAAGTACGTTTTATGGAAACATATTCCGGTCTGCACAACGACAAGCGAGTACAAAAGTACTCAACACCAAACAATACCCCCGACCAGGGTTGCCATAATAAAATCTGTGTTTTTGTTCCGAAAAAATCTATTTATCTTATTTTTTTCTCAAAAAATCTGTATTGAAATCTGTATTGAATTTATAAGTCCAATTTTCAAGCATAATTTTACCTTTAGTATCATTGATTGGTATAGTTATTATTGATTAGACGATGCTTAAATGTAATTGTTGTAATGAATTAAAAGGTAACATAATAAGGAAACAATTCAAAAGCTAGAGGGCAGCCAACGCTTGAGGAGGGAACAGATAAATACTATGAAGCTAATGCTTAGGATACGGGCAGGCTTCGACATTATTTTTCATTGATGTATTTTGATGTATTGCTAAAAAGAGTAAGATAAAGTGTTCTGGCCTCCGAATTAATCTGAGTGAATTCATGTGTTTCAGTTTGTTTTGTTCAATTCTACAATCAATAGCAAAACGTAGTTCAGAAAACAGTAATATAGGTTTGCTCATCAAATCGTTTAAATGGTTGAAACTTCGTTTCATTTTCTGGTTTCGGTCATAGTTGAATCTCTCTAGGTGAGGTTTAACGACGGATTCCAGTGAGAGCTATTTTGTCGAGGGGGGATTCAGCATTTTTAATGGTTGCTATAAATGTGTAGACCACAATGTGTTTTTCCAATTCGACTAGACCGATTTTCTAATCCGTGTTAGGGAAGCGTTTTGCGTCTACACGAATATATGGAGAAATTAGAAGCTCTACTTTCAATGCTATTTTAACATATTAGCTATAGAAAATTTTATAATTGCATTCCAATAGATTGTTAGGGAAAGCCCGAATCAATTGGTAGAAATCATCATTAAATTTCTGAGAATAAAACAAAAAAATTGAACAATTTGTTATATGTACTCCCCATATATTCTCGAAACGTAATCCTGCATCAAAACTTCTCGATCCTTTATTTAGATATTTTTTAAAATTTATCCCTATTCTGCATTCCGCCGGATTTGCATTTTGTTCGAAACTGTTACTTCGTTCGAGTTATAATTTCAAATTCCTATTCCCCATTGCCACCTCTATTCCCTCAAAGCTTTTCAAAAAAAAATTCTACGGGCAGAGATGAATACCAACTAAAACCGGCTCAAATCGTACCATTCTGTCCATACTCGGGTTTTGCGCTTACCAACACATTTGGCGTTCTATTTTAATTTATATAAATAATACTAACCTAGAACGCAGACGTTGGCATTAGAATGTAGGACATCATGCTACATATGAATGTTGAAAACAGGTGATTCTCATTTAAACATATTCGAAAGCTATATGAATAAAATGGGTGAAATGGGAAAAATATTATTAACATCAGGCCGTTCCTATTATTAGAATGTTATTTTAAAAAATGTGTATATTCTGTATGAAACCCAAAAAAAAACTGTAATATGTATCTACAGATTCTTGGTCTCAAAAAATCTAAAAAATCTGTAGAAATACAGATTATTCTGTAGATATGGTAACCCTGCCCCCGACTTGCATGTATTTGTCAGGTTTTGAATTAAAGAGACTCTAAACTTTTTAGTTCATTCGTCTCTAGCCTTGAAAAAGACCGTTGGAAAACTTTACTCTACACCTGCACTACACCTTCGCTTGAGAAAGGCACTCGATCACTCGCCGTCCAGCTCGTCCAGCAACGATGTTTTCGAGTCGGTGTCCTCACGAAGAATGTTTCATGTATTTGCAAAGCGGATAACCCCAGGCACATTGATTTTGAAGTCCGTGCTAGGAAAACACAGCTCGGTGGGGACAAAAATACCCCCGACTTGCATGTATATTTGCGAAGCGGATTTCCACAGATACATCGATTTTGAAGTCTGTGTTAGGGAAACCGTTAATCGGGCCAAGCAAAACTTGGTAGTTAGGGCGTTTAGATAACGCTTGACATTTTACAGTTATTCAATTGTTCATCTCATGAAAAATAGCATTTTGTTAATTGTGATGGACGCGTAGAAATATTTCCTACCAATTGACGCAAACATCCTTCCGATCTACTGAGAAATGTTCGAGTCATAAGCATTCGAAATACGGGAAGGGTTAGCAAACATGGCATGTATGGTTTGAGATTAGCGATGATTTGATCATTGTAATGTATAGCATATCAAACAAATCTTAGAGAATTTCCGATTCGATTGGTATGCCAATCATGTGAACTCGTTCACAGTGAAAATAGTTATTAACGTTAACTTTATTTCATAAAAACGTGACCTGTTTTCTGATTTGGCACCCTTCCTGAAAGACGTAGTATATAGGTGTCCGTCTTTCCCGAGCTTCCCCATATTGTTCGATATTCTGCCACGCTTTGAAGATCACCGCTCTAAGCTCATCAATGGTATTGTATTGCTTCTTATCAGCCGAGTCCGTCTGACAAGGATTCTTCAGATATTTTCCACCGGATTTCGATCGGGACTGCCAACTGGTCATTATAACAAAAAGATAGAAAATCTTTTTGTTATAATTTTTATTAGCGAACAATGCTATGAGCTGATTCAAATACTACAAAGCTAGCGTTCAAAATACGATATTGTTCGTTGAATTATGATGTTTTTAGGTCTGTACTTCACTCTAAATAGGGTCAAGCTGGTTTCCATCTCACAAGATGTAAACGCCAAAATCAAGCTTGCACGTAAAACAAAATTCGAACCAAACAATTAGAGGTCCTCTTCTTAAAATTATATAAGTTCTCCGGTTTCTATCGTAAGTTACGCCAGTATCTTGAAAACCCTTCAATCTCTCTAATTGGAAAAGATAATCTGCAGTTTAAAATTGTATATATTAGAGACGAGTTTCACAAACGGTACGAAAGAACTAGTTCGCCGAATTGAGAGAACGAACGGTCGTTCTTTTTCAAAGAACGGTAGTTCTTCTTACGAACTGATTGCGATCGAACGGTTTGTGAACGAACTGATTCCGAACGAACGGTTTGCGAGTGAATTGTTTGAGAGCGAACTGATTCAGAACGAACTGTTTGCGAGCGAACTGTATGGGAAAGAACTGTTTGTGAACGAACTGATTGAGAGTGAACTGTTTGGGAACGAACTGTTTGGGAACGAACTGTTTGAGAACGAAGTGTTTGCGGGCAAACTGTTTGCGAACGAACGAGTGCAGCTGAACTGATTTGCGCTGGACGGAATGGATCGATATAACAAGAATGCTTGTAAGAAAAAACGATACTGTCAATTTATGATGCAAAATGTATGTAACCCAGGGTTTATTTGTTAATGTATACTCAATTTTGAGTTAAAAATTATATTAGATTTTCGTAATTTTAAAGGCAAAACTATATATTTTCAATTCCATGTATTTTTTGAATTCTGCGTAACATTCATATTTTTCCTGATTATCAGAAAAAAAATCTGGGGAAAGCTGGGACGATTCATTAGGTAAACATAAAATCTTATAGTGTGGGCAAGTTGAGAAAAAAGTTTTTTCGTTGCTTTCATTCCATTGTTTGGCATATTGCGTGTACGTGGTAGAGTCCCCGCACACTGCAGACTTTTTTTTTCAGCCGATAGTTTGGTCGGGTTGGGTTGCTAGTGCGCACACCGAGCCAACCAAACAGTCGGGTTGGTCGAGAGTGCGCACACTAGCCAACTGTCGGCCGAATATTCTCGAAAGACTGTATTTAATTTGTGTTTGACGACGGAGAAGAGAACGGAAAAGGAAAATAAAAAAAGAGATTCCGAGAGCATTAGGTCCATCCCGTTCTCTGTGATTCGCACGGCACGTAGCGTTGCCAATGTTCCAGTTTAAACTGGATTCTTCCAGTTTTTTTTCACTCGATCCAGTTAAACTGTTAAACCCAAAAATCTTCCAGTTTTTCAAATATCATCCAGTTTTATCCAGGTTTTAATATGTGTGCTTCAGTTTTACCTATTTTTTGTAAAATAAATTCAAAATTTATAAACAATATCCCTCACTCACCCTTCCTATCCCTGGCCCAATTTAGTTTATTTGTCGTTCGTTCGATTCAAAATGCATTTAGCTTGAATCGATCATCCTTTTATTTCACAGTCAACTCAGTGTTATTTTTCTCTTGCTTACAATCCGAATTTGATACGGTATGTGTTGTTGTGTTTTGACGTAGGACTATCGGACGTCTTTCATTTCTATACTGGGGTGTAAAATCAAAGTTTCGAAAACGGAAGCGTTACGCCGGAGAACTAGAATTTGAGCGTTAATAGCTCCTAAACAACTGAACGAAATGGTATGATAAACACTTCATTCGAAAGAGAAAATGTCTACGCGTTATATACTTGTTACTTTTTGATCCAAAAACTAGTTTCAATAGCTTTAAAATTACTTTCAAGACAGGCTATTGAAATCACCAATCGGTATATAAGCGAGCGCCGCTCGGAAATCCACTCAGTTATAATTGAACAGCGATTGAGGTACCATCGCAGCAATGAATGATGTTTCCCTGACACAGACTTCAAAACCATGGAGCCTGGGGAAATCGGCATTGCAAAATGGATACAAGCAGCGGGTACTTTTATACTTGTTTCCGCTTTTGCAAATCGGAATATTTCCCTAACACAGACTTCAACCCTATGGAGTCTGGAGAAACTGGCATTGCCAAATAGATGCAAGCAGCGAGTATATTTGTACTCGTTCGCATTTTTACAAATTGGAATGTTTTCCTAACACAGACTTCAAAACCATGGAGTCAGGGGAAATCGGCATTTCAAAATAGTTACAAGCAGCGGGTACTTTTGTACTCGTTTGCGCTTTTGTAAATCGGAATGTTTCCCTAACACAGTTTTTAAAACCATGGAGCCTGAGGAAATCAGCATTGCAAAAAAAAAATGCAAGCAGCGGGTACTTTTGTACTTGTTTGCGTTTTTGCAAATCGGAATGCTTCCCTAACACAGACTTCACAGCCATGAAGCCTGGGGAAATTGGCATTGCAAATGAGATGCAAGCTGCGAGAACTTTTGTACTCGCTTACGTTTTTGCAAACCGGAATGTGTTTTCCCAACACAGATTCCGAAACCAATAAGTGGGGAAAATCGGCATTCCTGATCTCGACAGTACTTTTTATACCCCTATGCATTTTTACACTCCGGAATGCGTTTTGCTAACACGGTCTACAAAAGCGGGTAAAAATGCAACGCTTTGGCTCGGTTATTCAAGACTGCATGCCCCTTCATGTCGCCAGTTCACTGAACTTATACGCATACTGTTTGATTATTAGGCAAAATATTGATAACTATTTGCTGCGATAACCACTACCATAATGCATGAATTGACCTAAATTGGGATTTGTTTGCAATTGTTTCATTCATTCACTAGTTTAATCAACAGCTTTGTGCAGCGGCGATATCGTACCAAATGAGGAACATTCGAAGTGCGATTATTGCTAATTGAAAAAACACAAATGATTACTAAGCCAACGGCAGTCCTACGTCAACCTTGCGGTTATATCATAGGTATAACCCATCCATAGTTTTTTTTTGAATTTATATAAAAATCAGATATCCTAGGTCCGCCAAAACATTCTGAAGTTGAGACTAATTGAACTACCATTTCAACCACGACTAGTAATGTGCATAGCAAGAAATCTTACCTAAATAGGTTCACAGAGCCCGTCTGCTATGCTGGTTTTGAGTTTTTATAATCATCAAATGTTATTGGTGCTCCAAATCATTTTAAATTTCAGAAGACCTTAGAGTCAATGAGTTTCATTGACTTTGATTGATATGAACATAAAACCCATGTTATCTTGTTTACATCAATGGGATATTTGTTTCTCATAAAGTCTCTTAAAGGATTTTTAGTTCTAAAATAGCATTAACATTACGCATGATCTAAACTCTCCTATTTGATGCATATCTCAAATAAAAAAAGGCAAACTTTGCATAAAATATGTCATTGCATAAAATATATCATTGGGAATACAAATAAGTCTCCAGCGTTTTTTCGAAAAGTTCAACGTTTTATTATAAAAAGAAGAGAAGTCACAGATTATTCAAAGTACTGTCCATCGGTAGCTACAACCTTGCCGTAACTTTCCACAAGAATGCGATGTATCTCAGCTGATACATCGAAATTTTCCATTTTTGAAGTAATGGGAAAAATGTTGTTTTGACTTTGAGGATTCAATACGCACTAATACTTGAAGCCTCAATTCTTATCCTTATAATAAAGTTGTGTTCCGATGTGTATGTTTGAAATTGCAAACCTATTGAGTCAAACGATTGGGACTTATTTGTATTGGGTGTACACTATAGTGTTAATTTAGCAAGTATGTATACTATGGAATTTTTTCTAAAAGTATATTGTCGAGCAGGAGGAAATACTTAAGAATACCTCATTTTAATCTTGATACCCAAATTTGGTTTGGACAAGTCTGATATTAAAGTGAAATACCAAAGAATAATATCAAAACTGGAGAGAAATAGCTTTTCAATATCAATATTTTATAATGTCAATACCACAGTCACACTTGAGCAGTGTTACAGTGTGTAATACAGGGTGGGCCATTTAAAGTGGAAGCATCTGGCAACCCCATAACTTTTGACAGAGATGTCAGATTAACAAATGTCATACCGCGTTGGAAGCGTCATTTCAGTACAATTTCAACCATGGAACAATACACACCTAAACAACGCGCTGATTTGATAGAATTGTTCAGCTGTACATTCAAAATAACTGCTCAATTGTGGCTTTTGGCAAAAAATCATAATGTCTGATGAGGCGCATTTCAACTTGAATGGAGGAGTGAATAAACAAAATTGTCGGTTTTATGCTACTGAAAACCCTCAATTCATCGAAACGCAACCTCTTTACGACCAAAAAGTTACTGTGTGGTGTGGCATTTATGCCGATAAAGTCATCGGCCCGTACTTCTTTGAAAACGAAAATGGAGCAACGGTAACCGTGAATGGGGAGCGTTATCGGACAATGATAACCGATTTTTTATTGCCATTTGTTCGTGAAAATGAATTGGACAATTACTGGTTCCAACAGGACGGCGCTACATGCCATACAGCGGCTGCCACGACCAAATTATTGCGCGAAATGTTCCCCGGAAGATTAATATCGAAAAACGGCGATTATGACTGGCCACCGAGATCACCTGATTTGACGCCTCCTGACTTTTTTTTATGGGGATATTTAAAATCCAAGGTATTCACTGGTGAACCAAGGACCCTGGCTGCGCTGAAAGACAATATCCGACAATAAATTGCTGCCATATCGGCCGAAACATTGGGCAAAGTGATGGAAAATGCCGAAAAAAGGGCACATTTTGCGGTCAAGGCCAGAGGCGGTCATTTACGAGATATCATAATCAAAAAGTAGTTAGAACAAATCTCCTTGGACCAAAATAAATGAATTTCAAAAAAAAAATTAAAATTCCACTTCTTTACTTTGCTATTGCAAAAACAAATCCTTCCACTTTAAATGGCCCACCCATCACCCATCATGGGGCCCGATGAAAAATTATTCCAGAATTTTGATACATAGATCACTGCATAAATTAGTGCACGGAGACGTCTGTTTGGCAGTTTTGCGTGTTTTGTTTGAGTTCCCATTCGTTGCAATAGTCATATCCGCATTCAAATGTTAACAAATGGGAGCTGAAACAAACCAAGCAAAAGCGTCGAACCGAAGATTGATTTTTCTTATTATACGTTCTTCGTGAGTGAGAAAAAGATAGCAACGAATATGGACAAACGGAACACTACACTAATCAAAATTCGCGTTAGTAGTAAAAGGAACAGAGGATTGGAGTTAAATTCCGTGTCCCTTTTATTTATTTATAATGATACTACATCCCATTGAGAGATTAGATCTTCTTCACAATTTTTCGCCAATAGTGCCGATCCATGGCCGCAGTTCTCCAACTCCCGGCTGCACCTATTCTTGCCAAGTCCTGCTCCACCTGGTCCATCCACCTCGATCGCTGGGCTCCTCTCCTTCTTGTTCCTACCGGATTCGATGCGAACACCATCTTTGCAGGGCTGCTGTCCGGCAATCTTGCAACATGCCCTGCCCATCGCACTCGTCCAGCCTTGGCGACTTTCTGAATGCTGGGTTCGCCGTAGAGTTGCGCCAGTTCGTGGTTCATTCTCATTCTCCATACTCCGCTTTCCTGTACACCACCGTATATTGTTCTGAGCACTCGGCGTTCGAAAACTCCAAGCGCTTGTGAGTCCTCTTCAAGCATCGTCCATGCTTCGTGCCCATAGAGAACAACCGGTCGAATTAGGGATTTGTACATGGTACACTTCGTACGGGGTCGGAGTTTGTTGGACCTCAAGGATTTGCGGAGCCCATAGTAGGCACGACTTCCATTGACAATGCGTCTTCGAATTTCACGGCTGTTGTTGTTGTCAGTTGTTATCAACGAGCCAAGGTAGACAAATTCCTCTACCACCTCGAGCTCGTCGCCGTCGATCACAACACTACTACCAAGAAGAACTCTGTTGCGATCAGTCCCTCCAGCTAGCATGTATTTAGACTTAGACGCATTGATCCCAAGCTCAATCAGCCCTGCTTCGTGTTTCAGTCGGGTATACAAGTCGGCTACCGTCGCATGTGTTCTTCCGATTATGTCCACGTCGTCGGCGAAGCAGATAAACTGACTGGACTTGTTGAAAATCGTGCCCCGCATGTTGACGCCCGCTCTCCGCATAACACCTTCCAGCGCCACGTTGAAGAGCAGACAGGAGATTCCATCGCCTTGTCGAAGTCCCCTGTGAGTCTCAAATGATTCCGACAGCTCACCTGAGATCCGCACACTACACCGCACACCGTTCATCGTTGCCTGAATCAGTCTTGTCAGCTTTCGGGGAAAGCCGTGTTCGTCCATGATCCTCCATAGCTGTAGTCGGTCGATTGTATCATATGCGGCCTTGAAGTCGACGAAGATGTGGTGTGTAGGGACCTGATACTCGCGGCACTTCTGGAGGATCTGCCGCAGTGTAAAAATCTGGTCCGTCGTCGAGCAACCGGGCATGAATCCGGCCTGATAACTTCCCACAAATCTACTTACTATTGGCGATTCCGTGTCCCTATGCACCTCAATTAATCTGGACATGACATTTCACGAAGGACATGATGGACATGAAGCAAAAAATACGAGATTTTTTAAGTGTTACCCAAATAAAACTATATTTTCTAGAGGTTCTAGTAAAAAAGATCCTCAAATATTGTTTTACAGTAATATTCGAGTAGTGAAAAACGTCATTTTGATCTCCTCGACTGATATGATTAATTAAATATTTATTTCGCCATTTTATGAACTGCTAATGAGCGGAGGCGATCTGGCGTAGTGGTAACATCCATACCTCTCACGCAGAGATCACGAGCTCAATTCTCACTCCCGACATTCTTCCAAAATGGAAGTAAAAAGTGACGAACCAGCCGAAATGTGTTGAAAATCACTATAAATAATAGAGAAAAAAAAAAAAGAAAAAAGAACTGCATATGAATACGACACGCAGCTTCAAAGGAGATTCTATTTCTCAATCATTGGAATGGGTAAACAAATCATTTTGAAGACGATCTTTTTAAATTAAAATGGTTTTACACGATCCAGTTTTTTAAAGAGCGATCTTCCAGTTTTTTGAAAATTGTTATTGGCAACCCTGACGGCACGTATGTCGGATGCCAAATTTGAGAGTGAATTGAGAGCGAATGGAGAGCGAATTTAACTATCGACCGAGAAACAATCGTCGTGTGTGCGTAGATCGATGCTGATTAAACGGAGGCCGATAGATGACCGACCGAACAGTTTGAATGCAATCGGGAAGCCTATCAAACTTTTTGTTCTCGGCCGGTACTAAATCGGTGTAGTGTGCACATATACATATCGCCCCATACTGATTAAGTCGTCCGACCGATCTCGCGGCCGACAAAAGTCTGCAGCCTGCGGGGGCTCTTACCGTGATTGTTCGTATGATTGATTGTTAGTGAAAATCGCTGCTGAATTTTTTCTCTGAATGAACATTATGAAATATGATCTTACATGGAATCTGTATGTTGTTCAAACAGAAAATATGATATAAATATATTAGGCTGTCAAAAAAGTCCTGCGGTATTTCCGCGAGGTGTCGTTGTAAGCGCGTAGCTCTAGTTGTATTCATTGTATCATACTATAGCTTGTTGGAAAGGTATTTTTGCGCGCTATAATATAGTCCTTGACAGTGTTTTGTTTGGTTAAGTCGTTCGTGAGTTATAGTGTCGCAAATATGGAGCAAAATAAAGAGAAAATCGAACATATTTTACAGTACTACTATGACAAAGGAAAAAATGTATCTCAAGCTGCCAATAAAATTTGTGCAGTTTATGGACCCGATACAGTTTCCATTTCCACCGCACAACGATGGTTTCAACGTTTTCGTTCTGTTCTGGTGTAGAGGTCGTCAAAGATGCGCCACGCTCCAGAAGGCCTGTAGTCGAAAATTGCGACAAAATCGCTGAATTAGCCGAGAAAGACCGGCATAGTAGCAGCCGTAGCATCGGCCAAGAGCTGGGGATAAGTCATCAAACCGTTATTAACCATTTGAAGAAGCTTGGATTCACAAAGAAGCTCGATGTATGGGTGCCACACACGTTGACGCAAAAAAACATCTTTGACCGTATCGACGCATCTGAATCGCTGCTGAATCGCAACAAAATCGACCCGTTTCTGAAGCGGATGGTGACTGGCGATGAAAAGTGGGTCATTTACGACAACGTGAAGCGCAAACGGTCGTGGTCGAAGCCCGCTGAAGCAGCTCAGACGGTGGCCAAGCCCTCATTAATGGCCAGGAAGGTTCTGCTGTGTGTTTGGTGGGATTGTCAAGGAATAATCTATTATGAGCTGCTTCCCTATGGCCAAACGCTCAATTCGGACCTGTACTGCCAATAACTGGACCGCTTGAAGGTAGCACTCATGAAGAAGAGGCCATCTTTGATAAACAGAGGCCGCATTGTCTTCCATCAGGACAACGCCAGGCCACACACTTCTTTGGTGACGCGCCAGAAGCTCCGGGAGCTCGGATGGGAGGTTCTTTTGCATCCGCCGTATAGTCCGGACCTTGCACCAAGTGACTACCACCTGTTTTTGTCCATGGCGAACGAGCTAAAGGGTGTGTCACATCAAATTGCATCACGGAAAAAACACTCTAGAAATTTAATTTTTAGGAATTATATCTTCAGCTTTCGCTTATAATCAGATAAGAGTGTATAGATCACGTTGGCCATGCTTCACTGTCAATTTTTCGTAAATTTGGAAAAATGTCGTCGAACGAAAAAGAGCGTCGTGAATTAATCCTGTGCACTCATTTCGAGAATCCGGAGTTGTCACATCGGGACATCGGTAAGATGCTGGGAACCGTCCAATCCACGGTCAGCAGAGTACTAAAACGATACTTCGAGAACCTAACCATCGACCGGAAGGTGAAGAACGGCAAAAATGGATGCTCCGTCAGTGAAAAAGATCACAAGCGATCAAAGATCAAGTTAAGCAGTTTAGACGTGATCCGAGAAGTTCGGTCCGGGATGTCGCCAATAAGCTGAATTTGTCAAGTTCATTCGTCCAGCGGACCAAGCAGCGGGAGGGCCTGCGTACATACAAGGTTCAGAAGGCTCCTAACCGCGACGAAAGGCAAAACATGGTGGGGAAGACGCGAGTCCGGAAGCCGTACACCGAAATGCTGACGAAGCCGCATTGCCTGGTAATGGACGACGAAACCTACGTCAAAGCGGACTTTCGTCAGCTGCCGGGCCTGTTGTTCTTCTCCGCAGAGGACAAATTCAGCGTTCCGGATGAGATTCGCAAGCAGAAACTATCCAAGTTTGCCAAAAAGTACATGGTGTGGCAAGCGATCTGCTCTTGCGGAAAGCGGAGCGCCCCCTTCGTGATGACCGGCACGGTAAACGGGCAGGTTTACCTTAAGGAGTGCGTACAGAAGCGCTTACTACCACTATTGAAGCAGCACGAGGGCCCGACCATCTTCTGGCTGGATCTCGCTTCGTGCCACTATTCAAAGGACGTGTTGGAGTGGTACGAATCCAACGGGGTCACCTTCGTGCCAAAGGAAATGAACCCGCCCAACGCGCCGGAGCTTCGCCCAATAGAGAAATATTGGGCGATTATGAAGCAGGCCCTCCGGAAGAACCCAAAAGTTGTCAAATCGGAGGCAGACTTCAAGAGAAAATGGATTTCTGTTCAAAAAAAACTACAACCTGACGTTGTACAGAACCTTATGGACGGGGTAAAGAGGAAGGTGCGAGCATACGGGCTTGGGCTCGAAGTATGAATAAAAAGAAAATGCCAAAAGTTGTTTAATAGTTTTTATTTTACTGTCTAAAATTTTCAAAAGGATCGGTCTACTGGGCAAATTTCTACAGCGTTTTTTCCGTGATGCAATTTGATGTGACACACCCTTTAGGTAGTCAGAAGTTAGCCACAAAGGAGGCCTGTGAAAATTGGCTATCCGAGTTTTTTTGCCAATAAGGAAGCGAGCTTCTATAACAGGGGTATTATGAAGTTGGCAAATGAACAAATGAAAATTCAAAAAAAAAATACCGCAGGACTTTTTTGACAGCCTAATATAATAAATATATATAGATGGATTTCTGTCTGTCTGTTTGTCTGTCTGATTCTTATGGACTCGGAAACTACTGAACCATACAAATGAAACACAAATTTCTACATTACTCGAGAATTAATCAAGCAAATGAAACCGAATTTGGTATGTGGAGGTTTTAGGGGACAATAAATGTTTCTATGATGGTTAGACTCTCCACCATCCTCTTCATGTGGGGGGGGGGGGTCTGTCATACAAATGAATCACAAATTTCTGCATTACTCGAGAATTAATCAAGCAAATGAAACCGAATTTGGCATGTGGAAGTTTCAGGGTGCAATAAATGTTTTTACAGTGGTTAGATACTCCTCCACCCTTTCTTAGGGGGGGTTGACATACAAATGAAACACAAATTTCTGCATTACTCGAGAATGAACCAAGCGAATGAAACCAAATTTGGTATGTGGAGGTTTTAGGGTACAATAAATGTTTCTATGATGGTTAGACTCTCCAACCTCCTCTCTACGGGGGGGCTGCCATACAAATGAAACACAGATTTCTTAATAACTCGAGAATTATTCAAGCAAATGAAACCAAATTGGGCATATAGAGGTTTTAGGATGCAATAAATGTTTTTATGATGGTTAGACTCTCCACCCTCCTCTATAAGGGTGGGCTGCCATACAAATGAAACACAAATTTCTGCATTACTCGAGAATCATTCAAGCTAACGAAACCAAATTTGGCATGTGGAGGTTTTAGGATGGAACAAATATTTCTATGTTGGTTAGATTCTCCAACCTGTCATACAAATGAAACACAAATTTCTGCATAACTCGAAAACTAATCAAGCAAATGGAGCCACATTTGGCATGTGAAGGTTTTACGGGGCACGAAACGTTTCTATGGTGAATACACTCCTCCCCCCTCCCTAAGGGGGGCTACCATACAAACGAAACACAAACTTCTGCATAAAGGCCGTTTTATATTATGAGAAATGTTTAAATGATGGTATGACACCCCTCTCTCCTCTGTAATGGAGAGGGGGTTCCATCAAAACATTACATATATTTTCACCAAAAATATTCCAACCAAACATGACAATTGAAAATTTTCGGAAAACTCTGAAGGAAAAAGGGAAAATTCGGAGAATTAAATTCCCATATGTTCTACAATTACAAGTGCTGTTAGTCCATTTGATGTTTGTGCTAGCGAAACTGATCTTTATTCGAAACTGAAAATTGTTTTTAATGTGATGAAACGCACTCCTATGTCTTCTTCTATCTATACAAAAAAAATTATAGGAGGTTGTGTCCAAGATACGACCGCATTGTTGACGTAGAACTAAGCTGTTATTTTTTATTAGTCGCTTGTTTATACCTTCGGATATTATTCTATAGTGCTGTGAAATTTTGGAAACAACTGTAGAATAATCTCTGAAATGTTTTTACATTGTAGAATTAGTTGTCGATAATTGATTGATGATTCATTCTTGCCCTCGCAGAACAATACACTAGCTGATCATATGTCGCAATTAATTTCATGTCAATGTATTGAAAATTTACGTTGAACGCTATTCCGGTGGCCTTTTTCGCAATTGACATAGACTCGGCTACAGTCGATTATATACATGATGCACAAGCACCATTATTCCACATCTCATAACTACATCAATATATCTAACTACTAGGAATATAAACACTTCTCGTCATTTTACGTTATTCTTAAAAGAAACGATTCTGTTTATATTACTGGCCTCGAAAAAAGTTACATTACATTCTCATGCTCGAGTGGAGTGGAGGAAATTTTTCTACTGGCAAGCGAAACCTAATCACATACAACATTCCAGAACGACATTTACTTTCTTGGTATCTAAACAAGCGAAAAAAACTCTTTTTGTTAATATCAGCAACCTCGAAAATAGTAGCATTGCTTTATTATGATCAGGGTTAGCGCAATCCTAGTTAATGGCAGTTTTGCGACTGGCACGCGAACCCAAATAACTTATAACATTCCAGTACGACATTCAAGATGCTTGGTATTCCCCAAATGATTTTTTGGCACACAACCTTAATGCCTGCTTCGCCATAACGTCAGTTTAATGCATTCATGCAATGTCAAAGGCACCAACCAAACAAAACAAAACAAACAAGCAGTTAACCTTGGAAAAAGACTGAATTATGCCACACAGCTCGACTCTGCTGTAAAACCCATCGATGCGAATTCTCTGATGAGTTTGTCAATAGCGACCGCCTTCACCACCAGCTTGATTTTGGTTACAACCTGGGTAACGGCGCTTACATTTTCGACCGACGCGCCGAAGTCGCCTACTTCGCTGTTGTTCGATGCGGTGTCACTCGCGAAGGCTTGGTTCAGTGCGAGCGCTTTTCACTGCACCAACATCGCGTGCTTCACTAGATGATAGAGATGGGCAAACCGTTCATGAACTGTTCAAAAGAACTAATTCACCAAAAAGAGTGAACGAACGGTCGGTCTTTTCTACTGGGCAACAGTTCATATGAACTGTATACTCAGTTCAGAACGAACTGACCGCTGACTGAACTGTGTATACAGTTCAGTTCAGAACGAACCGTGTACGGTGAACGATGGACTGTGTATGCAGTTCAGAACCAGTTCAGAACGAACTGTGTACGATGACCGCTGGCGGAACTGTATATACAGTTCAGAACGAACTGACCGCTGGCTGAACTGTGCATACAGTTCAGAACGAACTGTGTGGGGTGATCGATGTATAAGAGGAAAGAAAACGAACGAGTGATAGATGAATGGTGTTGCAAGGTGAATGGTCTTCAAATTAACAAAGGGAAAGAAACGATAGCCCCATGAAACAACAAAAATAAGATGTCTGTATTGTCGTTTTCATAATAAAACGCAGCATTTCAGGATACGATGGTTTTTAAATTGAATTGTTTGATTATTGATCAAACAAAATTATAATTTCATATTTTTAAGTTGAGAGTTGAGTTGAGTTAACATTTCGGTAAGATGATATGTAAATCGACCTCCCCAAGAAAATACAGTCGAAAACGAAATGTTCCAAACAGTCTTGTTAAACAGTAAATGAATATTCGGGTCGCTGATATGAAACATTTTTTCTATCATATCATATTGTGCTCCATAATTTTGAGATAGGCGTTCGTGTTTTCGTATAGTTTTACTATAGCAGCTATTGCAAAACATCGCAAGAAGAGCATACAAAGCTAGTTTGTGCTGAGAAAAATCAGTAAATCATGGTTCGAATTAAATCAAAATTTCAAAATCAATATTTGATTTGAGATATTTTTCACAAAATTCGGAGAATAATTATTTGCTAATAAATAGCATTTTATGAATGAACAGAACAGTCTTATATAACATCCCACACTTTTTTATACTTGCTTTGACATATCCCTCTACTGTGCAAAAGAGTGAGTGAACTGCTCAAAAGAACTAGTTCTCATAAGTGAACGGTTGGTTAGTGAACGGTTCATTGAAGTGAACCGTTTTGCCCACCTCTACTAGATGACGCTTGCCTCGAAATTTGATTGCCCCTGGCAATGCGTTCGCTTTTTGCAGTGCTCGAGGCAGCCTTTCTCTTTTTCTTGTTCATCACACACTACGCGAAGCGTCCAATTTATGACGCGGAAAGAAAAACACACGATACGAATAACGCCAAAAACGAACTGAAAAAACCACACGACGATATCCAAGTTGGATTATTACTGGTGGGGTCCAATCTTAGATCGAAGCACAGCAAAAGCAAAGTGAACTGGATTGCTCAACAGTCCGATGCCGAATGAAAGTTTGCCTCAGCAAGATCCACTGTTTATACTCTAGGCAAGTGTTCCCCTTCATCGTTCTTCTTTTCCTTCGTTCAAAGAGACTTCAAATCCTACGATTTCCCCTTCGCTGCTCGTCGATAAGTTGCTCGTTATAGACAGCTCTGTTCGGGAAAGCACACAAATGGACAGAACAAATGTATGGGAAAATGGAAACGCTTAAAGTTTTCATGTATTTTAACCATTAACAAACCAGGAGATTCTAATGTATAGCACATTAAACAAATCTTAGAGAATTTCCGATTCGTTTACTATGTAAAGCACCAAAATCCGTTCGCGGCAAAAAATAGTTATTAACGTTAACTTTATTTCATAAAAACGTGACCTGTTTTCTGATTTGGCACCCTTAATGAAAGACGTAGTTCTACGTCAAAAAGCGCCGGATGTGTCTGAAAATAATCTGATATTATAATGATGAGCTTTGTTAGAAATACTAGGAATTTTATAGTAAAAGGTAAATTCAATGTAGTCGATTAGAAGATCAATAATGAACAGTTCTGCGATTGGACTCATGAGCTTGCTCATAGTAAGAAAACGTTAATGTTTGAGGGTATTGATAACAAAAAAAAACAAATTTTGGGCAGGACCCTAAGGAATATGTTCATTTACAGCGCCCACATACCGATTTAATTCCCGTTTCTCGAAGAACTTTATAGTTCAACTCATTGTTCTTCAAGATAGCAAACGGCTTTTACTATATAAATTCAAAATAGTACACTTTTCATCATTAGAAAATAAGGTGAAAAATCGAATTTTTTTTTGCTTGGAGGTAAAGTGATCACCCCCACCTATCAAGCTAAATAACAAAATAATAAAAAATACAAAAAAAAAATAACAAAAAAAAAACATGCCGATCATCCGAGGAGGGTCCCCGAACTGGAGCTGGTCCTGGAACGGGCGTAAGAGCGAGCGGCCAGCGGCTGGAGGGCGATGTGCAAGAGCGGGCCACCAGCCGGGTTCAACCCGAAGAGCTACCGCCACACGGAAACAGCAGCCATCGACATCACCCAAGAAACGCTGCGCCTACGAGGCGTGTTGTGACTGCCAGACGGCAGTCGTCCACACTCGTGGGTACCACTAGGCGCCGGATCATGTGGACACACGAAATGAATGAATTCGTGATCCGCGCCTATTACATCTGCACTGCTTTGGAGACGGACATGAGTGGTCGCCCTCGAATACTAACAATGTTCGAGGAAGCGTATCCAGAGTTCGTTGGGAGGCTTGATCAGAACGCGATGAACGCGAGGCGTAGAGCGATAGTACGCAACAACATGCTCTCCCAAACGCAAATCGACGAGATCAAGCAGCAGGTGCAGAGAGAAATAAGCTCCAGGAACAACAGAGCAAGCGATGTGTCGAGACGAAGTTCAGTACGGCTGAGCAATTCATTCGCGAGTGGGGCACGCGAATCAGCACCAGTGGAGGCCACAGTACAACAACCCCCTGAGCCGGAAGACCCACAGCCAGATCAACAACTACTACGCGATCTGGTCTTCCACTACGACGAGGCGATCTCACAGTTCCGCGACACAGACCCATTGTCGCGCCCCAGGATCCCGAAGTTGCAGCATTCCCGCAGGCTGACAAGTGCAGTAAAGCTCATGAACGAGCACGTTCTTCCGCTGCACTTGGTTGATGCTGAGAACATGGAGGAGCTGCAACTGAAAGTTTACTGTGCTGCTGTGGCGACCGCCAAAAGTTTAGGATACCGTATTAGGCCAAGAGGCGGACTGCTCCAACATCTCCGTGAAAGGCGTGAGCCTCCATGGCGAAGGAGATTGGAGCAACGGATCCTAAACAAGCGCGCCGCAATTGGAAGACTGATGGCGTACAAAAGAGGCAGCAGATCGGCGAAATTATGTCGCCAAGTTGCTGTGATCGTGCGGCCTACTGAACTTCGCCAGCTGGGAGCTCACCAGCTGACGGAAAAACTCGACACACTGGTACAGCAATTGAGCGTCCTAACTAAACGGCTGAAACGTTACTCTGACTCTGCAAAGCGCCAGGAACAAAATCGGATGTTCAGAGATAACGAGAAAGCGTTCTACGACCACATTAGCGACGAGAAGCCCGACTACCGCGAAGGTTTGCCAGATATTAGCGATGTGACGAACTTCTGGGCTGGTATTTGGGAGACCCCAGTAGAACATCGCGACGGGCAAATGTGGTTAAGACGGGAGGAGGAGAGTTGTGGTGAAATTGGAGAGATGCCAGCTATCATCGTCGGAGAGAACGATGTCCGCGAAGCCTCGCGGTACCTGAGGAACTGGGCAGCACCGGGCCCCGATGGTGTCCAGAACTTTTGGCACAAGAAGCTGACCGTCGCACATCCAAAGATAGCTGAGTGCTTCAACAAGGTGCTACGTGACCCACACAACCTTCCTGAATTCGCCACCCGTGGCGTCACCTTCCTCCTCCCGAAAGACAGCAACACATTGAACCCATCAAAGTACAGACCGATAACGTGCCTATCGAGTCTGTACAAAATACTGAGCAGCATAATTACCGCCAAAGTTTCTGCTCACTGCGAACAGCATCACATCATCGCAGAAGAGCAGAAAGGATGCAGGAAAAATACGCATGGCTGCAAAGACCAGGCCATCATCGACGCAGCCATAGTCGGCCAGGCGGTTTATAACCAGCGGAACCTAAGCATGGCCTATATCGATTACAGGAAGGCTTATGACTCCATACCTCACTCGTTTCTCGTCCGGGTATTGGAGCTCTACAAAATTGATCCCTTCGTCGTTAGGTTCCTGCAGCATGCGATGAGGCAGTGGAGTACGTCTCTGCACCTCAGTGATGGGGAAAATGTGTTGCAGTCTAGAACGCTGCAGATAAAGAGGGGGATATTCCAAGGCGACTCTTTCAGCCCGCTTTGGTTTTGTCTGGCATTGAACCCCCTCAGTAGGACGCTCAATAGAAACGGTCATGGCTATAAAATAAGGTATGGCGACGGCGCCCACGAAGAAGTGACCCATACCTTCTACATGGATGATCTCAAGGTCTACGCTGATTCACGTCAGCGTCTAGGTGTAGCTATCCGGGTTGTCGAAGACATAAGCAGGGACATTTGCATGGAGTTCGGCCTCGACAAGTGCCGCTGTGTCCATCTGCTGAAAGGGCAGCTTACCGAATCCGGAGGTTACGAGGTCTATGACGGCGAGTTCATAAGAGACATGGTTCGTGGCGAATCCTATAAATATCTTGGATTCCGACAGCTCACCGGGATTCGCCACTCCGACATCAAGACGGAGCTGCGAGACAAGTTCTTGAGTCGAGTGAACTGTGTCCTGAGGACTTTCCTCAACGCGGGGAACAAGGTACGCGCGATCAACACATTCGCGGTTCCCCTGCTGACCTTCAGTTTTGGTGTAGTCAAATGGAGCAAAACTGACCTAGAGGACCTTGAGAGGAGGATGAGGAAAGCATTTAAAGAGGCCGGAATGCACCATCCTCAATCGGCACTGGAGAGAGTTTCACTGCCACGCAAAGAAGGGGGACTTGGAATAGTCGACATATCTGCACTGTGTGTTGCCCAGGTACGACAACTGCGCGAGTACTTCGCAGAACGCGCCAACCAAAACGCGCTATACCGGGCTGTCTGCGCCGCCGACAGAGGATACAGCGCTCTGCACTTGGCGCAAGCGGAGTACCAACTCAACTGCAATCTGCAGACAGTGGAGGAGAAGATTGCAGCTTGGAAGCAGAAGGCAGTGCATGGTGCCCACCCCCATCAACTGGACCGGCAACACGTCGACAAGGCCGCATCTAATCTGTGGCTAACGCGTGGTGAACTCTCTTCAGTAGTAGAAGCCGACATGATAGCCATCCAGGACAGGATAATGCCGACGAGAAACTGCAGGCGGTACGTCTGGCATCAAGACGTTGATGACATTTGCCGGATGTGTCATCAACCAGGTGAAAACATAGAGCACATTATGGGAGGCTGTCCCGTTTTGGCCAACGCAGCCTACACCGAGCGCCACAACAACGTGGCCCGTATTGTTCATCGACAACTGGCGCTCCAATGTGCTCTACTGGAAGACAACGTATCAAACTACCGGTACCTGCCTGCACCTGTCCTGGAAAATGACCGTTTCAAGCTGTACTGGGATCGCACTGTTCTGACCGACCTCTCGATCCACCACAACCGGCCAGATATAATGGTTTACGACAAGAGCGACCGCAAAGTCACCATCATCGATGTCGCTATTCCACTGAACCAGAATCTGGAGGAGACCCACGGTCGCAAAATCTGCAAGTACCGACCATTGGCCGTGGAGCTCAAGGAACTGTGGAGGCTAAGGGAGGTCCCAAGAATAGTTCCAGTCGTTCTCTCTGGAACTGGAATTGTCCCGAAGACACTTCTGGAAGCGCTAAAGGTGTTGAATATGGAGAAGGAATTGGCCGGCATCCAAAAGTCGGTCATCCTTAGCACCTGCGCGATTGTCCGACAATTTCTCGGTCAGGACTGAAACAGCACGAGCATGCAGATACGTGCATTCCGCAGAGCCTAGTCCCCCTTTGGCATTCAGAAGCCCGGGGGCAGGTGAAAATTCTGGCTAGGTTCGCCTAGTTAAGAAGTGAGATAAGTCTGCCAGAAAGAAAAAACAAATTTTGGGCAGGACCCTAAGGAATATGTTCATTTACAGCGCCCACATACCGATTTAATTCCCGTTTCTCGAAGAACTTTATAGTTCAACTCATTGTTCTTCAAGATAGCAAACGGCTTTTACTATATAAATTCAAAATAGTACACTTTTCATCATTAGAAAATAAGGTGAAAAATCGAATTTTTTTTTGCTTGGAGGTAAAGTGATCACCCCCACCTATCAAGCTAAATGGGGTAGATTTATGGGTTTTTTTTCGTCCAAATTTGTTCAAATTATATTTGTTATAGTAGGTACATGAATGAAATAAGCTTGATTTATTCACCTTGAGCCTCAATTTAAATTTTCTCTTGCATAGAAAAACGTGGTAAGAAACATACAACGTTCCGCATAATGAGACTTGGTTTAGTTGGAGTGGCATATTTATCCAGGGTCAAAGCAACAAAAAGATCTTCTTCAAGAGCAGAATGTGATGATATATATATCAGCTTTAGTAAACAGAACATTGTAAGTTGTTATTCATCTATGACCACTTTGCCCCCAAACATGAATATAATTTCTATGCTAATTAATCGCTGAGATTAAACAAAATATCTGTTCACCTCTCCTAGAATATATTAACAGTCGTCCAAACTGATGATTTGTCCAACATATCAGATTGAATAAACTAAATTTCACTAGAAATTCCTTAGATACCATGCGCACAGAACTACGGCCGAATGGCTATCGAGAGAGTAATTTCTGTTTTTATTTGTATTTTGACATGCGACAGCTCTGCTGAAGTACAGGGTGACTCAAAAGTCATTAAATTCTTCAAACATAATGAGACTATCAATACGGCATATATCGTCAATAGTTATACTACCAAACAAGCAGGTGACCACTTTGCCCTCCATGACCAATTTGCCCCCACTATCCCCACTTCATACATTATCATAGTATCCCCACACTGTCCATGCAAACTTCATCTCCAACTACGACCAAACATTGAACCCCATCATCACCGGACAGAGCGGACCAATCGGTGTACGCATCAACCGTCAGAGAAAGATGAGTCCCTGGCAGAGGAGATGATTTCGCAAGCAACAATGATGTCTTTGTGGTTTGGCTTCATTTTCTTGTCGTTCACTTAACTCTGCTGCATCGAACTCTACAGACCACTTCAAGGTTAACACATCCTCCTCACCTTTCTCCCCTCCCCCTCCCCCCGCAAGCCATCTCACCACCGTTTAGGCCACCAATCACGCTCGAACGGAGACGTTCAATAATCGGCAAAGAAGACGTCTTTTGCAAGTTAATTTCCAATTTCAATCCAAAGCGGGTTTTTATAATTCTGGCGGTGATGGCTGCCGAAAAGCAAATCATAGTGCGACTAAATGAATGCACTGAAGAGAGGCCCATCGAAGATGAGCCCCAGCTCAGGCAACAATACGGCATCATTAGAAAAGCAATTAAAGAAGCTGTTCATTTTACACGGTTGGCCTCTGCTCTCGATCGGTGAAATGATATTTAATGTTCTCAAGGTGTGTCGTAATTCGGAACGAACGGAAAGTGCTGGGAGGTGAATGCTCGTCTATTAGCACTGCCAGAACACAACGCACACCGTCATTGGAATAAATTACTGGCAAATGCGAAGCAAAAGCCATGCCGTTTCGGAATTTTTGGAGTCCGGGCTGATGAGGAGGAGTCAGCGGAAACTGATTAGACGAATTTTGACAACGTGTTTTTTTTTTGTTTCAGTGTTTCCAACTGTTTTCCCTCGAAGTTCTGCAACGTCATGTGTGGCCGCAAAGCGAAACGAACGCGTTGCACATTGCATTGCACGCTGCTGCGGTCACGGCCTTCTACGCAAAATGCAACTCCGTCTCTCAGCAGTTAATAATAAACTGAGGTGTGAATGAACGAACCGGTCGTATTTTGCCAAACTGTTTACAAAACAAAGAAGGCAAGTAAGTACACAAATATGCGAGTATCCATTGCGGCAGTACGGAGTGAGGAAATGCGAGGGCTTGATGCCGCCCAAATAAAATCCAAAATAGCATCAAATAAATTCAAAACATCACTCTGTAATAATTCTATATTTTTAGCACCGGGAGGCAGTTTTGGTTCATTATTTACACAAATAAATGCCACACGCTTGCATTCTCGTCTGGCGAAGGCGAAGGTTTCGGGTAACGATTCAAGATCGAGAAGCTGCACCTAGGAGCGTGCCGTCCCATCCCGACAGAGTGGGATGATTGAGGAATGAAGACGGGAGACGAATATTTATACGACACTTCCGTCCTCTACGGCATGCCGGATCCTCCTGCTCTGATCAGCGGCAGCAGCAGAAGCAGCAGCACGTGCTTCCGAGTCGGAGGACCTCCACCAGGGCAACGCCAAAATCATTCCTCCTCCATTCAGCCGTCGATTGGATATTTTTAGCAAACGACAAGGCGTCAGCTTTCGTCTTTTGTTTACAGTGGATAATCTCGCCTCGATGCACCAATCGGAGCAGCAGCCGCGTCACCGGCAGCGAGGTTCTCTCCCGCGGCCAAATGACGCGCTTCGTTCTCTCCACGCGGAACGAATGGGAAGAAAATTGTAAACAACTCACGCTGCGGTGAAACATTGTGTTAAAATAGATTGACCAACAGGAAGCGTTTTGTTGAAAGGTTCAATATGGTCCAACAGTTTTCCTTTGTGTCCACATCATGGAAGCGGGGGAAAACAAACTAATTCGGTGGGAGCACCTGCACAGTCCTGACTGAGATTAGGAAATTGTGGAGAGTTTTTGTTCACTTTGAGTCCGCCGGATAAGTGTATATAAGTGTATCGAAAAGTAGTCTTAAACATTTAACACGTTATTACACACAAACGGGTGAACTTTTTTTTTGTCGTATAATCAGATCACGCGTTGTTTACATGTCAAAATCGAAATACAAGTTGTTTAGTCGCGGTCATAAAGTTGTCGTGGATTGATTTGGAAACAAAAAAAAAATGCACAATTGGTGCACCGAAAAGGGTGTTACATACCATAAAATAGCAAAAAAAATTCAAAGTTTATCCAATTTTAACTTTCCGTACATACCTAATATCGCTTCTCTGTTAACTCACAAACCGAAATATAACCATCAGCGAATTGAATTGTGATATTAAACCATTCAAAATGCTTAATATCGAAGCAGCTGAAATTACATCCACATGCGAAATTATGCATGATTTTCGGTTTTTGTTTCCCTTTTCCCCTTTTGATCAGTATCCATTGCCATAGGGTGGTTTAAATATGATAAGTAACATGTAGGAAGTGCTCTCATTATCAGAAATCTGAAGTTCAAAATTTAACTATACAAATCAACATATTACCCCCACTGTCCGTATGACCCGCGGTTCCCCTAAGCTTAATATTGTTTAATAAAATGAACTTTTGTAAACACTTTCTGAACCTTTTCAATTTTATTTTGATTTTTGAAAGTTTCAGACTATTTTTCGATACACTCCTTACGATAACTAGACATTTTAAAAATCGATTCCAAAGAACATTACGAGATAGGCAAAAACTGTGAGAAAATTTAGTAAATTTATGTCTGCAACAAAACCAGTCCGTTTTATTGCATACTGGGTATTCTAGTCTATTTTTAAATCATAAAATTATCTTAAAGATAAATCGTCCAGCTCAAGCCTTCGTAGGGGTATGAGGTGGGACCATCATCATTTATTTATGTTATTCCTATTTTTATCGAGAGTCATCTGTCATACCTTGTATATGCTGCAAACAGATTTCAATTTAGTGATTCAGTGATTTTTTAAAATAACTTTTAACTTGAACTTCGATAAAACCGTTTCGACCCCGGTGTACCTTATCTACAAGGTCTTTCAGATTAAACGCTAACGCAAAAAAAAATCGAATAGCTCCTTCTATAAAATGTTGATGGTAATACTGCATTCCCCACTTCGGGACAATAATATTCGGCTACTCGTTCAGTCTGATCGGATGGTTTTTAGTGTCAAGATGTACAATTTACAAGAACGTGTATTTTTAGTGAAATCGTATTACTCGAGCAAACGAAGCCTTCTAAGAGATGGAGGTTCCTATTTTTCTGAGATTGTTTTTTTCATTTGTAAACATTTTATAAATAATTAATAACATTTTTGAGGATTGTTTTTGCAAAATATATGCCAATAAATGGAATCACTTGTTACAGGTGTGTTAGTTTACATACTGCACATTTATTTATTTATTTATTTATTTATTTAAATCTGATTCATCTAACATCTGTGGTCTTAATGAATAAATATATAATAATATAGTACAATTATTTATACAATCGACGAACTAGTTAATCTGTTTTTAAAGCGGCTGGATGTCTCGCCGAAATCAAATAGATCCTCCACCAATGTGAAAGTTCGAATCATCGACGACAGCGGTTCGTTGTATCCGAATAAAGTACGATGAAATCTGTTCTGTAGCAAAGATCGCTGTCGGAGAGGTCGTTGAGCAGCACGAAGGTCCAGTAATGAAAGTAGCCGAGGAGAATCAACTTCCCCATTGAACAGCTTTGATACGAAAATTGCCTGTTGTATTCTGCGTCTTCTCTCAAGAGTGTCCAGGCTTAAAAGTCTGCATCGATCCGGGTAAGCAGGAAGATTCAATGGATCGCGCCAAGGTAGATGACGCATAGCCAACCGGATGAATCTTCGCTGTACACGCTCAATCCTCAAATTCCAGAAAATCACATTTGGAGTCCAAACAACGGCTGCAGTTTCGAGAATTGGTCGTACTAAAGCGCAATATAAGGACTTCAAGCAGTATGGGTCAGTGAAATCCTTCGCAATCTTCGAAATAAATCCGAGCTGTCGGTTTGCCTTAGCAATGATTGAGGTGTAATGAGCGTTGTAGTTCAATTTCTGATCCAGCACTACTCCGAGGTTAGTAACTTTTTCAACTCTTTCAAGCAAAGCACCGTCGATGCAGTAATCAAACTGTAACGGACTTTTGGAACGATGGAACGTCATGACGGAGCACTTCGGTACGCTGATAATCAGTTTGTTTAGATGGCACCAGTCAACAAACACATTCAGCAAATGTTGCAAGCGTTGGCAGTCTTCAGCTGAACGGATCATGCAGAATATTTTCAAATCATCAGCATAAATTAATTTGCAGTTCAACCCTAATTTCGCAGCAATGTCATTAAAAAATAATATGAACAACAAAGGGCCTAAGTTGCTTCCTTGAGGGACTCCAGAAGAATTGCAGAAGCACGAGGAAACGCAGCCATGAATTTTAACGCGCAGTTTTCTTTCCGTCAGGTATGATCTCATCCACGACACGAGTTTTGCAGATGATCCGAGACGTGATAGTTTAGCCAATAGTATGTTGTGGTCGATCCTATCGAAAGCCGCCTTCAGATCGGTATAGATGACATCGACTTGAGCCTTGCCCTCCATAGCAGTAATGCAGGTGTTGGTGAAGTTCAACAGATTCGTGGTGACCGACCTGCCGGGCATGAAGCCGTGCTGATCGGTAGAGATGTAACGCTTGGATTGAGTAAGAATAACTTCACTGACGATGATCTCAAATAGCTTGGACGCAGCCGACAAACTTGTTATTCCACGATAGTTCCTGACGTTTCGTTTATCACCGTTTTTGAAGACAGGAAACAAGAAAGACTCCTTCCAAATTTCAGGAAATACTCCATCATTGAGTGATCGGGTGAAGATGACAGAAAGTGGCTCGGCTAGATCAGAAGCGCAGCGGCCGAACAATACCGATGGTATGCCGTCAGGACCCGGCGAAAGCGAACTTTTGAATATTTTTGCAGCGGAGATCACCATGGCAGGAGTGACCACGAACGTCGTCAAACTTATGACGTCCGAATGAACACCTATGGAGGCAAACTTAACTTGAGCTTCACTGGCTGGTATATGGTCAAACACGGATGTAAAGAACTTGGCGAAAAGCACACAGCATTCAGTATGAGTATTCGCTTCGACGTCGTTATAGAGCACGTTGCTTGGGAAAGTTGAGTTTTTCCTCTTACTGTTGACGAATTTCCAAAAGTTTCTCGGATTTTGTCGCAGATTGGTTTGCATTCTCAAGACGTGGGCCTTGTACAAAGTTGAATTCAGCTTACGAAACGCATTACTTGCATGTTGAAACCTGAGTTTGCTGTCAGACGATTGTAGAACACGATGTTTTCGCTGACAGGCGTTTTTTTCGCGTTTCAGCTGTCGAAGTAAAGCCGTACTCCAAGAAGGCGAAACTGGACGTCTTCTGTGGGGTACATTCTCCCGCAACCAACGTTGAATGGTGAAACAGAAATCGGAGGCCATTTCATTAACATTTTGACAGGCATTCAGGTATGTCCAGTCAAGAGTGGGGAGGTAATAACCAAGTGCATCGTAGTCGATTTTTCCAAAATCGGGGGTGTATTCATCGGCAACAGGATACCCGTCACTGTACTGGCACGTACGAGGTACTAGTAGAGATATTTCCAATGGTGGATGATGCGTATCCACGGGTAACAGTGCAACCACAGCTGTATTGACGATTACATTACAGCCAATTGAGCAAAAAACAAGATCAAGAGTTCGATCCAGTTGATTGCGGTGCCAATTGACTTGACTTAAATTCAAAAAGTCCATTCCATCGATCAGAGCAGCACTCGACGCAGATACCGTCGAAGCTCCTGCTGGTAAAACTTCGCCGCCAGCACTCTGCAACCACTGTAGGCGAGGTTGGTTGTAATCACCACAAAGCAGCACCTGATCTACACATGTAGCATTGTCACAAAGATCACGAACAGAGGCCACATGTTCCACCACCCCTCCATATATCCATAAGTGTTTTTGTAGAGATAACTGGTACATGTATATATGTTGCGATTTTTGTTTGACTATTTTAGAGACTACGTTTGATAGACACATTACGAAAATAGAGGAAACGTTTCGGTAGACTTTTCAGGTTACCCAAAACAGCCTTCGTAGTCGTCCGTTTTTCGGGGATATTTTCGAAAAATCTGAGAAATTTATTGTCATGTTCATTTTCATTTTGTTAGGAATCAATTTTGGATTTAATTCCGCATATGTTCAATCCAATCAAAGTGTTATTTATGCTTGGACCAGAATAGGAGTGATAATTTTGATTTTGTTCGTGTCGATTTTTGCATACTTCAGCAACATCATATTATCAAATTTGTAGTCTTAATATGAATTCACATGCCAGAGGCAGATAGTGGCGAATGGAGTATATGGTTCGGATTTTATATTCCATATCGCAGTAATAGTAATAGTAATAGTAATAGTAATAGTAATAGTAATAGTAATAGTAATAGTAATAGTAATAGTAATAGTAATAGTAATAGTAATAGTAATAGTAATAGTAATAGTAATAGTAATAGTAATAGTAATAGTAATAGTAATAGTAATAGTAATAGTAATAGTAATAGTAATAGTAATAGTAATAGTAATAGTAATAGTAATAGTAATAGTAATAGTAATAGTAATAGTAATAGTAATAGTAATAGTAATAGTAATAGTAATAGTAATAGTAATAGTGATAGTAATAGTAATAGTAATAGTAATAGTAATAGTAATAGTAATAGTAATAGTAATAGTAATAGTAATAGTAATAGTAATAGTAATAGTAATAGTAATAGTAATAGTAATAGTAATAGTAATAGTAATAGTAATAGTAATAGTAATAGCAATAGTAATAGTAGTAGTAATAGTAATAGTAATAGTAAGAGTAACAGCGCATCTCTATCGCATTGGGCTCGCAGCAAACAATCTTTGTGATTGTGGCGATGGCTACCACGACATCGAGCATGTTGTCTGGTCGTGTATCCAGTTCCATGCTGCTCGCTCTCAGCTCTCTAGAGCACTGAGAGCACAAGGCAGACAATCGGATATCCCCGTCCGGGATATCTTAGGTAGCCGTGATCCTGATCTTCTGCTTCATCTATACCTGTTCCTCAGAAACGCCGATGTCAACGTTTAATGATGTTTCCTTCGTTGTGTCCCCGTTTCATATCCCTCCTATCCAAACGATAAACTTTTACTTAGTCGCGGCAATACATACACACACTCTTTACAGATACACGGGCCAAAGGTTGTGCAGTCCACTGATGATTCAACAAGAGCCAAAGGTTTTACCGCTCATGACAACTCTACACGAGCTGATGATTGCGCCGGCTAGTGACCATTCTATCCTGGATTCCTCGAGTCGAAAAGACGCTCCACGCTAGATATGGAGTACAGACTAGGGGGGCGTTGCTGATTAATGGTCAGCTTCATCCCAATAGGAAGTATCCCGTGTCGGGCACACGTACAGAGCATTGGAGACAGCAACATCCCAATTACGAGAACACTTGTAATACTAACCTCGAGCCGACCGCGAGTAATCGGTTACATATTACTAACATAGATAATAAGAAAAACTGTCAAAATATTGAACTCCGGCCCCGTCAGGCTAACGCCATATGAGCCTTGATAAAAATATATATTTTGGAAAAAAAAAGAGTAATAGTAATAGTAATAGTAATAGTAAGTGTGTTTCTTCTATCTGGAAATCTTAAAGTTTCCTGATGTATTGGCAGTAGCAATAACAATCCTTGGAGTGGATTGTATATTGAGTACCGAATTTTTCGAGCGCTTCAGCGCACCAAAACGAACAGAACATTTTATATGCATAGATTTTTTTATCAATTAAAAAGAACTTCAGGAAAAGAAAAGTTGAAGTAGAAAGCATGCACTGATATCTGCAGATCTTCTCTTGACAAAGGATTGAGGAGTAACGGGTCGAAAATTGAAAGCGATTTCGGAACGCCTGTAGCTTCGATATAATTGATTACATGAAAATAAAAAAACACAGCATTTTCGAGCTACAAATTTCTATTTTTGGGATATCGTACGTACATATTTTTAGTTTGATATGTACATTCGTTGTAGACAAGACATTGCAACAAAAATAAAGTGTTTTTGGTTTGGTTTTTATGTTTCTATAGATTTCTAAAATATATTCCCAATAACAATCCAATCAACCTGATTATTTCGCTTCCATTTGATTCATAGAAAGTTCTAGTAGGACTATTTACTACGAAGGTATTCTCTATCGAATGAAAAATTATGCTTTAATTTTGAATACGGAATATTTCATGAAATAATGAATGCACTTGACAATATTCTATACAAGGTCTAGTTGTTGCTTTGACGAATGCATTATTTTATAACAGAGTTACAGTGTTTCAAAAATCACTCAAAATTTTCGATGTGGCATTTTGCTTCTTTTTTGTTGTTAAGTGTAGTTCTTTGCCCACTCCGGAATACGATTGGTCACAGGAAATGTCGGTTCATTTACACACTCGATTCACTTTTAGTCGTCAACACAATACGAAACCTTTTCCGCAATAGCTCGGGGAATTTTCAGAGGGCACTAATAGCGTATTAAAAATATTTTCAATATATATTTTCTTATTTTTCAACTGCTTATTGACCATTCTGCATCAAGTATCTAGATGACTTCCATAGAGTTCGTGGGGAAAACATACATAAAAAACGACTCATTGATTTTTTACTAAGCTTACCCGAAAAGTTATTTGTGTTGCTCTTTAGTTTCTCCCATTTATGTTGTTTTGATTTTCCTCCGCCTAAATCATTATCAAAACATCACTAATGAAATTTCAACAGTTTATCAGAGAGTAATTCAACGCCAAATTATTCAGCCACTGCCCCTCCCCACACATTATTTTAAATTTGTTAAATTTAAAAAAAAAAATAGCTCTGCAAGATTTAAATAAGTTTTTGAGAGATCAATTAACTTTCTATTAAAATTTAAAAAAACTTTCTCATAAGTTGAATAAAATATTATCATATACAGGTTGTTAGGTAGTCGATCCGGAATATTTCAGGTGATAGAGGATCATGTTTGATGATAAAGATCATCCACGCTTATGGTCAAATCTCAACTACGAAAGAATTATTGAACATTCCTTTTTTTGCCTTAAGGGGGTATTCAAAGAATATTTTTACTATCCGTTATATCATTATTTGTTCGTCTATCTTTTAACAATAAAACAAAAATTGAACGGAGAAAAAATTGTCATAACTAGAATAGTTAAGAGCTGATGAAGTGAGGGGGTTAAAAAAAGTTGTACCATGGCGTACACGATTCCACCCCTCCTGGTTATCTGAAACAAAAAAATCGAGCAGATTCTGAATCAGTAAAGATGCCGCTATGGCATGAACCTCGGACAAGTCAAAAACATCTTTTTTGACAAATTGGCGGCCGTTTGAAAAACAAAATACGGTCCAAAACGTTTTTTCTTACGTTTCCCGATTTTTTGAAAATAGTATTTTTTTAAAAATATCGTTTTTTAGAGTTTCATGCGATAGAGAGATGCCTGCAGATTGTATTCATATAAATTCGACATGAATCGGTTCAGTAGAAGTTGAGATATCGTGTACGCCAGTTTGAAAAAACAAGTTTCGAGAAAAACGTGTTTCAAGTTCATTGTTATGGCCGTAGCAGGTTAGATACCGCATCACTAAAATGGTTCTAACTCGGTAAATAATAGGATTTTCGATAAGCCCTTTTTTTTATTAAAGAGATTTTCAGCCAAAGGCTGGTTCATCTCTAGATAAGTCCTTTCTAGGGTATATTCTTGAAAGCCTTAACTACAGAAATAAGAAGGAAAAAAATAGAGTTTTTTCAAATTTCTGGAATACCGCCTTAAAATGATTTTAATTCGCTCTACGCTGCTTAGCACGATTCAATTGCTTACATTTGAGGAAATTTAGCATAAAATTCTGTTGTGAAACATTTAAATTAGGAGAAGGAACAAGAAGGAAAACAGTGTGGCATCAAGGAAGGAATTGTAGAGTGGTTGGAGAGCTTCAATTCGGTTGATAAAAACAATTTAATTTATCATGCATTTTTGGAAAATTAATAAAAAACCCATAGAAGACACAACATTTTAAAGTTCTTCTTTACTTCTTAAGGTTTCTTGGTTTCATTAAATTGAATGTTTTACAACTGCATTCTACGTAAAATGTTCTTATCTTTCAAATGAGCAGCGTAATTTTTCTAAGTAGCGTACTTTCTAAATTAGAGTCAGTTCAAGACATGAAATTAGGCTCAAGAAAAGTTGAACAACGATGTCGTACTTGAGAATTGACCATAGAAGAATCTTTTTCATCAAATATGATCCTCTATTACCTCCTGAAATATTCCGAATCAGCTACCTAATTCCATGTATATTCTTATCGGAATACTGGCTCAATTGTTTTAAGTTTGACGACTAGTGGTGCATGGACAATCTCACGCGAATGTCAATATTTTTTCCAAGAAATCGACGAAATTAAAATATTTTGGAAGAATGATTTTACGCGCAATTCTGTATGAAAAACTATACAGACATTATTATTCTAAGACTAACTGTTCTCGAAATATAATGAAATGTATAGGAAATTATATTTGATAAAAAACTATATACGTATATCATGAAATCTCAACCATTATGGAATCGTTTATTTTTGTAGCATACTCCGTTACTATAAAAGTTCGATTATATGAAATAGCTTGGTCATTCACAGTTTACGTGAGATATTTTTATAATACAGAAGAAGTTCAATGATATGAGATAAAATATATGAACTTTTGACAAGGCAGCACTCTCAGGCGGCTCAATCCATTTATTGATAAATATGGAGAGTTTTGAAATTCTTAAACATGTATTATTTAATTTAATTTTGAATGTATAGATGATTAGCTAACCCGGCAAACTTCGTCCCGCCCATTTACTTGATTAATTCTCGAGTAATGCAGAAATTTGTGTTTTACTTGAATGGCAGCCACCCCTAAGAGAGGGGGAGGGGTATCTAACCACCATAGAAACATTCATTGCACCCTAAAGTTTCCATATGCCTAATTTGGTTTAATTTGCTTGATTAATTCTCGGGTAATGCAAAAATTTGTGTTTCATTTGTACGGCAGCCCCCTCTAAGAGAGGGGGAAGGAGTATCTTAACACCATAGAAACATTTATTGCATCCTAAAACCTCCACATGCCAAATTTGGTTTCATTTGCTTGATTAATTCTCGAGTAATGCAGAAATTTGTGTTTCATTTGTATGGCAGCCCCCCCTTTGAGTGGGGGAAGGACAATCCAACCATCATAAAAACATTCATTGCACCCTAAAACTTTCACATGCCAACTTTGGTTTCGTTTGATTGATTAATTTCCGAGTAATGCAAAAAATTGTGTTTCATTTGTATGGCAGCCCCCTCTAAAAGAGGGGGAAGGAGTATCTTATCACCATAGAAACATTTATTGCATCCTAAAACCTCCACATGCAAAATTTGGTTTCATTTGCTTGATTAATTCTCGAGTAATGCAGAAATTTGTGTTTCATTTGTATGGCAGCCCCCCCCCCCCTTTGAGTGGGGGAAGGACTGTCTAACCATCATAGAAACATTTATTGCACCCTAAAACTTTCACATGCCAACTTTGGTTTCGTTTGCTTGGTTAATTTCCGAGTAATATAGAAATTTGTGTTTCATTTGTATGGTAGCCCCCCCTTAGAGAGGGGGGAGGGGTCTCAAAATATCACGAAAACCTTCCCCGGCCCCAAAAACCCCTACATACCAATTTTCATGTCGATCGGTTCAGTAGTTTCCGAGTCTATAAGAATCAGACAGACAGACAGACATCACTCCATTTTTATATATATAGATTGTATTTAAACAAAATAATCTTCCTGTCCACGTGGACTCAGGGTATACCCCCTCCCCCCTCTCCGTGGACAAGCGTGGATATTTTCTTACCCCCTACCCCTCCTAAAGTTGTCCACGTGGTATGTGGACAGCCCCTACACAAACGGCGGCAGCCGTAATAACATTGTATACAATTCACTTCGTTTTCACCGTGAAGTGACGTTCGTGATCAGGCCCAATCTATTACTAAAATTTCGACGCATTCCAAAATAATATTCGAAGTGGTAAACAAGTGAGTTCCATAATATAATTTCGTAGTTCTACGTCGAATAGAAGCGGTCGTGTCCTAGATACAACCCCTTACAATTTTTTATTTTAGGTTTTGATTTCCGTGCTTATGATTTTCTAGGCAGACTACAAATACATGGCGGCTTAGCAGCCTTTTGGGAACCCAAGTTAATAGTGATGGGAGGCGCCTTAAAACCAGGGTAAACGGTGTCAATAACAGAAAATAACCGCTCCACTCATGATGACGAGAGCTTTTCTAAAAGGTTCAAATGAATCTTTCAATGTTGTTTACGTGATTTACATTAACCTCGATCGAGAAGCATTCATTCAGCACTATTTCTGATTTAACAGGCCGTTGAAATAAATCTACACATAATATGAATATTTGTTCATTCAAATAATTTTTCTTGCGATGCGATATTTTCGTCTCGGCTGACATTTATGTAGAATGTATGTGAAGAAGAAAAAACACAAATCTCGAGGCGAGTGGCGATAGCGGACGGCATCTCACTTCCAAATTTCAGTCAGTCAGAGTGCGATAAACGGTTTCCGCTTGAGCGGTCGAACATCGCAGATTTGAATTTCTCGAACCAAATCTTACGATCCCGATTGATCGCTGATTATTCATGATCAACCCGTCGACCAGAACTCGCACGTTTTAATTGGCGAACACAACAGGAGGGGGAACGCTCGCGCAAAAGTGAAATTCTATGGGTAATTTTACCTTCATTAGGAACACCTAATTGATCACTTTATTGGCCCGTAATTGACACAATAATGAAGAAGAGAAAAATGGATCGCTGCGCTGCCGCAATGGGTAGACTCGGCGTCTTGACGATTTCGTACCGACAAACGACGACCTGTGTGTAGTGGTGTGCTGTTGTACATCCATTGCCTGCAAGGAGTAACAATGAAACGAAATCCGCACACGCCAAAGCGCATTCATTCATCACAACAGTCGTCATCACGATTGCGAATTACGAACACAGCAATCTGCGATCAAATCGCAAACTGCAAATGAGTGAACACACGAAGAAAAATTAAATTGGCGTCGTCACACCGTGCGACGCATGTTTCTGAAGGGGGTTTTTAACAGTGCACCACGAGACTAGCAATCGTCACTTGTAATTGCAACCGGTCAAAGTACGCCAAAACGGTACGCACATTGGCCCATTACGACATGGTCATAAAATGGTTATAAACGTGCGGTGCGTGAGCCTTCGATGGCATCAATTTAAGCACGATCCCTCTCCCGCGTTGTTTCCCGTTGATTCACCGACTCTGCCTTCGAATCCATGTCGAACCGTGTATTTGGTTGCTGCTGGATGCCTAGTTGTCACGTACTCTTCGGCAGCGGTCCATCGAAGCGTCGACCGATTGTTTGCAGGGGGCGCGGGAATTAACCTGACAAAAGCAAAGTTTTATGAACAGGCACGAATCCTTCGCCCATCCGTTTGCCATCGCAACGATAATTGTGGCGCAATTTGCCTGCAACTCCACCGGTTGTGTTGATATTTTGAATGCAACAATGTTTGCGCGCAGGGGAAAAACATGGCCAATTGCGAAATGTGTGCGCTTCGGTTCGAAACACTTTCATTCATTCGCGGATTACTTATGCGGTCGTCTGCTAGTTCCAGTTGTTCTCGACATTGCACTTTGACAAAATAACCATCCATTCTATGTTTCCCAATAACTTCCAATCATCGGCCAATTAAGAAGAGACATCGCTCGGAGCCAATTTGTAGCTAACTGGTTTATTGCCGTTTTTGATTACGGCCAATCTAAAGCTGTGGAATCGCTAGTTTTACATACACATGCGCCGGCCAGTATTGCTGCTTCGTGTATTCACTGGACTAGCTACCCGAAGAAATCTTACATGTCCGCTACAAATTCTACAAAGTCCCGCGCTCCGCGGAAGAATGCTGCCTGCGTTCGTTTTGCCCGGGCGAGATTGTTTAGCAGATAAAAATGCCATTTTTATTATGGTGGGCTGCTGTCTCTGATAGCCGGAGAGAGAGAGAAAGACAGAGAGAGAGAGAGAGAGAGAGAGAGAGAGAGAGAGAGAGACCAGCCGGACCTGTCCGGGCCGTGTTCGTTTTCGTTTCGTTCTGCAATTGAGCCAACCGGTCCATCCGGTCCAAGATTTTTCTGCGCGCCTTGTTACTTCTTCATTTGTCGATGCTGGTTGCGGAGCGCGTTGCTCTTCTAGGCTTTCAGACTGCCTGACTGACTGACTGTGGCCACTGGAGTGGTGGCCACCGCAGCACCGCACACTTTTAACTGTTTAATGGAATTCGACTGTTGGAGACCTTACGCTTCGACACACGGTGTGCTAATATGCACATTTATAACGTGTGCGCGCGCACTCTTAGTGGCTTCGTGGTTTATCGGGTTGCGAAATCTGAAGACAGGGCTGACGGTGAAGGGTATTATGGCGTTTCAAGAATTCGACATCGAAATATGGAAATATGCTGACGGAAGAGGGGAAATTGTTGGGTCTAGTGGAACGTTCTCAAAAAGCCACATTCAGGTCGCACCAAAACAGGACAATCTTATCAAATTGCTGAAACGTCGGAACCAATAAGAAAAACGTCATTCTATAATTGAAGGACCTTCCAAGCTAGTTCTTCGACGAAAAAAGGAACTAGTGCGGACCCTACAAGCAATCTAAGAATTGGATAACTAAATTATGAGTTTATCAACCTTTATGCAATGAACACTTGAACAGCGCGCAGACAGGAGGCCAAGATGCGTTGATGAGGACTTCAGGTCCATACCAGGTCCCTACGCATAAAACTTTGCTAGGTGTTTCTGCACCCCACAAATACCAAAATTTCGGAGGCTGTCAACTGTGAATCCAGACTCACTATTAATTGCCGCAAAGAAACCACCATCAGCTGTCATCGGTTAAACCCATGATGCAAACATGGTACCGTTTGGCGTTCAACTCCAAATAGACAAAAATTCCGATTATCCACCAAATCTCAACGACGTCGCCAACGTGCAAATTGCTCTCACTGTGTTTCATGACGGTAATCATGATGGAGACGACGTTATTGCTAGTTGTAGTCATGTTTATCCAGGACGCATTGTCTACAGCACTAAGGTAGTCCCTGAGCCACCCGACCAAATCGTGCTTCCAGGTAGTTCTTCCCCTCATAGTTCCTGCTTTCAAAGTCGTCCTGGCCCTTCGGTCGTGGTTGGTGACGGGATCTCCCATCAATCCTTCTCAGGCAAATATGCATGCAATAGGAATACTTCGTCTCCTGATCTTGTCAACGTTTCCAGATCTACTCCTGCAACAACTAACGTCGTTAACAATTCGGAAAGTCCTGGACTGACGTTCTATTATCAGAACGCTCGCGGACTACGTAGCAAAATCGAGGACTTCTTGACTGCCGTTACTGCTTCCCTGTTTCGTTCGTAAAAAAACAATCCTTGGAGTACTGTCACTTTGAAGCACTCAAAGCTGTAATTATTTTCATGTTTAAATTACATAGGTACAAATAATTATTTTCCTTACATTTTAGTTTTCTATTTAAATTCTTCAGCAACAACTACTTCAATTCGGTTCTAGATTCTATCCAACTATCTATTTATCTATATTTCCTTTTATTTAATTCAACTTATCGTAACAATTCAATTTCGCATAATACCATCTTTCCATTGATTGTAAACAAATATGACGGCCTCCGGCCCGTACCAAATCATCTCCGTCAGCTACAGTGCGCGTTCACTGAACTCGATCCGCTCTCAAGTATACACTGAACGCTGAACAGAACATCTCCCCCGGCCGTAAGCCCTGGTACTGATCCTGATCAGGATCATAACTGGGTTTACCATTTCAAACTTCCAGTACTGCTAAACTCGTTAATGGTCTCGTCTTGGAACCACTTTTCGTGCGCACAGAAGCTGAACGAATTCTGCCATCAGCTCCTGGGAAAACTTATGTAACTAGTCCACGCTCCCAAGTGCTCCGTTTATCCCCATTCACGACAAACACCAAATCTCCTGGCACTATTTGTCGTTGATCTGTAAACCACTTCGATCTTTTATTTAGACCGGGAAGATACTCTCGCTGCCAACGATAGCAAAGTTCATCGCTCAAATATTGCGCTCTGATGTATCCACTTCTCAAAGTACTCGCAACATCGACTGGTATTCTCGACGGTGGACATTGATTCGAGGAACGCCCGCGAAGAAAATGATTCGGCGTAATTGCTTCTGGATCCTCTTTTGAGTTTGTTGATGCGTATGTTCTTCTTCTTCTTCAATGGCACTAACGTTCCTGGAGGAACTTCGCCGTCTCAACGTAGTATTACTTGCGTCATTTTTTATTAGTACTTAGTTGAGATTTCTATGCCAAATAACACGCCTTGAATGCATTCTGAGTGGCAAGCTCTAGAATACGCGTGATCACAGCGCAAGTCGGAGGTAATTTGATGCGTATGTTAAGGGTCGGGAATTGATGAGATCTTCAGCTTCAGTCAGTACTGTCTGCAGGATCTCGTCAGTCAACTTTCCTCCATCAGCAAACACTTTCATGGCTTCCTTAACCGAACGAACCATTCGCTCCCATACTCCTCCCATTGCGGTGCAGATGGTGGGTTAAAATTCCATCGTGTACGAGCGCTGGTGAATGTGTCGGCACAATCTACATTAATTCTGCGAATCTCCGATGCCAATTCTCTACTCTACTGAAAATGGATCCATCCTAGCCGCCAACCGTTGTGCTGGAAGGGGTGCCATTCGTGGCACTATAGGTTTCGTTTTTCTTATCTTACACCACTGACAATTTTTCATTATTTTTTTAACTATTGATCGAAGGCGACTGTGTGGTTCGATGGTGGACTGTATATGATTGGGGAGGAGGCAAAGATGCTCGTGACCTTTCCTCGGTTTAATTGGACAGCTGGTGATGCCTCACGCATGCGACAATCACAATCGCCGGGAAGTAGCTGGCTGAAAAGCTGCGTGCTGCGCAACTTTCCACTCGCTGATCTACGCTGACGACCACTCTCGTTGAATCAGCTGCTAGATAGAAACTCTTAAACACTGTGAAATTCAATACACGGAATGTTGTCTTTTATAATACACTTTATTTACATTGCCCTAGCTTAATCTAAAATTATACTAACTTATTCTAGACTAAAAGAGAAACACTTGTAAAAAAAACTGTTCGAGGTAAAACACTTCTTGAGCCGTCAAAAAAATATAGATGTGAGAGCGTCTCACTGGTTGAAACGCATAGTTTTATTCAGCGGTAATGCTGCAATAGCGATGGACAGCATTTTTCTTTCTTGTGTTGCCGTTATTGCGCTATGTAATGCACGTGCGCTGCTGGAAGGGGAATCAAAGAAAAGGGGCGTTTGTTCCTTATGAACATGTACAGACATGTTTTCTCTTGCGGGTTCTCTTTTCTTCAGTCGTGAGACTGAACAGCAACTAATGTAAAAACGTTGACGAATTTCGTTGACAACTGTTTCTCTGCTGCTATGGCCGCATTGTATATGATAATACTCAACCAATTTGGAAGTTACTATGTGTTTTTTCGGAAGAATAATGGGATAACGTGCATCAAATGTTGCATATACGGCCCGCTCTGCCCAGCCTTCCATTCTGATGACTCCAAACTGATCTAGAAACGGTGATAACGGATACAGTTGATCCGACCGCTCCAACTGAATTTTTTCCCCAATCGCTAGCTCCTTATCGTTCACTAGAACCTTCACCGTGTCTGCGAATTCTTCTCCCTGTGCCACCCGCCATAAACAATTTTCGGCTGCCAGGTATTCTACCTGTCGTAACGGCACTTCGACGGATGGAAATAATGATTTCTTGTTTATTCTCCTTAAAAAAGGCAATGCCTCAATAGCCATACCTTTTACTCGACGTTTACAATTCGAAACGAATCGTATTGATGTCGCAATTGTTCGAACCAACACGTTCCAGCAGGAAATATGTTGTACTCGTTGAACTAATCCTTCGGGTAGTTCAATTTCATGGAACAGTACACTTGCCCTCAGTTCTTCTACTATGTCTGATGCGATTAGTTTCTGTTCTGGCCAGTGTTTTTCCGAAAGATACAAAAATTCCGGTCCATGGAACCATCGAATTTCTGATCGTAACTCTGTGGTCTTTCCCCATTTTGTAAGATCATCAGCTGCGTTGAACTTTGTGGGAACCCAATACCAGTCATCAGGATTTGTGATGCTTAAAATCTCTCCAATACGGTGGGCCACAAATGGCTTATACTTCCTTTGCTCTGACCTCACCCAGGAAAAAACAGCATTCGAATCAGTCCAAAAGAATACTTTTGGGATTAAAAATGAGTGATTATCTCTAATTATTTTTGATAAACGTGCCCCCAATACAACAGCCTCCAATTCTTTTCGAGGGATGGATAAATATTGTAACGGTGCCACCTTTGCTTTCGCTTCAACGAACGCACAACGAATAATTTCTTTGTCGGTGAATCGGAAATATGCTACACTTCCATAGGCTTCTTCACCAGCGTCGACGAATACATGCAGCTGTATCGACTTGTATACTTTTGAATTCGCTTCTCCCAAGTAACATCGTGGTACTTTGATGGTGTCAATCAACGTAAGTAAGCGTATCCATTTTAACCATCTTTCATAATGCTCCTCTCTTACTTTATCGTCCCAGCCGATACCACTTCGCCAAAGATCTTGCATCAGAATACGTCCGTGAATTAGCAGCGGAGCAAGAAATTGTTTAGGGTCGAACATACTCATGATGCACCTCAATGCAATCCGTTTAGTAGGCCGTGCACTATCCTGAATGAACGGCTGAAGGTCTTTTCGCATGTCTAGCGTAAAAATAAATACATCATCTACCGTATTCCACTTTACTCCCAACACTCTAGCCGCTTCTTCATTCTTATCAACATCCAGAACCTTGGATTCTTCCGATTGGTTTGTACCTAGGCGGTGCATGACATCTAAGGAATTACTGACCCAATTCCGAATCTCGAAGCCTCCTTTCGCATGTAATTGCTTCACTTCATTGGCTCGTCGAACTGCCTCTTCCACGGTATCAACGCTGTCATAGTAGTCGTCAACATAATGCTTACTCATAAACGCTTCGGCTGCTTCTGGATATTCTGCAGAATACTCTTGTGCATTCAAATTCTTAATGAACTGAGATGAGCAAGGAGAACAACTAAAGGGTGTGTCACATCAAATTGCATCACGGAAAAACGCTGTAGAAATTTAATTTTTAGGAATTATATCTTCAGCTTTCGCTTATAATCAGATAAGAGTGTATAGATCACGTTGGCCATGCTTCACTGTCAATTTTTCGTAAATTTGGAAAAATGTCGTCGAACGAAAAAAAGCGTCGTGAATTAATCCTGTGCACTCATTTCGAGAATCCGGAGTTGTCACATCGGGACATCGGTAAGATGCAGGGAATCGTCCAATCCACGGTCAGCAGAGTACTAAAACGATACTTCGAGAACCTAACCATCAACCGGAAGGTGAAGAACGGCAAAAATGGATGCTCCGTCAGTGAAAAAGATCACAAGCGCGTAGTTAAGCAGTTTAGACGTGATCCGAGAAGTTCGGTCCGGGATGTCGCCAATAAGCTGAATTTGTCAAGTTCATTCGTCCAGCGGACCAAGCAGCGGGAGGGCCTGCGTACATACAAGGTTCAGAAGGCTCCTAACCGCGACGAAAGGCAAAACATGGTGGGGAAGACGCGAGCCCGGAAGCTGTACACCGAAATGCTGACGAAGCCGCATTGCCTGGTAATGGACGACGAAACCTACGTCAAAGCGGACTTTCGCCAGCTGCCGGGCCTGTTGTTCTTCTCCGCAGAGGACAAATTCAGCGTTCCGGAGGAGATTTGCAAGCAGAAACTATCCAAGTTTGCCAAAAAGTACATGGTGTGGCAAGCGATCTGCTCTTGCGGAAAGCGGAGCGCCCTCTTCGTGATGACCGGCACGGTAAACGGGCAGGTTTACCTTAAGGAGTGCCTACAGAAGCGCTTACTACCACTATTGAAGCAGCACGAGGGCCCGACCATCTTCTGGCCGGATCTCGCTTCGTGCCACTATTCAAAGGACGTGTTGGAGTGGTACGAAGCCAACGGGATCACCTTCGTGCCGAAGGAAATGAACCCGCCCAACGCGCCGGAGCTTCGCCCAATAGAGAAATATTGGGCGATTATGAAGCAGGCCCTCCGGAAGAACCCAAAAGTTGTCAAATCGGAGGCGGACTTCAAGAGAACATGGATTTCTGTTAAAAAAAAACTACAACCTGACGTTGTACAAAATCTTATGGACGGGGTAAAGAGGAAGGTGCGAGCATACGGGCTTGGGCTCGAAGTATGAATAAAAAGAAAATGCCAAAAATTGTTTAATAGTTTTTATTTTACTGTCTAAAATTTTCAAAAGGATCGGTCTACTGGGCGAATTTCTACAGCGTTTTTTCCGTGATGCAATTTGATGTGACACACGCTTTATGTGCTCTATATATCCCTAAGGTCCAACCAACTCGGACCCCGTACGGAGTGCAGCATGTGCAAATCCTTGATGAGATCGGTTGTCCTCTAAGACCGCAAAGCATGGACGATACTTGAGAAGAACTCGCAAGCACAACCAAATTAAAAATATAAGTAAGTTAACAGCCCTTCCACCAACAGCTGTCATATGGCTTGACATCTCCTGGTTGCATATTACTTACGAAAATAACACAGTGCACTTTTTCATACACGTTTCGAAACTTTTGAGCTTGAAGTTGTAAGTATTTCTCTAATTCCATTATGAACTGTTCGAGACGAGATTACGGTGAGCCTAATCGCGACAACGTTTGCGTAAAAGCGCCTAAAATTCGCGGCTTTATTCGACACCGAGAATGACACGTATTCCGACAGTATTCTTCCAAAGAACGTGTTATAGGTTCAACTGGTTTGTTCAAAGTGAACGTATATTTCGTATACTTATTTTGTGGCTGGTGGTCAAGCGCGGCGCGGAACTAAAGGTCGATAGTGCTGGACAAAGGCTATTGATTTGGTATCGATTATCCTATTATCTGTTCAGTTTGAGGCAAAATTCTTTTAGGGTGGTGCGCGAAATATTGGATTCCAATTATTTTTTAATTATGGTTTGAACATGAATAATTTAGAAATTTAAGTACACCACCTCAGTTGGTAACTAATATGAAATGAAAAAACGTGCATACAATGGGGTAATATAGGTTTATTTATTAGATAAAATTTATTATTTGTCTTCGGATGGTGGTGGGGCACATTCGGTCATCGCTCACGGGGCACATTCGGACACTGTTCAATACCATATAAAGTTTGTGTCTGATTGTTGTTTACTAACAAACATCAATTTAGTCTGATTCTCAGACCTAATGATGGTTCGAAACTACAAAAAGAAAACCGATAGAACCAGCATCGACGAAGATGAGATGGAAAGAGCTATCGAACTAGTTTCGAATAGAACGTTTTCATGATTCTAGCTCACAGGTGGTCCCACTGGGTCCATTGTCTTTGCTAATTTCCCAACTAACGGTTGCATAACGGGAAAACTGTTTCTCAATGTCCTGGAACATTTGAAAAAGGTAGTACACGTAAACGAATCAATTTCAAAAAATCAAAAATCAATCAAAAAGTCATTGCACTTTGGAAACAATTAAATATTGCCGAGAAAATTACACAATTCATGTATCTTTTCCACCTTATGTCACAGATCGCTTACAACCGCTGGATGTTTCAGTTATAGGTTCTCTCAAGCAAAAGCTCTCAGTTTCCCAGAACGATTGGCTACTCAACCATCTTGGAAAAACTATTTCTATACACGACCTTTCAGATATAGTTGCATCGGCTTATAATGGATTCAAAATATAGTTGCATCGGCTTATAATGGATTCAAAATGACAGGTTGCTATCCATTCTCAAGAAAGTTTTTTTCGGACAAGGATTTTGAATGCTCGAATGATTTTACCTACTGGAGCGGAGGTAGCAACTGACTCATCGGGTAATACAAGAATGCTGCAAAACATTGCATCAACAGCACAGCAATGTCCTGGAAAAAAGGTAATGAAGTTTCGAGTTTCGAGCGACATAGCATGCGCTGCCATAACTATTTCGCAAATAGTGACGTCAGTCGTTGTGTTTATATTTGATTGCCCACCGCATCCATGTAAAAATGTTATTTCCAGGAAGTAAATTATCAATTAAAGACGTACATTTTTGTAGAGCTCCCGCTGAATATGAGGCTAATGTGATAGCGTGGAGTGAATATTTGTGAAATCACGTCGAAAAAGACAGATAAAGGTAATTGTTCCAAGTGCAATTTTCACTCCCCACCGTTCATAGAAACAAACGAAGTTTAATTATTTTACCGTTATGAAATTGATGTTTCGAAGGCTCTCAGTGTCGGTGTGTATGTTGTGAGATAATAATCGCCAATTAATCAAAATTTCAGTGAAAATTTTACTGCTTTCGAGAACTAAGCATACGACTGCTATCTAGACCTTTTTACCACATGAATAATCGAAATAAGCCACGATATAAATGTCTTCTGTTAAAAAACCACCAGTTTAATAATTCATGAGAATTTTGGCTCAAATGATCATGCAACCGTGAGTACTTTCAACATTGTTTTGTTTCTTTCATATACATTCCATATTGAATGCAAATAATTACGACACGATATTTTGCTTGCTAATACAGATACACCTCGCCTACTGCTCCACCTCTATATGTACCTCATTGACAGTACAGATAGATTTTACTTTGGCAACTTTGTCCCCAGAAAATGTTGAACCTTTTCCAAAAACTTCACCGCTGAAAACCACCACTCGAAAACGGAAGAAAGCAAAATCATGAGTTTCTACTGACTTTCATAGCTAGCAGTTCCCTTTCAGACAAATACTGATAAACAAAGTGCCCCAGGACTGCCCGAAACTAACCCACACATGCGATACATTCGGAAAAAAAAGACAATTTTCAAAAATTCGAAAAAACCATTCGTAATCGCATCAATGCACGCCTCTAACACGCTCATATGATACATTGATGTCCAAATGATAACCAGGATGAATTCAGGATTTTTTTTTATGTTTACAAAAACTTTTTTTCCTTGATTTTTAACAAGGAAAAAAAAGTGTCCGAATGTGCCCCTCTCTCCCCTATAATGTATTGATTTTTATAATTTATGTATGATATGGTTTTGGTTGTTTTGAGGTCCTTCAATTGTTCGGTTTTCGGGTTCGCCGTAGTATAGGCTCTGGAAAACCTTCAAAGGAAAACTTTCCATCCTTGATTTTTGTTGGAACAGTTGTCTTTTCAGAGTTCTATTCCAAGATAATTTAATGGTGGGTTGAAGATCGTTGACAGAAACTTGCCCTGAGGTCTCACGATCGGGCACGGGAAACTGCTGAGACAAATCTCGCTCCTTCACGGCAAGAATATAAGCTTGCCTGGCGCTTAAGTGAAGGTTGTATCGCTATCTTGTCCTCGAGATCCTTCCTCCCGTTACAACTTCATGGAATGGGTCACGAACATCGTCGGTTTTCATACCATGGAAATTGTACTGTCGCCTGGAACCGCACTGTGTGTAGTACGAGGAGAGTGTGTGCGTTACGTATATTGTTCTAGCGAGAACAAGAATGAATCATTAATCAACCATCTTCAGCTGTGTCTACAAAGCAACGTAAATCCATCGGTCCTTTTCAGGGCCACTAAAACTTTCGTGAGAAGAGTTATTTTAGAAATTCCCATACATTCTAAAAATCTATTTTATCTTTAATTTCGGATAAAGTAAGCTTTCGTGAATTCAGGAGTGTATTGTGATTCATTGATGTAATGATGTTGTTTTGTGTCATGGAGGCTTTAAGCTTTCTCAGTTCCTTCGCCTCTAGCCTTGAAAGAGACCAATTTGAAAAATCAAACTGAACAACTCTACACTGAGAGAAATAATTAGTAAATATAACGATTTTTTTGGTAAATACTACCAGATTGGTATTCACTTTCGACCGTACTTATAAACACATATGTCAAGCAGAACCATGATTCGGAAGCCCAATATCGGCTACATTTTTTCGCCGAAAATGCACGTATCAGAATTATATCCTTATTATATCTCCGTATTGCCTTATGGGAACAATGAAAATGGTTAATACGCGCTTTTCTCACCTGTTTTCAGATATGACAATATCCAAGTTTACTAATGTTATCGAGTAAAATATATTAATCTCTGGTAGGGATGCGGGTTTGTTCACAATATGTACAAAAAATTTGTACATTCTACTAATTTTGCATTACCAAATGTATTTGGTAGTTTTCGACCGAGGATTTTTCAAAGTGTAGCTAGAGAACTGCCATTTGGAAATCCGTGTTGCCGTCCGGTCGCTAGCTAGATGGCTGATAAATCGCGAATGACTTATTTGCAATTTTTTTTAATCGATCATTCAATTTTCGTGATTTCAATTAACGTTTCCAGGTTAAAAGTGACGTAAGGTGTTTTTTCAGCGCTGAGAGTTGTGTTCTTCGGTGGAACACGCAAGGTGAAAATTTGTTTCGATGATATTGCGTTCGCCTCCGCCGCTGCCATACAATAGATTTTCTGTTGCCATTCTGCGTCTTCTGAGATGTTACTTTCTTTGCTGGAGATGTAATTTTGCTAAGAGATATAGAAAACTGCTTTTATATAAGATCGATATTTCAGTTTCAGTGCTCTAGACAGCGACATCAATTTAAACCTGCAGCCAAGCCAGAATTGTTTTTATCCTTTCCATCATAAGGAATAACTACTATACTACTACTAACTACTAACTACTAAGGGACGTCAATTTCAGAATGTCTCACAATTAAAACAAGCCATAAAGGAGGAAAGGGTATAAATCGACGAAGGAGTCCTAAGAAATCTCGTTGATTCAATGCAAAATCGATTGTGAAGTCTTGAAAAAAGTTAGAGACAATACAAAATTTTGATGTTTTGAAATAACAACCTTTGAGGTATACATTTATTACAAAAAAAATTGTAATCATTTTCATCATGTTTTCCCATTATATTTCGTTATTCTGAAACAATCATCGATTTATGAATAAAACGTAGTGTAGATGATTATTGTCGGCAGAAAGTAACACTCTTAGCTCGAAAACATTGAACTAATTAATCAAATACTAAAAAACAGGATATGTGGTATAACCGCAAAGTTGGCATAGGACTATCGTTGATTTAGTGATCATTTGTTTGAAATTGAATCTGAATCCATTCTGAATGAATGTATAAATGAATATTTGGGGGAATTCAAAAACGAGAGCGTTACGTTGGAAGCACAAGGATGCGGAGAAGGATTTTGGATACGAAAATATTCTACTGATGGAGAAGAATAATCTTCAGAAACTTTCCTGTTAATTGCACTAGATTGAAAAATCACAAAACGAAATGCATTTGATCGCAGTATTACATGAATAGAAAACATTCCTTGGTCACACACTTCTGGCCTAAGGTGCACAAACAGGCTCTTGGTGACACCGTTTATCAGCGCTTTCATGATAAACGAAATTAGCTTCGCTGTTACGGACAGATGTTTATTTATGCATAGATTGCAATAAAGTAGGAAATTCCATGAGAAATAAAAGGAGACCAAATGTCGGATGATGTATTATTGTTAGCTTAGGAAATAAGACCTCGGTATAGCAAGGGCAAACTCTAAGACCAAGGCAAGGCAATAAAAATATGTAAGGGCTCAAGTGTTTGTTTTCATCATAGATAAGGTCAGAAAACGCTTGTGGCCAAAATTACTGCCGATCATAAAAAACCCAAACATGCTTGTAAGCAAGTTAATATATGCATCACTTAGGATGCAATTTATTGCCCGTTCCATCCTTCGTTGCGCGCGCAAACATCTACCAAAAAACATAATGTATGTTTGTTTACGCGGCCTATCGCTTAGGCGAAGGATGGAAAGGACCAACTTGAAAATAAGATAAGTTCCACGGTGACGACAACGTGATCGTCCCGAATAGACACATAGGAAGATTGTTATATCGGTTTCAAGAAAGAGAGAGGAAGATATTCCTCATCTTTTAGATTAAGATTATGTATAAATGTTGAAACAAAATTGTAAATAAAGTTAGTCTAAGAACAAAACTCACGCGAAAGCGTAAAGTTTTTGTTTTTTGAAAGAGAAATTTTTATTCGCCACAACAGCGATAACATGCTCCAATCGCTGTTCAATTATAACTGAGCGGATTTCTGAGCGGCGCTCGCTTATATACCGATTGGTGATTTCAATAGCCTGTTTTTGGATCGAAAAGTAACAAGTATATAACGCGAAGACATTTTATCTTTTGAATCATTCTTTGTGTGGACACCGACTGGACAACATCGTTGCTGGACGGGCTGGACGGCGAGGGATCGAGTGCCTTTCTCAAGGCAAGAGAGCGGAGGTGGTAACGCTGGAGTAAAGTAGAGTAGAGTTTTCAAAGGGCCTTTCTCAAGGCTAGAGACGAATGAACTGCAAAAGTTTAAGGTCTCTATAATACAATACCTTCCTTCCTTCTTTTGAATGAAGTGTTGTTACTGAACTTTTTTTGTCCATTGGTTACAATAAGATCTAGATCATGGATTCAGGGTCGTTTTGGATGTGAGGCGTTCTAAATCATGACAACTAGTTTTAACACTAAACTAACCTTTACATTTATTGTACACATTACTTGTTAATCTCTCCGAATCCACCCAAGCCACCACGCCACGTCTCGCTGCTACTACTGTTGCTGGTCCCCGATGTCCTGGATGACTCCTCTTCAAGAGCTACCGGTATTCCGGCGGGGAAATCTCTGCTGTCAGGCAGAGGCTGCGTTCTAGACCTTCACAAGGGGTATCTTGTATGTCACTCTTCTTAGTAGACCGTGGCACTACCAAAGTTGCCACAAGGCTTCAGCCGCTCACCAGCACGAACGTTTTCTGGAGTATTTCCACAGGAATATCGATTCCTACTTTCTCGCTCGAGTTACACCGTTGATACGTGATATAACCACCGGCGAATAGTTTCCACAAAACGTGTGGTTTAACTACGTGTTGCCTGTTAGACTCTCGAGGGCCGAATAGCACCTCTACACGTCATCCGACGTCCTTTTATTATCTCTCCCATTCCTATTGACCAGACATGGCGGGAACCGGATCCTTGGCTGTGGTGAATAGCTTGGGTGGCTGTGGTGAATAGCTTGGGTGGCTGGCTTGGGTGGCGGTTGGTTGAAGTTCTACATTATATAAATGATGTTTCGAGTTAACAATTGAGGGGCTTTGAATGAAAGGGGTGTAAGTGATTTGACCGATTTCTCTACATCGACTCTCTCTTTTGGTCATAACTTAGCTGCAAATACATTCCCAGCTGTATTTGAAAATGTGGAAGATAGGTCAGAACCTCATCTATCGGATTGTATAGCAAACATAAATTGGAACGTTTTTGCAGTTGATTTAATAATCAAATAAAAAGTTGATGAAGAGAAATCGATCAAGTCACTTACACCCCTTGCATTCTGAGCCCCTCAATTGTATTTTAGTATAAGGTACTGATTGTACAGGGTTTTCCAACTTTAAATTCCGAAAGTAAATTGAAATAAAACACACTTAGAATTCGAATTTCGATGAAACTTTTATTTCAAATTGAAGTTTGGTTTATGCCATTATGTGTGAAATACAACATCATTCAAATGTCCACCTAGGGCTTCCTCGCACACTTTGATCCGGAACAGGTAATTTTCGACGACTTTTCGGCACATATGGGGCGGTATCTCGGTCATAACTTCACGAATGTTGGCTTTCAAATGTTCAGGAGTTTGCGGAGAGTTGGCATAGACACGGTCTTTCGCATAACCCCACAAAAAAAAAGTCTAGCGGGTTCAAATCGCATGATCTGGACGGCCAATTGGCATCACCAAAACGCGAAATTATGCGTCCCTCAAATTTCGTTCGCAATATGGCCATGTTCGGTCGTGTTGTGTGGCACGTGGCGCCGTCCTGCTGAAACCACATGTCATCCGTATCCATATCTTCAATTTGTGGCAAAAAAAAATCAGTTAACATGCGGCCATAGCGCTCACCATTCACAGTTACCGTCTCGCATTCCTCATTTTCAAAAAAAAAATACGGCCCGATGACTCCACCAGACCATAATGCGCACCAAACAGTGACTTTTGGCGGATGCAATGGCCTCTCAACAATCACGTGTGGATTTTCTGAGCCCCATATACGGAAATTTTGGGTGTTCACATAGCCACCGAGCTCGAAATGTGCCTCATCGCTGAAGAAAATTTGATGCGAAAATTCAGCATTTAGCTGCTGTTGTTCGTTCACCCAATCGACGTATGCCCGACGCATTTCATGGTCACCACGCTCTAATTTTTGTACCAGTTGGACTTTATATGGATGTGGGTGCAAGTCCAAATGCAAAATTCGCCACAATGATGTGTTTGACAAGCCCAATTGCTGAGCACGCCGTGGAATCGAAACATTCTGGTCATCCTCCACGCTGGCAGCAACAGCAGCAATATTTTCGGCCAAACGCACATTGCGATGATGCACAGGTTTCACAATATCCGCTACGGATCCAGTTTGTTCGAATTTACGCACTACATTAGCGATTGTGTGCTCTGTAGGCCGTCCATGACGACCGAAATACGTCCGTAATGCTCGAAAAACATTTGCCGGTTTTTTCATCATTTTTATAGTATAATCTAACAAAATTAACATGTTGTGCGATGCTAAAACGATCCATATTGTAAAATGACAGATATTCAACTAACGATATGACGCTTTGGTTGACAGCTATGTCAAACGGTTGTCAGCGCAGGGCTGTATACTTTCGGAAGCCCGAAATTGAAAACCCTGTATTTTTACTACAAATAAAATAGAAATTCTATTTCAAACGAAAAACATTAGCTTCGAACGTTACGAGTGGTGAATACAATAATGAGCCGATTTCATACACAGTAAATACATATGTTACCATACACTGGCAACAGTGTTTATCATACCATTTCGTTCAATTGTTTAGGAGCTATTAACGCTCAAAATCTCGTTCTCCGACGTAACTTTTTCGTTTTCGTAGCTTTGAATTTACACCCCAGTATAGTCCTACGTCAAAAAACCGATGTCTCCATATATTTTCCATCACTGTATAATTTTGCAACTTTGTACTTATTCCAAATTGGCAATTTGGAGAACCCCTTGAAATTTTACAGACGATCTGCCTGAATTTCAAAACGATGTTTGTGTAGACTGCTAGAGTGTGGGCATCCAAGAATTCACCAATTGGTTAAACAGTGCTCTTTGTTAGTGCAGGTGAAATTGGAATTCCAAATGCCGCTAACAAAATAAATAAAATATATTGGTGCGTACTCTGTCACAATAGAATCTATTATCAAGTTCGGCATGCGTTCTCGCTATCATTCATTGTTCTGTGAAACATCCGGAATATATCCGATGTGCACTCGGTCGGTTCCACGTCAAAATAGGTCAGAAACCTGTCGCGCACTGTAATAATAAACACATCATGAAATGTAGTAAACAATATTTTCATCATTTGGCACGTTTCGAATGTTATATTCTGCATTGTTCTGTGGCGCATTTGAATAATGCGAGAAAAAAAGCTGAACAGATAACACACACAACAATTTCGTTTACCATAAGCACGGGTGGGACCGGTTTGGAGTGTTCAGGTTGATGGTGACGGTGAAGATGAGATGAGTGCCGTAAAAACGGTGGTTCACCTTGCCAAGTGAATTGTCATTAACGGCGAGAGACTGTTGGAGATTCTCGAATGTTGAAATGACCATATATTACAACAACTTTGTTCCAACTTTATTGTCCATACGTTCATGCGTCATTAAAATAAAAAAAAAAACGCAACAACCAAATGGGCCTTTTGGACTAATTTCCTCGTTTTGTGATTTGCTAAGCCTATCGACCAGCGTTTTTTGTTTTTGTTGCTGTTAAAAGTGGAAAGGGCACGTTCAGGCGTTTGCTGTTGTGGCCTGTTTACGCACCAGATAAGCGAGTTCCCAGTTAGCTCCGTTTTCGTTAGAACCAAATCTAGCGGAAAATAGCAACAAATAGTTAACGGTACGATAAACATTACGTGCGGTATAACCCAAACGGATGTATTATCCGGAACCCGCATTTTTTTGACAAATTTGACATCTCATTATTTTTGTTATAGCTATAGAATTTTTGCATATGTCAGCATAAGTATGTATCGAATTTTATCACAATTAATATTGTGTATGTATAAACGATAACACTTGAATTACCCATGGCCATGGTCACGACCAGGTCGGTCATTCAATTAAAAATGCATTGCTGAGTCGCCTGATTGCTTTTTCCTACGGTATGATTGCTACTCTGTTGTTGTTTCACTAATTTCATTATCACAACACCTTTAAACCACCAACAAAAATTCGCTACATTTCAATTGGTTGATTAATTTTTATCCGTTAATAGAGGTATCAAACTAAAAAGTTCATTCGCCTCTATCATGCTAAGGTAAGCTAAGTTTTGACGTAGGATTACGTATTTCTTGAACATATTTGGGGTACAAATCGAAAAACGAAAATCGATCGCATCGTGAAAAATGTCCAGCTTCAAACGCTTTTTGCTCAGTCATTTCATGATGGATTGATAAGAGTTTTGCGTCAATCGGTTTCGGCACTCCATTACATTTTTTTTTATATTGGATAAAATAATATTATATATGCCATGAAACTAACTATCGAACAATTGAAAATCTCAACCGTCATCCAAATGGAAATACCTTGTTCTGATTGGTCGAAATCGGAAATACAAGCTTCCTCTTGTGCTCCCAATTATTGCTCAGTCATTTTCTGATAGATTTACGAGGGGAGCGCATTAATCTTTTTTGGGCACTCCATAACAATAAATTACAGTGAAAATGAATAAAATACAGGTCGAACTCGATTATATACAGACTCGTTTATATATGACTATCTGACCCGGCAAACGTTGTTCTGTCATATGATTTTATTTCTAGAGAATATTTTGATTGGTAAACATAACGAATACATTTCAAGAGAGTTTGTATGTTATCGTTCAGATCTGTAAAATTGATCTAAATGATGTTTTAAACTGCAAAACATAAATATGCGTACCTTTTTTTCGAATTTTCCCTTCTTATTTTTAATATCCTTATTCTTTATATAAGATATGCATAGTCCTTTTTTCGAATTTTCCTATTCATTTCAAATATCCTCCAAAGTATTCTATCATCCTAACTTGGATGAAGAAAAACTCAAAAAATATATGGCCCACGCAGATCTGATCACCCATTCTCCCGTGGTGATGAGTTATACGTACGTGGGGAACACTCTCTTTTATATATAAACAATAACTGACCCGGCAAACTTCGTCCCGCCCAAAATTTATTTTTCGTTATCACATTCACGTTTTTTTTACTAAACGCACGTTCATAGGTCCAATCCAGAAAATATGATAGAATATAGACAGCCCTAAACCGGACAATTCCTTTCTCGAGATTTGCTCTCATCAACACATTCGGTGATCCATTTTTATTTATATAGAATAAAATATAAAAATAAAAAAAATTCAATTGTCATTTTTGGTTGGAAAATGTTTGGTTGAAATATGTGTATTATTTTTACGGGACCCCCTTTCCATTTCAGAGGAGGGAGGGTGTCATACCATCATAGAAACATTTCTCATATTCAGAAACCTTCACATACCAAATTTGGCTCCATTTGATTGATTAGTTCTCGAGTTATGCATAAATTTATATTTCATTTTTCACGACGCTCTTTTTCGTTCGACGACATTTTTCCAAATTTACGAAAAATTGACAGTGAAGCATGGCCAACGTGATCTATACACTCTTATCTGATTATAAGCGAAAGCTGAAGATATAATTCCTAAAAATTAAATTTCTACAGCGTTTTTTCCGTGATGTAATTTGATGTGACACACCCTTTAATGCAGAAATTTGTGTTTCGTTTGTATGGCAGCTCCCCTAAGAGAGGGGGGAGGAGTATCTAACCACCATAAAAACATTTATTGCACCTTAAAACCTCCATATGCATAATTTGGTTTCATTTGCTTGATTAATTCTCGAGTAATGCAGAAATTTGTGTTTCATTTGTATGGCAGCCCCCCTAAGAGAGGGGGGAGGAGTATCTAACCACCACAGAAACATTTATTGCATCCTGAAACCTCCACATGCCAAACTTTATTTCATGTGCTTGATTAATTCTGGAGTAATGCAGAAAATTGTGTTTCATTTGTTTGTGTGTGATTATTTTCTATTAATCTATGATGAGCTACTGAAATTCCTGAGGGTAATAGAATAGCGGTGTTTAACACGTTAAGCCTCGCGTCGGTCCCTTTGCCAACATATATACGGTTTGTTTTCCGATGTTCCACAAAATGTGATACTTTCTAGTCAAATTTTCTATTTCCTATTTACACAATAGCTATCTTTGGGAGCTGAGACCGGCCATAATATTGTGCAAACGCTCTTGATGCGGGCTGAATGGAAAACGCAGCAAGAAAAATTCGGGGCTTAACGTGTTAATAAAGGAAGGCCAGTACCGTCCGATCGAGGATTTTCAGATTTCCCTCAGTGTCCTGGTGTACAAGAACAATTGGCGTGCCACACACATCAATCAGCTGACCTCGAGGATTCGGAATTGCATCCGGAAGATGCATATCAGTGTCATCCAGCGCTCTTGTCAGAGCATCTCCACCAAGTTGTGCCATACGGCTGAGCACGGCCACTTTGCCAACATTCACTGACTTTTTTTTGAAGAACAACCGTTATGTTTTCATTAAGAAATACTGAATTGCTTGAAATATTTTTTTTTGTTTTTACTATATCACTGAAGCAATTCTCGATTTTTATTGAACACTCGTTATTCATGGTATATACATGGTACAAACTAGCATTGGCTGAAAGCATTTCATCTTTGGCAGAAATGATGCCATTTCGTGTGCTGGAGGGTCAAATGCGCAAATAATGAGCTGTTTTAAAAGCTTAAAAATGGTTTTTATATATACGAGCAGACATCTCTTTCTGTTTTCTTTTTTGATTTCATTTGGGATTGTGCAAAAAAAAAGTCCATGCGACATCAGTGGGGATCGAACCAAGGTCGGCTGGAATGCAAAGTTACTTTACACGACCACGCTATCCATATAGCTGCCAGTACTGTTATATAGAAGCGCGATAATATCATACCTCATCATAAAATGAAGTTGGAAAGTGTTTTCTAAGAGGATAAAGCAGAACATGAACGAGAATATATCTTTCTCTGTCTGGGCCGTGTATTTGGCAAACTATACGAAAAGCTTTCCTATGCTTTCATTTAAATGTGTCTCCTGTTTCACTCGCTCATATTGGCTCTAGCATATATATTATACAGATGATATACATGTATTGGAGAGTAGAAAATTTTCTGTTATCTTTCTGCTCATTTAATGTAATAATTCGGGATGCCATAACATGTGCTAAAAATTAACTTTGGGTGTGGGAAAAATGGGGCCATTATTTCTGTTTTATCGTAGAATCTCCAGGTAATCAACAAGCATTCAAATCAGTATGAGAGCCATGTTAGCCATTTTATAGTAAAAATACAGTTAAATCTCTATTATCTGCGGAATAGACTAACGACGTTACCTCAGATGACGAAAACCGCGAATAACGCAATAAAGGACTAAAAAGTGCAAACGTGAAAAGAAAATATTTCAAAATGATTTATCAATAAAGATATGATTTAACTCTACTTCTGTAAGGTCGTGTATAACAGAGGACAGATAGGGGTAGTGGAGGCAAATTGGCCATGGGGGGCAAAGTGGTCATCTGCTTGTTCGGTAGTATAACTATTGACTATTGAAACCGTATTGATAGTCACCTTATGTTTGAAGGATTTAATGTCAAAAGTCACCCTGTACTTCAGTAGAGCTGTCAAAATATAAAAATATGAATAAAAACAAAAATTGCTCTAGCCATTGGGCCATAGTTCTGTGCGCATGGTATCTAAGGAATTTCACGTGAAATTTAGTATATTCAATCTGATATGTTAAACGAATCATCAGTTTGGACAAATGTTCACCTATTCTAGGAGATGTGAACAGATATTTTGTTCAATCTCAGCGATCAATTAGCATAGAGATTTCTTTCGTGTTTGAGGGCAATGTGGTCACAGGTGCTATTCACTTACAATGTTCTGTTTACTAAAGTTGATATACCTCGTCACATTCTGCACCCTGGAAAAATATGCCACTCCAACTAAAGGAAGATGGACATCTCAGTAACAAGAAGCTTAAACAAGAAGCCTATAATATTATGTTATTGTGAATTTTGTCATTATCCATATTGTAACATTTTACGAAAAGATAATAGGGTTTTTATGCCTTTTTGAGAAAGAACATTGGCATTGTTCTACTCAAATAGGCTTTTCCCTATTCATTAACTCGGCTCATTGTTACTTAATGTTGCTGAGCCATTTGAAAATAAATTTAGTACAAAAAAAAACTAAAGGTAGCCTTCTTACTACATTTTTGTATGCATGAGAAAAATTAAACTGAGACTCTAGGTGAATAAGCCAAGCTTATTTCATACATGTACCTTTTATATCAAGTACTAGCTGACCAGACGAACTTCGTCCCGCCCAAAATAGATTTTTTGATTTGAATACTTTCAAACATCCACGTTTTCTTACTAAGTGAACGTTAGTGAGTCCAATCACTGAACTCTTCATTGATTGATTACCCTTTGACCCTTTACAATTTCCTTTTACTATAAATTGTCTAGTACTTCTACAAAAATTCGTCCTTATAATATAAAATTATTTTCAGACACAATTCTCGTTCAAGATTCTTCAAGCATTTGGAAATAACATGTTTCTCCGTTGCATGTTTGATACAGAGAATATTACAGAATAAAAACAGCTCAAATCGGACCATTCCTTCCTCGGGTTTAGGGCACACCAACACATTTGGCCTTCCATTTTTGTTTATATAGATAGAAGATATAGGAATGCGTTATTCCGTCTGAAAATCCTTTTCATCTTTCGAACAAAAAACAATTTCGTTAGCGCCAACATCAAATGGTCTAACAACGCTTAGTTAATTGTATAACATATGGGAATTCTATTTTCCGAATTTTCCGATTTTTCTCTCTGCTATATTGATCTACGGGGAGAGACGAATACAACGAAATATAGAAGACTGAAACTGAACCATTTCTTCCTCGGGTTTTGCGCTTACCAACACATTTGGCCTTCCATTTTTATTTGTAGATGATTTGAACAAATTTGGACGAAAAAACGCTTAAATCTATCCCATTTAGCTTGATATGTGCGAGTGAACACTTTGCCCCCGCTAGGTCACCACTTTAGCTCCAAGCAAAAAAAAAGTACGATTTTTCACATTTTTTTCTAATGATGAAAACTGTACTATTTTGAATTTTTACTATAATATTCTTCGAAAAACGGGAATTGAAGCGGTATGTGGACGCTGGGAATGGACATATTTCTTAGGGTGACCACTATGCCCCCACTTCCCCTAATGTGAAAGCCATGGCCAAAACAAGAGATCAAGAGCCTACCACTCATTGAACAATTTCGGAAAGTTCTACAGAATTACTATGGAACTCGCTTCTATTCGATATCGGATCTAGTGATGTCCGTTAATCGTTCGATTATTCGATTAGTCGAATACTTTCTAAAAAAAATCGATTATTAATCGAAGGAATACAGTGTACGAACGAATAATTTACGTCGATTAATCGATCCAAAATTAGAGAATGAACGCCGGTACGGCCTCTGCTGATTCAATTGTTGGTGTGTTTTGATTATATTATATTAGGCTGTCAAAAAAGGTCTGCGGTATTTTTTTTTGAATTTTCATTTGTTCATAAAATTAGTTACTATCATCTGTTTTAAGTCAAATATCCGCCGTTTTGTTCAATGACTTGTTCCCAACGAGATGCCAACTTCATAATACCCCTGTTATAGAAGCTCGCTTCCTTATTGGCAAAAAACTCGGATAGCCAATTTTCACAGGCCTCTTTTGGGCTAACTTCTGACTACCTAGCTCGTTCGCCATGGACAAAAACAGGTGGTAGTCACTTGGTGCAAGGTCCGGACTATACGGCGGATGCAAAAGAACCTCCCATCCGAGCTCCCGGAGCTTCTGGCGCGTCACCAAAGAAGTGTGTGGCCTGGCGTTGTCCTGATGGAAGACAATGCGGCCTCTGTTTATCAAAGATGACCTCTTCTTCATGAGTGCTACCTTCAAGCGGTCCAGTTGTTGGCAGTACAGGTCCGAATTGAGCGTTTGGCCATAGGGAAGCAGCTCATAATAGATTATTCCTTGACAATCCCAACAAACACACAGCAGAACCTTCCTGGCCGTTAATGAGGGCTTGGCCACCGTCTGAGCCGCTTCAACGAGCTTCGACCACGACCGTTTGCGCTTCACGTTGTCGTAAGTGACCCACTTTTCATCGCCAGTCACCATCCGCTTCAGAAACGGGTCGATTTTGTTGCGATTCAGCAGCGATTCACATGCGTCGATACGGTCAAAGATGTTTTTTTGCGTCAACGTGTGTGGCACCCATACATCGAGCTTCTTTGTGAATCCAAGCTTCTTCAAATGGTTAATAACGGTTTGATGACTTATCCCCAGCTCTTGGCCGATGCTACGGCTGCTACTATGCCGGTCTTTCTCGGCTAATTCAGCGATTTTGTCGCAATTTTCGACGACAGGCCTTCCGGAGCGTGGCGCATCTTCGACGACCTCTACACCAGAACGAAAACGTTGAAACCATCGTTGTGCGGTGGAAATGGAAACTGTATCGGGTCCATAAACTGCACAAATTTTATTGGCAGCTTGAGATGCATTTTTGCCTTTGTCATAGACTATGACTCATAGTAGTACTGTAAAATATGTCGGATTTTCTCTTTATGTTTCCCATATTTGCGACACTATAACTCACGAACGACTTAACCAAACAAAACACTGTCAAGGACTATATTATAGCGCACAAAAATACCTTTCCAACAAGCTATAGTATGACTCGATACAATGAATACAACTAGAACTACGCGCTTACAACGACACCTCGCGGAAATACCGCAGGACTTTTTTGACAGCCTAATATTTACAATGGGCTAATTCGACGTAGTAAACGGCTTGGTCTGCATGTTTTTTGTCAGTGGACTTTGTATATCATAAATATACAATATTTATAATATGTATATCAAAAATATAAATAACTAGCTGACCTGGCAAACTTCGTCCCGCCCAAAATTTATTTTTGTTATCAATACCTTCAAACATACACATTTTCTTACTGAGCGCACGTTCGTGAATTCAATCGCACTACTGTTCACTGATTGATCTTCTAATCGACCCTTTAAAATTACTTTTTGCTATAAAATTCCTAGTACTTCTACCAACACTCGTCATTATAATATCATATTATCTTCAGACATAATTTACGTTTAAGATTTTTCAACCACTTCTAAATAACATGTTTCTCTGTTACATGGAATAAATTTTTGATACAGAAAATATGAAAATATGAAAATGAATGCTCTTTGAGCTGTATACTTGTTTGGGATTTCAAAACTGTAAAAAAAAAATACTATGGGTTTTTTGTAAAAGAAACAACTGGAAATTTCGGATTAGATCCACTTTTTTCAACAATAACGTTTGCATTAAAAAAATGGGCTGTTTTCAGATAGTGATAAAAAAATTCTACGTCCTTGCGAGTGGCCTTCCAGCAGTTAACCGACACATTCACCATGGCGGACGAAAAGATGCGAGTAGGCATGTTCAGACGTAGGACTACGTCTTTCATTTCTATACCGGGGTATAGAAACCTAACCCTGAATCGAAAAAATCCTTCCTCCTTTAGACAGGGAGGAGGAGTGTCGAACAACCATAGAAACATTTCGTGCCCCCTAATACCTCCACATGTCAAATTTGATTCCTTTTGCTTGATTGATTCTCGAGTAATGAACCTCCCCCTTCCTCCCTAAGGGGAGGGGGAGGAGTGTCAAATTACCATTAAAACATTTATTGCCCCCTGAAACCTCCATCTACCAAGTTTGGTTCCATTTGCTTGAGTAGTTCTTGAGTTATGCTTTATCTTTTAGAGAGGGGGAAGGATTGTCAATCCACCATAGAAACAATTATTGCCCTCTAAATCCCCCACATGCCAAATCAGGTTCCTTTGCTTGCTTAGTGGAAATGCTTTTATCGCCTAGTCATTAGCGAAGGTGAATATCGATTAAGAGTATCAATTAATCTATTCTGTCTACCTTTTGTAAAGTTACGCGAGAATTAACATATTTCAATTTCAATATTAATTAACATTGTTTCGGGTTGAGTCTGTTGCACGCAGCATGGCTTGTTTTCATTCTAACAGCTGATGGAGAGATGTTACAAATACGTTGGTAAACCAAACAGCATCAGATTTATTTAGAGATTAGATTTTGAGCGTTAATAGCTCCTAAACAACTAAACGAAATGGTATGATAAACACTTCATTCGAAAGATAAAACGTAAAATAAAATGAAAGAACGCATTATATATATATATATATATATATATATATATATATATATATATATATATATATATATATATATATATATATATATATATCTATATATAAAAAATTGGAGTGATGTCTGTCTGTCTGATTCTTATAGACTTGGAAACTACTGAACCGATCGACATGAAAATTGGTATGTAGGGGTTTTTGGGGCCGGGGAAGGTTTTCGTGATATTTTGAGACCCCTCCCCCCTCTCTAAGGGGGCTGCCATACAAATGAAACACAAATTTCTGCATTACTCGAGAATTAATCAAGCAAATGAAACCAAATTTGGCATGTGGAGGTTTTAGGATGCAATAAATGTTTCTATGGTGATAAGATACTCCTTCCCCCTCTCTTAGAGGGGGCTGCCATACAGATGAAACACAATTTTTTGCATTACTCGGAATTTAATCAATCAAACGAAACCAAAGTTGGCATGTGAAAGTTTTAGGGTGCAATCAATGTTTCTATGATGGTTAGACAGTCCTTCCCCCACTCAAAGGGGGGGCTGCCATACAAATGAAACACAAATTTCTGCATTACTCGAGAATTAATCAAGCAAAAAGCAAATGAAACCAAATTTGGCATGTGGAGGTTTTAGGATGCAATAAATGTTTCTATGGTGTTAAGATACTCCTTCCCCCTCTCTTAGAGGGGGCTGCCGTACAAATGAAACACAAATTTTTGCATTACCCGAGAATTTATCAAGCAAATTAAACCAAATTAGGCATATGGAAACTTTAGGGTGCAATGAATGTTTCTATGGTGGTTAGATACCCCTCCCCCCTCTCTTAGGGGTGGCTGCCATACAAATAAAACACAAATTTCTGCATTACTCGAGAATTAATCAAGTAAATGGGCGGGACGAAGTTTGCCGGGTTAGCGTGTATATATATATATATATATATATATATATATATATATATATATATATATATATATATATATATATATATATATATAAATGGATTTTTGTCTGTCTGTCTGATTCTTATGGACTCGGACTGAACCGATCAACATGAAAATTGGTATGTAGGGATTTTTGGGGCCGGGGAAGGTTTTCGTGATAGTTTGAGACCCCTCCCCCCTCTCTAAGGTAGGGGGGGTGGTTCTGCCATACAAATGAAGCACAATTTTCTGCATTACGCGAGAATTAATCAACCAATGAAACCAAATTAGGCATATTGAGGTTTTAGGGTGCAATAAATGTTTCTTAGGGTGGTAAGACTCACCACCCCTCTCTCAAAGGCGGGTGGGGGGATGCCATACAAATGACACTCAAATTTCTGCATTACTCGATAATTAATCAAGCAAATGTAACCGAATTTTGCATGTGGAGGTTTTAGGGTGCAACAAATGATTCTATGATGGTTAAATACTCCACCCCCCCTCTCTAAGGGGGAGTTGCCATACAAATGAAAGACAAATTTCTGCATAATACGAAAACTAATCAAGCAAATGGAGCCAAATTTGTTATGCGAATGTTTCAGGGGACACGAAACGTTTCCATGGTGAATAGACACTTCTCTCCTCTCTCTCTAATGGGGGGCTGCCAGACAAATGAAGCTCAAATTTTACTCGAGAATTAATCAAGCAAATGAAACCAAATTTGGCATGTGGAGGTTTTAGGGTGTAATAAATGTTTTTACGCTGGTTAGACACTCCACTCCCCTCTCTGAGGGGGAGCTGCCATACAAAATTCAACGGGTTCGATAGTAAGTAAGATAGTATAGTAAGAAAACGTGAATATTTGAATGTATTGATAACAAAAAACTAATTTTAGCGGGACGAAGTTACTATAACTATAGCTTAAGTAACTATTTATTTCTCTCAGTGTGGCGATTAATCGATTTATCGATAATTTTGAGGCGATTAATCGAACCGGCTAACGAACAGCTGAAAAATATTCGATTAGTTGTTGAACGATTAATTTCAAAAATCGGGGATCTCTAGTCGGAACCCTAGTCTGTAAGGGAATTCCGATTTCTGTTAACGAGAACACCTTCTACATGTTTTTCTATAATATTCAAGCCACCCTATGGCAATGAATACTGATCAATTTAATTCGATTTTTTCATCATTTAACGGACAGTCGTTCAGACCTTGGTTTAATAAAATTATTCCTCTCGCAGTCGATAAACCTTCATATATTACAAACCTGTCCATATTACTCCCACTACATGTCCATCATACCCGCATCGAAAAAAATGTTGTACTTTTCGGACTGTTTTAATTTCAGTAAAAAACATTGAAAAACACTTTTTTTTTGTAAAATATTTAGCCAATTAGGTAGAAAAACAGTATGTTGAATTGCAAGAAGCATCAAAGTTTTGGGAAACATGAGTTTCCAAAGATATAATTGAAGTTCTTCTAATATTTCAAGAATATGATTTTAACCATATTAAATTGGTTACATTTTGAGAACGGTTAGTCCTAGGATAAAACGTTTAACATAGTTTTCCTTGTAGAGTCAGATTTTATTTTTTATGATATTTTTCTTAAATGGTTACGATTTCACAAAGTATTGAAAATTCTAATTTTTTTAAAAAACCTTATATACATTTTGGTGAGTCCGACACGACACCACCATACATATATTTTTTTTAGGATTTTCCATGAAAAATATGCAAAAAAATATCGAATGGTGGATGGGGAGTGTTTTAAGATATGAAAGTTTTTACACTAAATTAAATTTTTGAATCATATTTTTTACGGTGCATTCAAATGTTATTTTTCCTCAATAATTCCTAATTTTCCAAAAACTTTGTCAAACATCATATTTTAATCAGACATCTGGATTTCTAGTCACATTTTTTTGAAAGAAAGACCAATATGTGCTCCCGTGGCCGAGTGGATAGCGTCACACATTATCATGAACTCTTCCGATTAGCGTTGATTCTATGTTCGCATGTTACTGTGATTTTGGTTCGTATGACGATATGATGGTTCATAGCAAAAAGGGGAGACTTTTATTGACGTGATATTCGTAAATTGCCTGAAAAGTTGGCTAAAAGGGGATGGAAAATCTCATTTGCAATGCCAATTTCCCCAGGCTCTATGGTTTTGAAGTCTGTGTTAGGGAAACATTCCGATTTGCAAAAACGCAAACGAGTAAAAAAGTACCCACTGCTTGCATCTTATTTTGCAATGTTGATTTCCCCAGGCTCTATGGTTTTAAAATATGTGTTAGGGAAACATTCCGATTTGCAAAAGCGTAAACGAGTACAAAAGTACCAGCAGCTTGCATCCATTTTGCAATGCCGATTTCCCCAGGCTCCATAGTTTTGAAGTCTTTGTTAGGGAAACATTCCGATTTGCAAAAGCGCAAACTAGTACGAATGTATCCGCTGCTTGCATCTACATTGCAATGCCAGTTTCCTCTGGCTCCATGGTTTTGAAGTTTGTGTTAGGGAAATATTCCGATTTACAAAAGCTCAAACGAGTACAAAAGTATCCGCTGCTCGTATCCATTTTGCAATGCCGATTTCCCCAGGCTCCATGGTTTTGGAGTCTGTGTTAGGGAAACATCCATTCATTCCTGTGATGGTACCTCAATCGCTGTTTAATTATAACTCAGTGGATTTCCGAGTGGCGCTCGCTTTATACCGATTGGTGATTTCAATCGCCTGTTTTGAAAGCAATTTTAAGACTATTGAAACAAGTTCTTAGATCGAAAAGTAACAAGTATATAACGCGTAGACATTTTATCTTTCGAATGAAGTGTTTATCATACCATTTCGTTTAGTTGTTTAGGAGCTATTAACGCTCAAAATCTCGGTCTCCGGCGTAACGCTTTCGCTTTCGAAACTTTGAAAAAATTTTACACCCCGGTATAGAAATGAAAGACGTAGTCCTACGTCAAAACAACTGAACTTACCTTGATCTTGCGGATCAGTCATCCGAATTTAACCAGTTTGTACACATCGTAGACGCGTTATAAAGGTATAAAGTTATGAAGGAGTTCTCTGAACTTCTACTCATACTTCGGGTCACCGACATTCATTCAATGAAAATGGATTGTTAATCCATGGTGCCCTTCAATTCTCAGTCCAATTTAGCTGGATCAGGTCAAAAACAACTACGGAATGTCCAGTCTACGCAAACTAATGCTGAGAAATATTATACTATCTTCTTTCCATTCCATTCCTAGTTTTTAAGAGGCTTTAAACTTTTCAGTTCACACCTGTTTCCTGGGCTATCGATGATCTCAAAATCCGCAAAAAAAAGAACATCAGACAGATTACACAAAACATCAAACGGGGACAATTTCGGACACTCTTATTTCGTTTCGACGCTAAATAAATAAACTTTGTTGGTTTTTTGTTTCACTTTCTTTCCATATATTTGTATGTTTTTTTTTGCTTTACACTGCTTTTGTTTAACGTTGTTGTCTTTATTTGCAATACAAAAAAATAATAATAATAATATTTCACATAAAGTTAGTAGTCGTTTAAATAAGAAAACAAAGTATAGTAATCATATGTATAATAAAGTTTTGTGTCTGTTCTTTTTTCACTTATTTGTTTGCATGCTTGCTTGCTTGCTCCGTTTACACCTCTTCTCGTTAAATAAATGTACACATAGAAGTATTCCATAGAAGTCACTATGATAATAATAATTATTATAATGATAATAATAATCAGGATTGCAAAAAAAAAAATAGATGGCCCCTTCGATGTGTTGTTATTTTGTTTGTGGCGCTTGCTTTCGTCACTGATATATTTTTATGTGTTTTTTTTTTCTCTCGTTATAGTTTGCTATTTAACGTTGTTTGTTGTTGGTGTTGGTACTACTGCTTGTTTTGCAGAAATAGTGGGTATCATTATAAACGCATAGATTATATCGGTATTGATTGTAGTTTGTTTGTGTTTTAAATATCAAAGTGAATGATTTCATAAATAATTAAATAGGATTACGACAAGTGAAGGAAACACAAAAACAGAAGAAAAAAAACTCTTGTTTCCTGTTTTGTTTCGAGCAGAAAAGACATTCGTTTGGTTTTACACCACGGAGGCTCGGCAATGAGCGGCAAGTTCATTCAAATCGAGTCGCACGAAGGCCCCACCCCTTGTGTCGGATGTCTCGTTCTCTTCTTCTCGTTCGCTACTTCTAGTACTACCTCTACTATGATTAAGCTACTACTGCGCACTACACATGACGGTTGTGGAAGACTTGGCTTTTTGTTGTTTTCTCTGCTTATTTTGCTTTGCTGTTGGGGTTTTTTTTTCAAAGGAGGGAGGGGGGAGTGACACGGAAATTTAAATATCTTTGTTTTGTCTGTTGCCGTGGGAGGACTGTCGAACAAAAAGGCGGACTAAGGAGGAGGGGGATATACTTATCGTTTACGTATAACTTAAATAAGTTAGGCGAATATATTGTAAAAAAATGCAATAAATAAGTAGAAAAAAAGTTGAGAGATCTTTTTTTTTCTTGCCCTTTTTTGCCGTTTCACCAGAGATTATCATATAAATAATAAGACGTAGAGTAGCGCCTATGACTAACGCATGCACAGGAATTTCCCGGTGACGCGATAAACCTAGAGACGACGACGAATATGAAGAAAACACTACTTTTTGTTTATTAAGAAACTAGAACTTTTATTTATGTGTTTCGTTGGCTTACTAATGTAAAAATCACAAGAAAATCTTTATTACAGAAGAAGAGAGTGGTTTGTGTTTGCGCATTTTGCTCGGCGACTCGATTCGAATAGGTCCTTTTCTACGGCCCCTTTTTTCACTTTCTTTCTCCCTCAATTGTTGTTGTGTTGTGTGTGGGGGATCAATTTGACGATTTGTATAATAATAAATGTTTGCGTTCGCGCTGAATTGTCGCGACCGATAATAATCAATATTTGTCTTAAATCTAATGGAAGATTTTCTGAGTGTTTTTTAGGCTCTTCAATAAAATATAGTTTTAACTCTTTCTCTCTCTTACATTCTAACCTCACAAGGGGAATTAAAGCAAATATCCAGGAGCGCACCCCCACCCCGCGGCTGCTGAACCGTTCCTCGGCGGACGTTTCGCATCGATCATCGCGCGACCCGTCGTTAACCCATTCTCCGAGGCCTTCCCCCCGCGCACAGCTTGCTTAGATTGGTTGTCTTTTATCGTTCGCTCGCTTGCTCGCTTGACGTTCGCTATCATGTCTTTCTAGTAACACAGATGGCAGTAGGCTTAGGTTAAAATCTATCATCACAAATAAGAAAATAAACTCGATGGCTCGATGCTCTGACGGGGGCGGGGCTGTGGCGGCGAATGGGTTCTATCGCGGCAGCGCCGAGGGGTTCACCGAAGCAGCGAAGAAGGGACAGCCCCAAAAATTGTCTTCATGTGTTTGAAACTCATATCATTTTTTTATACACAGTTCTTTCTCTTTTTAACATATAATTGGAAGTATCGTTGGAAGTATTGCCTTACATCGCTAAGGGTTTGTTTTTTTCTTTATATCATATTTACGTGCGTTTGCGAATCAGAATTTTCTTTGTATAAAACATACCACACGCGACTTATTTATATTTTTCTACATATTCATATATATATATATATAATTACGCTTACACGCAGATTAATTTTTAGTAGTTCAAAGGGAAAAATCAAAGACAAATGTACAAAACAGAATACAGTGATGGGGAAAATAATAAATACAGGCTGTACGCGCACGGCATCACGTCTGATACACGCGTCTCCATTTTGTTTCAGTGTGTTGTAGCCAACATGACGTGAACATACATGTTTGCGGTGGTAATTCAAATAAATACGGTGAAAATTATCATTCTCTCGCACATTTTCGCAGGGTTGCAAACGAAAATATAAAAGTGTTGGATTGGTCAGCACAGTCTCCAGGTTTAAACCCCATAGAAAATCTATGGAAGATTGTGAAGATCGAGGTTGCAAAACATCATCCGAAGAATAAAATAAACTTATGAAACGTCGTACTGGCAGCGTGGTATGCTATGCGTGGTATATATGCGTAAAATGTAACTTTTGTATTGATGTGCACAGAAATAATGTTTGGTTGATTTTTGACTTAGGACTTCGTCTACCCGGAATATTCTTCTTGGAAGGCACTAACGTTCCCAGTGGAACTTTGGCCTTCTCATTATTATTTGCGTTATAGTAGTAATTAGTTGAGATTTCAATGCCAAAAACCACGCTTTGAATGTATTCTGGAGTGGCAAGCTCTAGAATACGCGTGACCACAGTGCAAGTCGAATGAAATTTCTTTGACGAAAAATCCCCCGACCAGAACGGGAATCGAACCCGAACACCCGGCATGATAATGTGAGACGCTAACCACTCGGCCACGGGTGCACCCAGCACGGACTACAAAACCGAGAAACTTGGGAAAATCGTCATTACAGATACTGAAGGGGCATGAAATTTCAAGTTTGAAGACTCTATATCATGCAAGCCAGGGATACTTCTGAATGTGTTCTACTAACATGGACTACAGAAGTGAGTACGAAAACAACACTCATTCAATCAATAATTTAATCAATCCAAACAAAAGATTACTAAGTCAACGGTAATCCTACGTCAACCTTGCGGTTATATCATAGATATGACCCACCCATTTGTTTAAAAAAAATTTTTTAGTAGTGTATTTATTTTTTCGCCACCTGTAAAACACTAGTTGCAGCAAAAAAAAAACTTCCGGAATCACTAACACTGATAAATTCCGATTATGTCTCCGTTCCCCTATTGAATACAGTTTCCGCAGTTCGTTTTGACGAAATATCACAGCATCCGACAACTAAAAACAGTACGCAAACATGAAAAAATAACTAACACTATCAGCGTATTTATTATTTTCGCCATCACTGTGCAGCGCGCGAATGGAAGATTTCAACGATCGAAGTAGGCTTCCTCGCTGAGCACTCGACCGCGACAGGCTTCGCCGTTTTTTTTCGTGCTCATTTCTCGCTCCTCTCCCACCACAAACCCTATAAATCTGTACATGACTTGATATATTTATAAATGTATAAAGTAAAAAAAAAACAACGCAAAAAAACGTCTCAGCCTGCCGCCCCTCGGTCCCCTTCGCTGCGGTCGATCCGATGTGTTTGTACGAAGCCTACTTGGTTTTGATCTCCCATTCTCTCACATTTTTGTTTCACGAGAGCAGTATTCTAGATAAGGCACTATCTGGTGTGACCAATAGTTAGCTAGGTATAAGCTAGAGGTATACATATAAACAAAACTAAAGCGAACATTTTAAATAAATGATTTTTAATTAATGTTTGTTTTTTCGCTGGTTCAAAATATAAATAATTATAAATTATACAAAGAACTGAACCGTAATCGTAACTCTCTTTCTATCTATCTCTCAAAGCAAAGCAAGTCGTCCTCAAAAAAAAAAAACCAAACAAAACCTATCTTTTGTTTGTTGTTCCAATCGAATTCAGTTCGTGTGCGCACTTTGTTAAATAAATTTTCGTGGTTTTAATTTTTAAATTAATCAAGGGAAGAACTACTACATTGTTTGTTTGATTGTGTTTCGCTTCTCGCTTCTATCGCATTCTTTGCGCGATACAAGATACAAGTAATTAAAGCAGAGTGAAAAAAATAAATAAAATAAATTAAAAGAAAAATAATGATATAAAGGATACCCTCCATAATAATAATAATATTAATTATTACAATGATAATAATATGATTACACTCTCCGTCCGTGGAAGCACAAAACGCGGAGGATCAGAAATTGTCGTTCACTTTTTGATTTGATTGGGCTTTTGATTGATTGAAATCGAAATGTGTCAGTGTGTGTGTGTGTGTGCGTGTGTTCATCTTTCACTGGAAGCTAATCTTTTCGCGTGAGCCATAAAACTCCTAAGCGCGACTCATCTGCACACAAAAAAACACTCCAAATAGAACCAAAGCTCGCCCACGCAGGCAATAAATGGTGCGTTTGTTGCGCGCGCTTGTGTTTGATTTAAATTAAAACAGAAAAAAATGCTAAATTTAATATAAAAAATAAATAATTAAATAAGTGTTTTGTGTGCGTTTGCATTTGTTTTTCTTCGCCCGTCCTTTCTATTGCTTATTACTGTGCTTTTTTTTGCGCGCTTATGTGGGTATATATAATATGGTATGCGTTTGCTTGTGTGCGTGTTGCTCAGTTGCATTCGAAAAATAAATATATTGATGCGCAAATTTTACCTGTTTTTTGCGTATGATTGATTATGCTAAGGGGGAGTAATTAATTATGTTAGAGCATCCTTTTTCTATTGTTTTTTTTTCATAAATATGTTGTTTTGTGCCGGTGTATAATTATTATTATATCATTCGCTCTTTAGAACCTCATAAAATCACGAAAGAACCTTGAGAGCTTTCTTTCTTCTTCTGCTGCTGCGATTCGGGGATGTGTGCGTTTTTTTGCGTGTTTGATTGGAAGATATATTTTACAAAGCTTTCACGTGCGTGCGCGGCGTTCAGAGTGAAACGAAGAAAAACACAATCGGTGGCCCCGGGTATGTGTGCTTGTCTGTTTTGTGTTTGGGTATTTGGCGCTTGCGTACAGAAAAGGATCAACCAACGGAGACAATTCTACACATACACTGCCCGGCGGCACAAACCGATCACCACGCACAATGCGCACACATCCGGACACGAATCATCGCGCCTTAGATCATCATGTTGGAGAACGCATCCACCGCGGAGCTGAGTCGGTTAAACACCGGCAATCGGGTGTCGTTGTCAAGGATGTTTCCTCCCTTGAGGGTCACCAGCGAGGGCGATGGTGGCGGAGGAGTGGTCATCGGCGATAGGCCCCCATCGATGGGGCTGGCCGGTGGTGAGGCCGGGAAATTGAACGCACTCTGCGTCTGGCCGCCGTGGCCAGTCGGGGGGAATGTGGGGCTGCCCTGCTCGGGGAAGAAGCTTGCCATCGACGTGGTGGGCGACAGCGAGAGCGATCCGATCGGAGAGGCACGGTCCGAACCGGTAGACATGGACAGCGCCGGACTCAGCGGTAGCTGATGATGTTGCTGCTGATGTTGTTGCTGTTGATGCTGCTGTTGCTGCTGCTGTTGCTGCTGCTGGATCAACACCGCAGCCGTCTGCTGGAGCCGAGCGTGCGTGATGGCCGCAGCGGTTGCAGCGGCAGCTGCACTATTCGCCGTCGCGCTCTGGCTATGGCCAGCGGAGTTCGCGGCCGAAGCTGCAGCAGCCGCAGCCAACTGGGCGTGGTACGCAGCCACCGAGCGGTTGTGATTGCGGGCCTCCTCTGCGTTGTGCACAAAGTGGCACCGGGGTCCGTACGGGCAGAAGCCCACGCTGTGGAAGGTACGGCACAGCTCGGTCTTGTACTTCGGATGGCGCTGCAGATTACGCAGCTCGTGCATACCGTGCGCGAACTGGCACTTGTCGCCGTACTTACACTCGCCCGCCTCCTCGAATGGTCGGCACAGCTCGGTTTTGTATCTATCGATGGCACGGAAAAGGTTGGAAAAAAGAGAGAGAAAAGAAATGGATTCGATGAAGAAGTGTGCGACATGTAAGATGATAAATACAGAAGAGTGGTTTTTGCGGGATATAAAATTGTACAAGATTTGGTAAAAAAAAACGTCTGAAATATGTCCGATGACCGAAACGGAAGCCTCTGTCGGGTCATTTCGAGCATTTCTGGAGTGCATTTCTGCGCACTTCTGTCCCACAAGTTAATTTTTAAAACTTATCGAATTTCTGAAAAAAAAAGCTCTCGAACTTATCTACTATAGAATGAAGATTTCCTTAACAATGTAGTTTCAAACTGTAGAGTAGCCTAGACCACTAGGCAGGTGCGTGCACTAATGGCTGACTAGTCTAGACAACAGTTCAAACATAGGTCTGACATAGATGGACGCCATCTTCATAACTCAAGAGCAAATATCAAATCAAAAAAATAGAGGCATCATTCTGCATGCACATATTTACAAAATGAGTGTTTAAATGAACAGCAGTTGAGCAGTTCAAGCAGTTCTGCAACCTATCGCCATCACTGTCACACAAAATATGATCAGAACTCTGAATCATCAGTTGTGAGATTCACAATCTGTCACAATTGGATCTCGGTTCTGTCCGTCTGCTCTTGAATCCATATTTCTGGCTATTTCGAAGCTTACCCTCTGTTTAATCACAATTGTCATCTGTCTTCCTCCTGAATCAAGATTGTTTGAATAATTAGGTACACTCAATCCAAAGATCAAGGTTGTTCATATACAAGGTACCCTTTGTTATGGTATAAACCCCTACACCCCACCCTTTTTTCGATTAACCAATGATCACCCAACACTAAAGTCAAAACCACAATATGAAATAAAATCCTTAAGATGACTTGGCACTACTCTCTTTCGCTTTGAACCTCTTGTTACATACTCTGTTCACTCCAATATGTCCCCTAGGGTGGCAGCGAAAATGGTCATGTCAAATTTCAAAAACCGACCATGTACATTTTGTTTATTGGCTCTAAAAAATGATCTGTACAAAGTTTCAGCTCGATCGGGCATGATTTAGGGGTGCCTCAGAGCGCTCAAAGTTTTGATTTTTTGATCCTCGAAAATCTTCCAAGGGGGGAGGTAAAGGAAATTTAGAAAATCGTTTTTTTTTTTCGATGCTAAATGACTCAAAAATGCATAAAACGTCGAGATCTGGTGTTATCACGAAAAGCTTTTGTAGAAACTTTAATTTTTTCGGCCCTCTCGCCCTTGAATTACATGTTTCCAGTCCCCTAGCTACATAAACATTTAAGTCGGCCTTCCAGCCGCTCAGTTTCACGTTTTCAGCTCCTAGCTGCACAAACCTCTCTTATTTTGGCATCATAGCCTCAATTTCATATTTCCTGTCGTTCCCAGTAGAAAATTTCGTCATTTCGGCCTCACTACTCTAAGCCACTAGAATCTTCTCATCACACCGGGCCCCCTAACTAATTTGTATTTCAAATGTTGCAGTGACTAAATGAGTCGAAGGATATTCCATAATTACGAATACTAGGTTAAGTGATTGTGCTTCCGTGGCCGAGTGGTTAGCGTCACAGCTAACATGCTGGGAGTTCGGGTTTCATTCCCGTTCTGGTCGGGGGAATTTTTCTTCAAAGAAATTGTTGAAATTGCGTATTATTTGGCATAGAAATCTCAATTAAGTACTAAGTACTAAGTACTAGGAACGTTAGTGCCATTTAAGAAAAAGAAGGTTGAGTGATTCCTGAAATTCTTTAAACATGAAACCACTCCAGGTGTCACAGTGAGGGCTCGACAAAGTCATCTTCAACGGAGGATAGTCAGCAGACTATGAAGAAATTCGCCTTCGTATTCAATTGGAAATGAGTTATGGCTTCTTCCAGCAGTTTCTCCGTCAACGTGACTCAACAGTAATTCGGGCGTTTAGTCGCTCTCCCCCCCCCCCTCCGACACGACTCATCTCATTTCATTGTTCCCAGTCAAATTGTCTTCATTGCATTTTGAAGTGACTTCCCCCAAAACGAATTCGTTCCTCTCTCTCCCATGTTTCACGTATGCATGCATCGATGTTTGAATTCAACGTGGTTTGACATATACTACAGGTGAGCTAGTTTTTTTTGTATCGCACACGAAAATTACTTACACAGAGAAAATAGCATGCATTGTTGTGTTCAGAAACAATTGCAAATTTGTGAATTTTGTTGATGTAAACTGGTTCTTTTTTCACAAAATTGAACTCGCACTAAAATTTTGTTTAGAATTCCTCCCAAACTGCACGCCACTTTGCACCCTATTTGATAATACTAACGCGAGGACCTTTATAGCATACCTAATAGCTGTCTAAGTTCGTTAGTCTGAGATCACGGTGAGTAGACAATAAACCGTCCATTAATGGTGTAACTACTTTTTGACGTAGAACTACGTCTGCATTCTCATTTTTCCATACATTTGTTCTGCCGATTTGTGTGTACATTCCCGAACAGAGCTGTCAATAACGAGCAACTGATACATTCGTTTCTGCCCGTTTTCAAAATATTTGGTTTAAATAAGCCATTCGCGTGATGAAGCCACTCCACTTCTCGTTTGGTGGTCATCGAAGCAACATGGTTGCCGCAAAGCGTCGAGCGGGAGAGGATTGATTTCTTATCGGGTGAAGAAGGATTATGGAATAGAGTTTCTTTCCACAAGGGCCCTTCTAAGAGCTAGAGGCGGAAACCAAAAATAGAATAGAATGAAAACACAGATGCGAGTGAGCTAGCATAACACAACGAGCGGATATCATTCATGCCTAATGCTGATTTCACACACATAAACAAACAGCTCGATACAAGGAGGGAAAGCCCTCTGTATCGAGGTGTGCTACGACAAAGAAGAGCAGCATACGAGAATTGTTTGTGCTAGTGCGGATATGGAAGGGTATTCAGAATTTTGGAACATAGATATACACTGCATTTATTTGGATGGTGACCGGAATAAATCGCCACAGTAAACAACTGCAACAGAAACAACCGCTTAGAAAAAGTGTAGTAGGCTAGAAATATTTGGCGCGGGAAAAACATCATGTGCCTCACATTTCTATTATAAATTTATTCTCTTGTTCTCGTTTTTCGAAATTTATTCTGAGGACAATGTAATGGGGACGAAGTCCCCATTTGGCGAGGATAAGGAATCGAGGCGGCCCATGCCGCCAAGATGACGCAATCCGAGTCCACCGCCGACCCGCCGTCGGAAGCGGCGGTGTCTCGCACGCAAACCTGGGATCCACTGATTGCCCGGTTAGTTTGAAACATAGGATACGATCCTTTAGCAATGTCCGACCGAGCTCTAGCGAGCGTCGGACGGTATACGTCTGCCCGGGGCGTTACGTTTGCCTGGGGCGATACGTTTGCCCGGTTAATTCTTGTTTTGAAATACAATACCGCGCCACAATATTTATAGCCTACTACACATTTTATAAGCGGTGGTTTCTGTTGCAGTCGTTTTCTGTGGCGATTTATTCCGGGAACCTATTTGGATCAGTAGAAGTGTGGATTGGAGCCAGGTTGAAGTAAGAGGCACATTTGTATTTATCAGACATCCTCGCACTCAAAGCTCGTCAATTCATTTTCTAGTCAATTCAAATAATGTTGAAGTCGAAGTAGTCCTAGACGAAGGGAAGCTACGGAGAGTCGATTTTCATTTTTCATCTTCGAAGATTTCGGGCCCAGATCACAGTGCTTGAATCCACCTCCGTTTGGAATTTTATTCATGCTTCCAATCGACTGGAAAGGGAGCGTTTGACACAAAGTTCGATAGGAATGAAGTTGTTGTACTGGATTATAGAAACTGAGCTGTATAACAATCGCTTTTCTCTCGATGTCTAATCCCCAAAATTACCAAACATTGCGATACTTGTAGGTTATCATTACAGATGGACAGACGCCTCTTGTAGTAACGGCACCCCGCAAATCAAATCTCAACCATTGATTATAGTCAGAAGCATCTCTTTCCTTCTGTAAGACGAGATCGAGATAACGAGTCGTACAGTCTCCTTACACGGATTTTGGCAACCAGGTTATGTTTCAGCGTCAGCGTCGGGATGTCTGTTGGCATTGCAAACCCGAAATCCTTCTCGCATACAGATTCGCCAAACTGTTCACCATGCGCCACAGTGAAACTTTTCGCTTAATCACGTCCGGAAATCCTGGGATTATTCCGGACTGCCCTTCGCTCGTAGTTTCCGGTCATATGTTGCACTTCTACAATTAGAGTTATTCGTGCGTTAGTGTTTTCCGGCGACGTTCGAGCAAGGTATTTACAGTCGATTCTGGAAATTTGAGTGCTTTGGCGATCTTGATCACGGTGGGTTTTCAATGTGAGTTTGCAGAATATTCTGGTGTCTCTCGCGTTCCATCTTCGATAACTTTTCAAGGCGTTTATCAATTCTAATGGAATTTTAACACTAAACAAACAATCCTTCCAGATCAACATTAGATGTCATTAGATTCTTGACACGACAACGCTCTGCAGTAAATAGAGGGAAGCGACCAAATACTGTCTGAAACAGCCTTTAGGGGGCTCTTCTTCATCCGCAAGAAAGTTATGAGTCAGCCAAGTCTGTTCAATACGAAGATGGGAGAGTTCTTTCTAATACGTGTTCGCTCTGTCCTTCTAGTTGACAATTGATGTTTCGAATCCGCTTCGAAATCGCGTATTTCTATCCCTTCATCCATTCATTTCTATCCACTCAACCTCCCAAGAGGGAAGAATGGAATAAATACTTTTAGCGTTGCCGTCGTGTATCTTGGCTTATTGGAGGGTTCCACTTAATTAGGGCATGAATAATCCTCTGCAAGCACACCATCTCAAACGGAAGCTTACCTATTTCGGCTAGTAAGCTTTTCATAGGGCTGCTATTAAAAAGTGATCTTAATAGTTCGACTGCCACTGTTGTGTGCGGGATCCAAAATGTTGGCATATTTATTCTCTCTACTTGCGAGAGTTATAGAAGTGATTATGCAACATATGGACGATGTTAGGTCAGAGAGGACCAAGTCGCACAATTGAAAATTTCGAGTTATTGATTGCATTTGGTTAAGCATTTCGTGAGCTACATACCACATTTATCAGTTTGGAAAATCACGCGTGTAGCAGGAATAACGTATCGGAATTGTTTTGAATGCTCAATGAAAACCTCTTATAGCACCAAACTTCAAGCTAGTTTTTCTCAAAATCATAAAAATGTCATATGGTCCGGTCTGACTTAACACCTACCATATTTTCTGATAACTTTGAGAATCTCAATTGAGCCAACATAAGGACACTCAATTAGAAATTTCGAGCTAAAATAATATGAATTATTATGACCGTTTCCGAGATTTCTTCAGACAGATAGAACACCGAAAAAATGGTTCTATGAATGTTTGTTCCATACTTATGTTTCATCGGGAACCACATGTCAGTTGAAAATCATCAACAGTGTGCATCCAACTCAGTGAGAGGGAGAACAGGTACAAATTGGCATACGATTTTTATAGGTAGTCGTAAAATAAAAGATATTTACATCTATACATAAACCTTGTGCAGCAAAACATTTGACTCAGGTAAATCAGTTATTTCTACCTGTCTCAAAAAAATGATCTCACACAAAATCCGGTGAAAGGTTCCCTTTTCTCCCGGTCCGCATCCATCCGAAGAGACAAACGAATAAAAAAAAAAATATTTCCCCCGAACTGTACACATCCAGCATCCAACAAAATGAAACAGTTCTGACAACTCACCTTGAGGTATTGACCTGCTGGGGCAGTGGTTCCGACTGGGTGCGCTCGAGCTTTCGGTGGCCACCTGCCCCACTGCCACCGCTACTGGAGGAGCCTGGCGACACCAGACCACCAGCCGCTGCCGTAGCAGCCGACGAAGATCCGACAACGGCCGCAGCCCGGCTGGACTGGGCCAGCATACTGGCAGCGGTCGACATCCGGAGCAGCTCCATCAGTGATTCCATCGTGGCGGCCGCAGAGGGCACTGCCGCCGTTGTGGCACCACCCACCGGGTGGGATGTGGTTCGCGTGAGCGCATTGTGAATCAACAGTTGCCGGGCAGTTTGTTGGTGCTGCTGCTGCTGCTGATGCTGTTGCTGATGTTGCTGCTGGTGTTGATGGTGATTGTGGTGTTGTTGCTGATGCTGCTGCTGCTGTCGCTGGTTATTATGCTGCTGTTGCTGGTGGTGCTGGTTCTGGAAGTTGTAGTTTTGCTGGAGAAGCTGACTGCTGGTAGCGTGGTGACTGTTGCCACTAATCAGTGAACTACTATTGCTGTTGCCGGTGCTAGAGGCATTGCTCGATATTTGCGCTGTGCTCCTAGAGTTAGTTTGATTCTGAAAAATGGAAATGAGAAAAACAAATATCAGTCATCTGGAGCGATTCATCATGCTTTATTCATTGAGAAATGCAACAGAAGCGGACATTTCATCAGCCTCGTTGAAATTTTACGAATTTATTGTGCGTATTGAATATGCATATCGAACGTTGGTCTTGGTTTTACAATTTAAAGCAACACAAGCTGCGTGACATACGAATGAAAGAACACCCCCTTTGTCTATGCCTTATCTTATCATGGAAGACTTAATTTTCGATTGAATACCGCCAGTGAGTCTCTCCGGAACGCAGCGGATCAGGAGACATTCCCGTTATCAATTATTCAGGCCGATAACAATATCGCGCTATGGAAACAAGGTGAACTAGAGCCAAACTCACCTTTCTGGTCTCCATTTCGGCCAACGTGTATAAAACTCGAAAATATAAAATACGCCAAAATAGGAATGTGATGATTTGGACACTACGAAAACGGATTTTGCACCTCAGAATGTAAAATTTTTCTGATGAAAAAACATGTCTCCTGAGCCAACGCCTCCTTTGTATCTCGTCGCACTTTCACACGAAACAGGCGCGTGTTCGCCAAAAACAAATAAAACCTTTGGTTTGACAGAATCGAGGGGTGCGTAAATGACGAGAATGGGTGAATCTGTAATCGTCATTGTTTTGCTTCCGAACAATAATTAGGGCAACTGCCAATATTTTCAACACTTTGTGGATGAATTAATTTGCTTTGAAAGAGATCCTCTTATCTTTTCACTAGGATTGGGTGATTTTTATAAAAATATCGGTCTTAACGAATCGATTTTCTAAACAACGTAGAAATCGATTCACTGCTCAAGTCGGCACCAGAGAATCGTGTAATTTTTTTGAAATGGAATACGAATTTCATGTTTATCAAAAGTATTTTGTTTCGTTTCTCAACATGTTTCAATTTCTCAGTTTGTACCGTCGGAATCATTTAATAAAATAAATTAATTGAAAAAGCATTATCAGAAATTCAACAACTGGTATCTGCTCAGAACTCAGCTGACAGCGAACCCATGAAAGCCAATTGTGTCATATGTCTGGACGTTTGTCGAAACCGATTCTTGATTGTGGCGATAGTTCTAGAAAATGGTCTTTCGGCTGGAACTGATATTACCATGTAAGATACTCACGCTTTTGATAGAATCCCAAATAGCCAAAGGGTTTGAGTCTAGTGCAAAACGTTCTCCGGAAATACATCCAGAGGCACGAGAATATTGATTGGCAAACGTTTGCGTACTTATAAATACAATGATATTGTATTTAGTAATTGAACTTATTGAAGGAGATTACGTTCTATAGTATGGAATACTATTATCAAATGGTATGAAATCCATACAATTTCACAGTGAAACCCCCTCCAATTTTTAGATCCATGCTCAAACACTTGCGTTTAAGTTGCCTATGTTGTAGTTGATGATTCAATATTTTTAGCTTCGGCTATATCTAAGATATATCAAAGTAGCAATGACAAATGAGGGGCTTAGAATGAAAGGGGTGTAAGTGATTTGATCGATTTCCCTACATCGACTCTCTCTTTTGGTCATAACCTAGCTGCAAATACATTCCCAACTGTATTTGACAATGGGGAAGATAGGTCAGAACCTCGTCTGTCGGATTCTATAGCAAACTTAAATTGAAACGTTTTTGCAATCGAGTTATTAACTAAAAAAAAAGTTGATGAAGAGAAATCGATCAAGTCACTTACACCCCTTGCATTCTAATCCCCTCAAATGTATTCACGAATTCAATACCTTCGAATTTTCGTTCATGTTACACCAGAAACATCACCTTCAGTTGCTTGACTGGTTCTAAGATAAATCATATTGGATCAATTTTACACCTTGAATAAAATTTACAAAAATGTTTTCTAAGATCGATAGAATCGAGAAAAACATCGATTTTCGCACTTTTTTCACGTACAATGAATCGACCCAAAATAATAGGAAATCGGAAGAAAAAAATCGATCTTCTAAATATCTATCCAAGATCGCTCAAACCTTCTTTCCACGCTAATTTTTTTTTTGTGAACAGGTTCACTGAATATTAAAATTTGTTTAGAAAAGATGTAAACTTTTACATGGTTGGAAGTCGTAATTTGAAATTAGAAATTTTTGGTAATGTTGATTCAAATGAAATCTACCGATATAGGTCATTTCAAACAAACACGACTTAGTTAGGTAAGGGGACATGAAGGCGTCATGATCAACTCTGAAAATGTATTTATTCTCCAAAATATTCAAAAAGTACCATTTTAATTTTCGCAGATCGCGCCAACAATCCAGCTCAGCCTCTACAACAGGTACTACCGTTACGACACCGACCTAAACCGACCTTCAGCGCGATTCGGATTACCCAATTACCCCACCCCGAATGAGAGAGCTCGCGCGCTCGCAAAGGAAAAGAAAATTTGGGTCACACGCAACAACGCTCGCCATAATCGCGGCGCACTATGAGATTACATTTCCAAACCAACACAAATCGATCATAATTCAGCCAACTTATTGCCGGAGAGTCGACACCAAAACAGCAAAAAGCACCAGCATCCCCTTCCCTCTCTCTACCCCTGACTCGCGCGCGACACTTTCGCTTGCGCGGCGGGCGCCGCCGATGGATCTGTGCTACTTTTCACCCGCTGCTGGTGACGATTATTATGTCATATTCCGGTGTGTGAGCGCGCGGAGATCGAAAGGCCCCCAAAAACGTAAACATCAACCCCCCAAACAACGGTCCACAGTCCGGTCCCGTAGCTCGCGGCAGGCGAGCCCATAACGGCGCAACCTTGCTGAAGGACGTTTGCGCGTATGTTCGCCGGCCAGTAGCGGAGAGTAGCGCAGCACGCAACAATAAAAGCGCACATGGTTTTTTTATGCCTCGGATAGGTACAGGAGAGGTCGAGAGCGAAGCAGGCTCTCGGTGACTCGGAGGAACGGGCCCGCTCAAAACAACAAACAACACGACAGACGGTGAAAGTGTCCTAGATTCCGCGGGGCGAGTCATCCGAAATTGTATAATAGCTGTTTGCCCCTTTTGTGGCACCCGCCTGGTAACCGGTTCTTGAAAGGGGGCCCCCGGGAGCAAGCGAGACAGCAAAACAAACCTAATAATCACAGTGCGTCGTGGTCGCCGTGGTGGCGCTGAAGATGGTGTGATAATGGGTCGGTGAGATAATCGCGAAGCATGATTGTTTTTGTTGCAGCATAGGGAAAACCAGAAATCTGACAATGGAACGCGAGCGAGCGCGCGCCGCGGACCGTCAAGTCCTGCCAAGGCCTTCGCTGTAATCGGTTAAGTAACAACAAAATTAGCGAATCACACTCGACTGCGACTGGTCGTATGCCCTTTTTGCGCGTGATAGATGGCGTGCGAAAAAAAACTTTAAATTCATCACAAATCAATCGTCTTATGTCACGAGCAGCAGTCGTAGTTTTCGCCGCCAGACTGCCTGTGGACACGTGAGAAATAATTGCGACCACTGTCTTAACAATGGCTCGCTACTGTTGAGAAAAACGAACCTGTTTGGGCGCATGTAAGCAATTGTTTTGAATAGTTTGCAACCAAATAGCGCTTGAATAGTTCGCGTTCAACGAACAATTTCGATTGTTATTACGGAGTTGTTGGATTTCACCCTTCACTAAGTGATTCATTTTTGCGCTCAGTTTACGACGAATTGCGAGTTATTTTAGACTCCATTGCTCAATTATTTATTTATACATAAGAGAACCATGGAACAGGAATAATGATAATCTTTTCGAACTCGACCGCCGTCAGTCCACATATAGTTCCGCATTAAATCTTGATCATCATCATAAAACCACCACCCTGACACCCTCCTGGTCAGCCTAGTCGTCGTTGTAGGTATCAGATCTAATCTGAATTCGCTCACAAGGAACGTTACGAAAATGAATATTTTAGTCGTAATAGCTTCTGAAAGTCGTCTCGACTTAAGCGGCCATATATGTCCGCGCGCACCTCTGCCTGTCCGGGTCTCCGTTTAATTCTATGCTCGCTACGTATGGTAGGCATTAATTACGACCCTTTGATGGGTTTCTTGTTGAAACTAAGCAGCGTACGAGCATACGCTTTACCGTTGGAGGCTTCCTGATTGATCGGTTATAATCGCTGAATGAAAAGCAAAAGTCTTGCGCGCGGAGCGTAGCCAAAGCCGCGGATATGAATGGTGTAATTGTACTAAATGTTGAAATTGAATACACCACTCTAGCTTCTGGGATAGCGCAAACAAAACTGTGCGATGCATGCGATCGAAAGGGGAAGATCACTTTCGAAGCAGCGTTGGAGAAAATGAGGAACAAGATCAAACGATAGTGAGATTTACGAAGCAATGAGCGTAAATTTAAATAAATTCCTTTCAATTATGACACACACGCGTGCGTTGCGTGACCTCAGGGGAATCCATCACGGGAAACCGTCAGCGGTTGACAGTGGCCGCAACGTGTCCATAATTAGCCGAGTCACGCAACAGTTGGGACACCTCTCTCGCTTAGTTGCTCTATTGTCTAAGCTCAATTAAACGAACAATTTTAAAGCATTATTGTTATTACAACCCCATTGCTGGCGTTCATTGTGCGGTTGTGCTACTACACGACCGGCGCTGGCTCACACTGGAAGCGAAATTTGGAAACTGATTTGTGTGTGAATAACAAGTGTTTATTGTTTTTCACCTTCTCTTTATCTCAGTGGCCATTGAAGCATTGGATAAATTAAATAATAAGCGCTTGAAGTACACTCGATAGAAACATTGGCGCAAGTGTGCCCATGCATAGCTTATATGAATTTTTCAGTGCATCGTGCCGACTTCCAAGGATCCATAAATCCGCTACAAGCAGGCATTCGTCACTCCAAATGCGAGCGCGCAATCGTTGGCAAACTCGTTTCGAGCATGTGGCTATTTGGTTACGCCACACACACCGACGGCTTTGGCAGCGATTATGGTCTCCACTGTAACATGTGTGACCTTGGACGAAGCGCGCTCCAGCGCGTACACTCTTCTATCCACCCCAAAAATTGTGTCTGTTTTTGCTGTTATTCCTTCGCTCCATCCGCGTTTTCTTCTTCTTGTCTGTTGTTTGTGGGTTTTGTTATTTCGTTTAAGTTTTGGACAAGAGAGCCGCCCCCCGCGGGTATGGATGGATGCCGTGTGGTGTGCGCAAAGTTAATTTCTTTGTTTCGCTCCTGAGACTAGCCAGCCATAAACGGCAACAACACCAGTGACGATTCACTCACACTTTGGTTCTTTGTGTGCGCAAAACTTCCTCGTAGATCTATGGTGTCTTTTACATTTTTTTTAGCTTCGCACGTATAAGCACGCAGCTCTACTACTGTCGTGCTCTTTCTTCCCTTCGGGGGTTCAGAGGTCTTGTTCCGGGTGTTGTAAATCACTCTTTCACAAGAAGAGCGCTTGATTCCTCGTTAGTTCACTTTGAAGGACGTTTGCGATCGTAAAATGCTGCCTAACAGCATGTGAGACGACTGTGATATGCAAATCCGGATGGAGAAAATGGTGACCAATTACGGACAATATGGCGCTGGTCAATGCACTTTTCTGTGTCGCATGCTCGCTGCTCTTGACGACTCAGCGCAGCGTCACTGATGAGGTTTAATAATTATTCATTCTTCTTGTTCAAACTCTCGGTTCTATAAATAGCCACCCACGCTGCGGGCACAGCTCAGCTGCACTTCGCTGCTGAGACTGACCACCACCACCAGCCATCGTAGTCATCTGTCATTTCACCTCGCTCCACGCAATCGGGAGCAATGCATCTTTCTCGGGCACCGCAAATAAACGCAATTAAGCTTCGTTTAGCTCAGCGTTTTATGATCTCCATATGGTTGACAGGCTTGACCACCACAACCCGCCAGATAAAAGTTGGACTTTCCATCGCGATAAGCGATGCTTTGTTGTTTTCCTGGCGTCATTGCGCTGTCGTTGAAGGGGCTTAGCTTCGCTAATCGGTGCGGTTGACTTGCAATATACTACCGCACAACTGCCAACCGTTTGTTGTTAATATTTTTACTGCGTCTCCATGGTGAGACTTGTGACTTGTGAACAACTGATGGCAAACTATTCAGCAACCCAATAGTCATGTTTATCGTTCATTGATTTGTGGCATTGATAAAGAAATATGCAAAACGAAACACGGCCAGTACACGCTCTTCCGATCGAATACATTATTTGCCACTGTTCGATTGACATGTTTGATTGAGATCTACTGAATGACAAATTTGAATTACAAAGCAAGACAAAGAGAACAACGGGGATGATTACGAATCATCAATAAAAGTGCTCTCATTCCAAGCATGGATGACCGGATACTACTCGAAACCGTGGAAGCAACGACGTTTCAGCAAATTTGTAAAGCGCATAACATTTACCTAAATCTGAATCAGAAGATATATGCATCTAAATTGTTAAAAAAATGTGTTTATTCAAACTATAGAAAATTGTATTGATTGAAATTGTAAACACGATAGTCTGCAAAATCGGTTTAGTTATTTTCTAAACTTCTAACTTCTTTCAAACAAGAATATTCATTGAATTTTGAATCCGAAAAAAAACTGTTAGCAATGGAACATAAAATCAGTTCCGTTGAGCATCCCTAATGGATGCTATGTGAAACAAATTCAGATTCAGAACGAAGCCACACACATATTACATTTTCCATCTTGAGACCCCTCGCAGTGTGACATCAACAGCATCGGGCTCCGTTTGCGGTGACGGCATTGAGCTTCGTACTCCGCTTTTGGGGAAGTGATAATGACAATGGATTTTCAGGTGGATTGAACACACTTTGAAAATAAAAAATCATAAATGAAAATTTACCTTCCGGTATCAAATATGTATTCTATATGATAGAGTAACATGTTTTATCGCAAATTGTGAATGAATATTAAACCAAAAATGTGTCTGATGGATTCCCAGCTCGAATGTCGTCCTCAAACGTCGACACTGTATTTTAGTCATTACGGATTAAAATGGCTTATTTTCCACCAGTGTTGTAAGATGGATTTAAAAAAAATATTTTCGAGACAAAGTTTTCAATTCAGTACCATTTAAATGATTTAAATCAATTGCAGTTGTTTTCGATTTTCTTCAGATGAGGTGAAGAAAGCATTCAATGCTACTGTATTCTCAAGCTCATGAGGAGATTAAAATGGATGTCCAGGCCAGACTTCACTCTTATAGGTTTCGAAATGGAGTTTTTAAAGACATATTTATAATCATGAATTAAAGTAGTCTTGAGATCATAAATCGTAAAGAATCCAACATATTGGCGAAACACGCAAAGGTTATGTCTCGCAGAAGAAAAAACACGCTAAAATGCCAGCGAGACTAAGTGGCGCGGATTTGTGTTCGGAACTAATGTGGCTGATGACTATTTTCACGCTCGCATACTAGAAGATTCCTCTGTTATTCGGAATCAGCCAAAACAAACGGCAGTAGCTACAATATCAGCTACAGACGCAAATCGTGACGTCTTTCCGCCGTAATTACCTTCAAAATCTTACCTCACTCTTGATTTTATCCGGTAGAACATGCTCTACAGAGTCAGACATCGTGTCGTGCGGGGGAGTGAGATCGATCCGCCGAATACCGAAGACGGAAATGTCAGTTCGCCCGTTTGTCGCTCGCTTACAATGGGAAACTTTCACGCGTCAAGCTCCAGCCTACGCCGGCTCTCGAACGAACGAATAAACGAACCGATTCCAAGCCAGGAACTGGATAAAAGGGAAAACAAACCAACCAAAACATAACAACAAACGATGCTGCTGTTGCTGGTGAGCTCTGCGCTGCGCTATGAAATGAAAACGAACTTATTTTCCGCACTTACCAACAACACATTGCGCCAGGGCCGTCCTCAGGCGGAAAATTACCCCATCTGGGGCAATCTTCTTCCCTTTCCGCGTTTGGCGCGTTTGTGGCGGACGCGGATCGCAAAATTTGTGGCGCTCGCAGGGAAAGTTCACGTGAGCGCATTTTCCGGGTGTGTGTAGTGGCGGATTGAAAAGGGGAGTGCGCAGATTGTAACGAGTTGCCGCAACCGCCGCCATCGATGACATGGCGGGCGGATTATCGTTATATATAAGTGCAATGGACGCGAGAAGGAAAGGGGTGACGAGGCTTCTCTTGTATGCAAATTCGTCTCGCAGGCACACGGGAATGCTGTGGGGGAGCTTGTAGAAGACGAGGAAAAAAAAGGCGCAACGGGGAATAAAGAGCGTTAAATTTAATTAAGTCCAAGGAGGGAATGTAGCAAGAAGCGGATGTGCGTGTAAAATTATTATATTGTTAGTACGTTGCGCTCAGTTCATCAGTTCATCGGCGGGGAAGTGGAGAGACCGGTACAGTGCGTAGGAGGCTCACCGTGGGGCGTGTATGGGTAGAGTGACAGCAATAATACCGATAAAATATGGTGGGCTTTGGTGCTGTTCGGAGTGTCGCACGTGTGGATTGCGCTGCTGCTGTACCGAGACAGGAAAAGTATAAATAAACAAAATCGATTCGTCGGAACGGGGGACGAGTTGAGTGAATCAGTTAGGTTCAGCCGCCGCCCGTTACCTTGCATACTTCCGTGCAAGTTTCCCCCCACGAGACAGAGAGCTGTCAGATATTAAATGGGCGAAACTTGTCGTTATATAAAAAGTGCGCCCGAACGACGCGAATAGTGGATGAGTCAGGATTTTTGGTTTGCTGACTTTCGCATCCGTGAGTTTAAAATGGCGACTGCCTCAAGGTGTTATGCAATCTCCGCCGTCCGGTCATCGATGGCTAGAGTAGAACTTGACAATATTTGCCGAATTAGCGCGCGAGCGCGATATCTCGGACGGGGCGATACCACGGGCCCGACATTCTCTGTTTCGGTTGGCGGAGTTTTCATCACACTTTCCAGCTGTAGAAGGCTACATAATAGTAGTGGCGGAGAGAAAAACGAGGCTGAGTGCACAACGGCGGTGGTGTTGGAGGACAAAGAAAACGAACGCGAAACTATTACCTAACTCACGAGACTGCGACTCTTGTCTGAAGAGATGGGAACCCAGGCCATGGAAACAAGTTATGAGAAGCAGCCATTTATAATATACCATATACATCGCAATGCTTCATTCTTCTACGCTACGCGCTGCCACTCTTGGGGGCTTCTCGTGTTTCCCTTTCTACTGGTCGCTTCGTTCATCGGTTGACAGCTCTTCCATGAGGGAACCCCTGTTGCAGCGCCCATGACTGGTTTCGCTACTGTATGTAGCGACAAAGTACGTGCGAACACTCGAGGCCATACGTGAGCCAATTCCTATGCCCTGAGCTGTTCGAAATCAGTAACGTGCTCAGTGCGTCCATTAGCCCATAAGGATCGAATTCATTACAATGGACACAAAGATCTCTTTTCATGAGACAGGACTTGTGCTGCTTACAGTTTGCAGTGGATGATCGTTTCGAACGGAAAAAGCTGTCGAAATTCGCTTCGAAGTACCTGATTTGGCTGGTCATATGCACTTGTGGCCAACACAGTGAACCATTCGTGACCGAAGGCGCGCGAGATCTCCTACAGATCGCTCCCTACATTTCTTTTGAAACTACAATCGGGTGAGATATACAAGAAAGAGTGTATTCAAAAGCGTCTCTTACCATTTCTAGAGTATCACACAAAGGTTCAACTTTGTTTTGGACTGATCTAGCGTCTTGCCGCAGCGCTCGAAACGTGTTGGACTGGTAAGATGCCAACAATGTGAATTTTGGTCCAGAAGAGATGAACCCACCGAATTCGTCAAACTTCGCCCTATAGAAAAATGAGGTTCTCACGAAGACAGCATTTCCTAAGCATTCTAAAATTACTGAAAACGCGTTATATGTTATTCATTCCTTCCGGAAGAGCCGGAAGAGGGCTATGGGCTATAATTTCATAACGGATACTATTCAACGGTAACACATCCAAAAACATATCTAACTGCGACGTTTTGATCTAGGACTCCGTTTCATAGTAAGAGAGCCAAATCAGAAAAACGTCACCATTTTATGAAATAATGTCAACGTTAATTACGATTTTGCTACAGAAATCGAACTGGCAATATTCTTCTAGGATTCAGTTGCTTCTACAAAACCACGTATGCCAATCGACCCTTTTCAGGGCCACCAATACTTTCTACTAAAGAGTGTTATGTAAAATTTCGATGCATTCTAAAGTAATATCGGAAATAATTGATTTTTATAACTTTTTTTTGCCAGAAGAGCTTGTGTGAATTTAGCAGTGTGTGACTTATTGGTGTCTTTTTGATTGATCATTCAATTTTCGGTTCCGTGTTAAAAGTGGCTCCAAAGTGCAGCGAATTCTAAGTCGGATGGGAAGAAGGTATCTTTATAGCGATGAAAACTGTGTTCTCCGATGGAAAACGAAAGGTGAAGATTTGCTGTACTAAAGAGTTTATTTTAAAATTTCTATAATATTTGTTTCCACCGACAATAATATCGCTGACAATGCGTGTCTTGGATACCACTCTTCTAATTTTCCAGTTTGTTCGAAGAAATTTGTTATTCAGTATTTCACATTTGCTTAACGATGAATTGAATTACAAAAAAAAGTTCTAAGCAATTGAATCCATTCTAAAAACAAACTCAGCCGACGATGAATAGAAAAAAAACATGGAATACAAGTGATTAATCGAATTGCATGATTCGTTGTCTCGACGAGTAAGCGATTGAATACAGAATCTTAGAATGAACTTTTGTCTCAGTGTTTCGATATTTATATACGGAACTTCGATATCAATCACCCATCATTCTAATTGGCGATCTAAAGCCGGGTTCAGACGGTGCGAGTAAGCATACGAGTCGGTCTAGTCAGTTACTGCAGTGCAGCTACTCACACCGTGTGAACACATCATGCCAGCTAGTGTCATGTGTGATTCGGTGTGCGAGCTACTTCAAAGTTTTTTGAATTTACTCGCACTCGCATCCCTCAAAACGTCAAAAACAGATTTTAGCGCTCGAATCAGGGATGCCAAATCTTGACATTGTCTTTACATTTCTCTATTTTTAAGATATTTGAAAATATGCGAAGATATTTATAGACTTGAAAATTATTGGAAGAACAAATTAAACCCTCATAGTTTCTAAACGGAATCGTTATTATTTAGTTTTGCACGCTGACGGGGCACGTTTTTTAAAAATAGTTTTCTTGGGGATCTAAATATAAAATCATTATCGGGCACGATTTTAATTCAAAATTCACTCAAAACTTGCAAAAAAGTATTGTTCTAAGAAACAGAATACATATTCGATTTAGAAAAAGTAGATTTTCATTCATTATTTTAGTTTTTGAGGCGTATTAATTGCTCCTGCAAATCTACTAACATTTTTATTTCACAAATTGGTACACGAAGCTGCTGTCAAGGCGAAATAAATCAAATTTTGAAAAATCTTTTAGACTGCCATTTGGAGCACCACATACTTTCGGAATTATTTTAGCTATGGATGCTTTCGAGATTTTAAAAAATTTCGACAATAATCTGAACGATATTCCAGAAGAAAGGCACATCATTTCTAGTTTCACTCTTGTAGGTTTAGCATCCTTCATGAGTGTATCTTGGCGTTATATTTGTGGAGCAATTAAATCCAACAGTTTTCTCACTTTTTCAGGTGTTATTCTCAACACTGCTCTGTACTCTCGGAGATCATCATTGTAGAGTTACTTCAATATTGTATTTGTTGCTTCTTTTCTTTGCATCCAATTTCTGGCCCGAATCCTTTTTTCTTTCTGCTTTTTTCGGATAGTACCTTCAGTATAAAATAAATTCAGCACAAAGTATTTTTAAACACGGCCAGCGTGTGTTTCGCTATAAAATTGTGTAATGATAAATTCAACTGAAAACCTAAGATGAAAACTGCCAATAAAGAAGCCGATTTCGGATCAATCATCTGACAAATTCGGACCTGATTGCTGTTTCTGACTATTTGATGAACATTTGAAAAATCGCCTGGCATCTCTGGTAAACCCGTGTCGTGGTATCTGGTTTCTTGTCAGCAGCTCACATTGTGTGAACGGACAAGGCGAGTCAACCATTTGTCAAGCGAGTTCACCGGGTCAGTAGCTGCTCATTGTGAAGTCAGCTACTAGCAACGTATAAATGGGCCTTAACGCAAAACGTACACGATCAGTGAGACATCTGGATTTTGTGATGCTAATGTAACCTAAAACTCAAAAACAAATCACGTATATTTTACTTCCGGACTTTCCGAGGTAGTTCTCACATGCAGGAATCGTGCATTTTTCTACTTGTGTAAGTTTGTGCTCTCGAATTTCCTTCTGTAATTAAACTATTGTCAACATTTTTATAGTTTTCACTACTGAAAGAGGTAAATAAATAACATGTTATATATAAAATTGCGCAGAATTAAATTTCTTACAAACTCATCGCAATCAAATAATCTTTTATGATTATAACATTGTAATTTATGGAAAGAACTACAAACCTTCCATAAGCTCACATGGCAAAATTTAAAACCATCATCACTTTCACCGCAGCGCCGCCTAGGTGTAGATTTGTACGTTAGATCGCCAATAGAGTAAACATTAGGTTTGAGCGATATTCCGGCAACAGAGGGAGAGCGCTCAGAGAGTGCATCTCAGTTTTGCGCTACTGGAAATCCGAAACTGTTCAGTGAATACATTGAGAGAAATATTTAGTAAATATAACGATTTTTTTAGTAAATGCTATCAATCTATAGTCATTTTCTAAAGTACTAATAAACATATATGTCAAAAAGAACCATGATTCACAAGCCCAATATCGGCTACATTTTCCCGCCGAAAAAGCACGTATTAGAATTATATCCTTATTACACCTCCATTTTGCCTTATGACAACAATAAAATGGTTGATACGCGCTTTCCTCACCAGTTTTAAGATATGACAACATTCAAATTTACTAATGTTATCGAGTAAAATATACTAACCTCTGGTATGGATGCGGGTTTGTTGACAATATATACAAAAAAAATACTAAATGTATTTGGTAGTTTTCGACCGAGGATTTTTCTAAGTGTAGAGAATGAATGATTGTGATGACTTTATTTTCATAAAAAAATCCTCTTTTTTGTCAAACATTTCCTGTAGATTTTCTAGGTGGCCGTCGAAGCAATTGATATCGGTGTATTCAACATATGGTGTGGCTTATGTTTCAGTACTGCATTGACGGTAGAGAACCCCGCCGATGTTGAAGGTCAATGCAGTTAGATATTGGTCCTTGCCACGCAAGGCTGACCAACGACTAGATAAAAAAAACTACGTGTTTTCACTTTTAGGATCTATGAAATACCAGCAGGTCCAAACGGAACAATAAAATGGTTTTTGCATTGCCTATGCTCACCATGAAAATGAAACTTTGATCGCAATTACCGCGTTACTGATAATTTATTAGACGGGAATAAAGTTGATTCAATCCAGCTGATTTTCCCATCAATTTGGATAGGCCTATCCGAAGTTCAGAAACGTAAAAACCCCACAAAATCTAGAACCACTCAAGTGCTACTCTTCAGTTGCTAATGATGGAATTGGTGCCTATGAATGTGTGCTCATCGAAGCCTGAAGAGAAAAACAAAATTACCTGTTCATATAGTTCTCGCTCGCTGCTACCTGATGGCGGAGGATCTGTGTGCGTGCTTGATTTATTCGTAACTCGGTTTTTTTTTGTTATTACGAACGAGGGTTACACGCGGAACAAAACCCACACAACAGCAGCAGAAAAACACCAAACTGCGCGCGCAACATGGAACAAGTTGACGCTTATGGGGGAGGAGGAAGCGAGCGGTAGCAAAAGAACCATTAATTTATGCAATTTCCACTTCCTCCTTTGGTGTGTTGTGCTTGCTTTTTTTGTGTTTTCTCTTTTTCATACATAGAATTTTTCCCGAGTGAAACCAGTGAAAACAAACTGTGGTGATTAAACTCTTACTTTTTATTAGAATCCGAGCTGGATCCATTATTCCCGGCGCCCGGAGCGCAGAGTGTGCGAAAACCAGCCACGCGAAGCAGAAGTCTTTGAGCTTCAATGATGCCCGCGCGTTTGGATTTCGAAATTGCATAACAAACGCGGAGCGCCGTCCAAAAAGCCGTCCATGAGTGGATTATGAGAGGCAAAAAAACATAATTAAGAGAGCTTTTTTTTCGCGTGGCGAATCTCTCTATCTATTATCTAATCGCGAATTCGAGGCGATCGATACGGGGCTAAGGCCACAGTGACACAACGACGACTTTGTCACGGTTAAGTGATGGTTATGCAACAACAAACTAGGGACACCATCCGTCCTTAGTTAGCCGAGTATGCCCTGATTTTGAGATCCCAAAAGGGCGTTCTGATTTATTTTTCATATCCTAGCATTTGTCCTGATTTTCATCAGAAATTCAGTTTTCATGAACAAATCATAATTTTTTCTCAGTATATTTTGTTTTCGATTAAAACTTTGTTTTTGACTAAAATTTTTGCAAGTGTGTGAAAAGTGACATTTGCATCTTCCATCTGTTTTCATTCAAAGTTCAAGTTTCGCCGGTCACGGTGTTGTTTTTGCGTTTTGTCTCGATATTCCAAGATGATCATTTTAATGACGAAACGCACCGGAAGTACCTTTGTTCCTCAGAAAGACGAAATGATTATGAGGCTAAGTGCTGCAAAGTCTACAGCCATAAAATCCTCGGTAAATGGTACCAGATCGTCTTCCAGTAATTCCATGTACTTTTCTGAACTCATCCTGGTTGAAATTGTTAGCAAGAGGGATATTTCCATGACGTGAAAAATCACCCCAAATCATGAATATTGCGCCTCCACAGTTTCGGCTCAGCTTCACCTCAAGCTCAGGTTCCTTCCTCAAATCATACCAGTAGTTTGCACAACAATCAGGACCATCTAAATTGAATTTCTTTTCATCCGAAAATACAACGTTATCCCATTCATTTCGTCATGCCATATGCATGACGGGACATTGCAGTCCCGATGATCAAAAACCTACGATACAAAGGTAAAACTTTTAAATAACTAGCAGAAACCAGCGGCTGCTCACAGAATATGGTCACAAATGCCCTGAAATACCGGAAGAAATCAGAAACACGAGGACGAAAAAGGAAAACTAGTTTCGGCGAATGACCGCCGAATATTGTAATTGGTGAAAAAAGATCCTTTCCTTACACCTACAGGCATCAAAAAGGAATTTGGACTGGAATTGACGACTAGAACAATCCGGAACCGCTTGATTGATTGTAAATACCGTGCTCGTGTGCCGTCAGAAAAACTCCTTTCGTATCGGAAAGAAATCGTAAAAAAGACTGTTATTTGCTGAACATGGAGCCAGCTATTTCAGAAATGTGCTTTGGAGTCACGAAACAAAAGTAAATTCATTCGGTACAGATAGCCGACGAAGAAGACCATCAAGCTGGCGGGGGTTGCAACACAGAAAAAATACTTTGGCATCTTGAAATGAGGAAGAAATGCCATGAAAATGGAGATTCCAACAGCATAAGGATCATAAAGACACCTCAAAAAAGGTGAAACAATAGTTCGTTGTAAAAGAAATTGACGTTTTGAACTGGCCAGCGCAGTTTCCGGACCTCAATCCAATAGAAAATTTTTGGAACGAAGTCAAGAGAAATATCGCCAATATGAAACACAAAAACCGGGACGGGTTGTGGAACGCGATTATTGGTATGCTATTCCGGTAGAAACATCAGAAGACAGAAGCTTGTCGTTGACATGACGTTGCGAAGCTGTATTGAAAAGTAATGGATTTCCGACTAAATACTAACAGTTCACTCAATAGAACATATTAAGTATTCATTTGAAACAATGAATGCGTTTTCTTTTTGATTATTGATTTGTATCTATTTCATTTTCCACCGAAAAATGTGAACGTTGCCGAATATTTTATTGTTTTTCTTTATTAATCCAATGATTGTGTGACTAATTATTAAGTTACAACAATTAAATTGATATGTAAAACTATGAAGTAAGCCGTTCATTTACCATTTTTTATCAAATTTACCTATTATTTTTACCACCACTGTATTTTCCACCGTTCTTCAGCACATTTCGAATCGATGTTTCGGATCTGTTTACTCCCCTTCCTATTTCCCGGTTACTCATACCAGTTTTCTTCAGTTCACGAACAACTCTTTGTTCTGATTTACTCAAACATATTTTTTTCGGCATTTTTCACCTCAGATCAACAAATTGCCAGCGCCAACAAATGTTTTGCGTACTAACACAACAACAAAACTGAAATGACAGATTGCCAAGATTTTAGGTGTCATAGGTGCGCTAGTCGCTTCTATTCAATTGATTGTAGATCTAAAATATACACCCGAGGACGAATCAAAAGTAATAGCGAAGACAGATTTATAATCGCTTGGACTTCGAGCAAAAATTAACCTGCGTTGAAACGAATTTTTCTCCCTGTATTGCGCATGATATTTGATGGCACTGAAACCGCCAAAACATCTCCTGTGTTCGTACCAATACGGAAGCCATCGTCTCCGCAGTTTTTTTTTCATTGCGTGGATCGTCCGAGAAATATGTTCAATAAATAAATTTGAGTTTCTTGGTCTCACAAATCAAATACAAAGTGGTTTCCTTTAGTTATACTTCGAGAATGATAATGATTCGGTTTGATTTTTAACTCGGTATCCATAAACAGAGCGCAAAATTCACCTGTTGCGCCCTGAACCGGAACCCCACCCCACAGTTTGAACACATTCCGCGATAGCAGGTTGTTTTCCCTGTTGAAATTATTGCACTGACCCGACCCAAGTCTGTCGTGAACCGTGGGAATGTTGTTCCCCTAGGCGCAACACACCCGGAGAATCATTTTCACCCTAGTATGGAAGACGTTGTCGTCGAGGGAACGAGCGAAAATCCTGAACCTGCCCGTATCTGCGGGTTTGAAGGGGGAACACAGAATAACACCCGCATAATTTAGAGTGCGATCCAGGCTTTCGAAAAAAGAAAGGAGGGTTTGTGTGTGGAGTGTGAGAGGTTCGATTTCAAGGTTCGGCGCGAAATGTCGCAGCGATCGAATGCGGGTCGCCGCTCGTGTTTTCGCCGGAAGTAAGGGGGAAATAAAATTCCTTGACTGCTGTTGGTTGACCCCCTCTCAGCCTGTTGGTGCGCAGTGCGCAAGCTGTGGTGAAAAATTACGCAATTTGTTTACGTTCGAAAGTTCTGTGACTCATCGCGGCGCGCTCACCACGGGTTTACCTTTATCGGAAGGGATGTGGAGGGGCGAATGAAATAAAAAAAACAACACAAACTGTGGCACACAGAAGTTGAGCTGTGCGCTAAGTAATGATAATGAATGTGTGCGACTTGTGGAATTTAGTTTAATTGTCGGTGCGGGTTTTGGCGCGGGAAAAAATGCTAACCACATGAGCTGCTGCCGCAGAAGGTGAAGCGATTAGAAGGCAGAGCGCGACACAAGTCAGAACTTCCGCGTATTGTTCGGTTCGGTGTTGTTTGTTTCATCGACAACACACAACCGAGTGGTTCGGGAACATAAACATAAACAAACGCTCAGCCGGTCCCTGTCAATGTATTTCCTGTTCCCCGCGGGGGGAACAGTTCAAGGTCAAGTGCTCTTCAAGCAGGTTCCAAACTCCCCGCAACCGGAAGGCTCTTTGTGCGGCTCAATCGGTGATTCAATCAAGTGGATCCTATTTTGCTGAAGGCAAAAGCGAGTCTTACGATGCAAAGACCATTGCACAATTTTACTTTCATTTCCCACCAACAAGAGGCGTCTTTATACGCCAACTGGACCGGACTGGGCGGTTACCGTTAATTTGACAAGCTGGAACCCCCTTCTCCTCTCCGGTGCGAACTCGAGCAATAATCATCTGTGCCAAGCCATTAAAGTAATAAATGAGTGTGAATTTAAATAAACGCTCCTATTGAGCGGGACGACGACTACGACCACGGTTCACGACTCCGGTTCTCGTTGGCGCCAAATGGTCGCCTGCTAGTAGTTAGTGGGCCCTCGCCAGAGTCTGATTTGTGGCGTTTTCGAATAAAAAGCAATTAATAGTATGAAAAAAAACCCACAGTACAACATTGCCTCGGTGTGTCGAGTTAAGCCGATCTCGAAAACTGCTGTGAGTAATCTCGCAAGTTCCGGGTCCATTCCCCCCCGCGTGTAGCGTGGTGTGCTGTGGCGCGCCAACGGCGCGAGAGGGGCCACAAATTTTGAATAAGATTCAATTTCTGCTTGTTTAATTCTATCCTCGCGGAGAGTATGGTTCCCTTGTAGAGAGCAGGTCGCGCTATGCGGCGGGACTTTTCTTCACCACTTGTCTTCATCAAGCTCAATTGCCGCTAGTTGAGGCTGGAGATTTTTTTTTGTGGGGCGCTGTTGTTGTTGCTGTCAAATGTACCGAGACATTGACGCAAACTCGCAGCAGCGGTGCCAATGTTCTTTTAATGCGTTCCGAGATACGCTCGATCACGACCTCCATTTTGGTACTGGAGGACGACAGATTGTGATGGAAAAATTGTCAATTTCAGTTCCTGTTGAAGAACGCTCGCATGCAGCTGCACTGTGTGGCAGGGTTGCCATGATAAAATCTGTGTTTTTGGTGTCAAAAACTTTCTAATTTTAGCTCTAGTATCTAGTATTAAGAGGCATAGTTATTGTGAATCCGAAGATTGCAGGCTCGGGTCTTGTCACGGTCGCCATGAAACAATAAGATTGACGAGGCTGACACACTAAACGAGCGGGAGTTTTATTGACAGACTTACATTTATTCAATTTCATTCTACATTCTACTTTCTTCCTATTTTGTTCTACAATCTTTCGCCATCTTTTACGCACCTTGAAAATTCTAGCCTCTCAGAACATGTTTGTTTTCACGTATTCTGGCCATAGAGTTGTAGTTTTAGTCATTGAGAGAATTTTGCAGAGATTTTTTGATCGTTTATATATTTTTTCCAAAACTCTACAGTATCACAATTTAAACAATTTAAAAAATGGAGAGCTGTCAGCGCTCGAAAAATGACCATGAAGTTGCTACGAAGCCACTTGCTTCAGATATGGACAGGTTCTGCCACTTGTGTATCGACAATCATAGCAACCCATGAGTTTTCAAACAAAATTTGACAGCGCTCTCAGTTGAACTGCGAAAGTTATGGCAAAAACAGTAAACTAAATGCGCTCCATGGTTTGTGCGCACTGGGAGCTTCAAGAAAATGGACATCGTCAAGTACTGTGAGTCCGTTCCGGTATCTGTAATATTCCTACACTTCCGAAGAAGAATGAGAGCATTGAACGGAAACCTGGTTCTGGTCGAAAGATTGCTACACATCGTTCCGGGTTTTGGGTATGGCACCAGAAAAGAACTAAAAAAGACAATTTAATGGGACAAGTTTCCCATAAAACTTAATTTTATTGACCATATCCTTCCAGCAGTTGGTCGGAACTTTCGCCATTGCTGTTGAAAACATACTTGTTGGCAAGTTTCTGCATTCTTCGACATATCAGGGCACCATACGCGTTCTTGCAATATATATGCACAGGTTTCACAATATCCGCTACGGATCCAGTTTGTTCGAATTTACGCACTACATTAGCGATTGTGTGCTCTGTAGGCCGTCCATGACGACCAAAATCCGTCCGTACTGCTCGAAAAACATTTGCCGGTTTTTCATCATTTTTATAGTATAATTTAACAAAATTAACACGTTGTGCGATGCTAAAACGATCCATATTGTAAAATGGCAGACATTCAACTAACGATATGACGCTTTGGTTGACAGCTATGTCAAACGGTTGTCAGCGCAGGGCTGTATACTTTCGGAAGCCCGAAATGGAAAACCCTGTACTTCGCCTACTGCTCCACCTCAATATGTACCTCAATGGATAAATACTAAGAAATAGAAATGTTTAAATCTATCATCACAATACAAAATGTTGCAGGTAGTTTGGTCACTTGGTCACCTGTTGCCTCTGTAAAAATTATGCTTTTGTTTCCCAAAAAATCGTCACAATTTGTTATGATGAGTTTTTATGCAAATAGCAGATAATGTATAAAGCAAATGGTTACGTAAGAGTGAAGATTCATTTTTCATTCAAAATATAACGATTTGAAACTAACTTCGGGCGTGATAATCCGATAGAGTATCTTTCTTTCGCGACAAATTCAAGTTTTAATAAATGTCGACAGCATATCTTCGAAAACGCAAATTGCTTCGAAACAGATAGATATTAAGCGAAAGAAAGATTAAATTTTATTCAAGTGCGGACCGGAGATTCTACATATGAAAGCTAGTTAGGGAAACTAATAACGATCAAATCACTAACCAGGAAAACGGAAGATAATTTTCATTCAGATAAAGAAAAATGTACAAAATCAGAAAAAAATCAGGATCATTTCAAAAAACTCAGACAATATTGAAAGTTTGTCAGGATATCGGTAACGTGCCAAAAAGTCTAGGAAATCCCGTGAAACTCAGCAAGGTTGCCATCTCTGGTTGTGTGCAGTAATTTGTGATCCAAAGTGTGACGAGTTAGCACTCATATTTGAACTTTCGAGTTTCGTCCTATCAACGTTCAAACAATCATTCCGAGCGTAATGGATATATTGCTTCAGTTGAGTTCATTATGTCTAATGCGCTCTAAATTTAGACACTCGCTCGCGAGTGGAATCTCCCTGGCAGCAGTAATCAAATCGTTATCTACGAAATTCGTGATATCAGATATTTTACGACGCTGGTGCGGTTGTTATCACCACCAGCAGAGGTTGTAACAGTGCTCGTTCTTATCTCCTTTCGCTCGAGAATGATAAAGGCGAATCGTGTTCACCTTCCTCTCGATGGAAGGGTCGACTGGCGAATTCGATTCACGACAGCGATTCCCGCATTGTTTTGTCCCGCAAAAGATTAATTAACAAACCGAAACCACCGGTCGGGGTCTGCTGTGTTGGGTCAGATTTGCATAATACATCTTGTTATTTAATTTCTCGTGAAAAAAAAACACAGGAAAACTTTGAGTGTTGCAACTCTTTTCGACGGTTTGTTGGTTACTCGGTCTGGTCTACTAGGGGGTGGGGAGGTGATAAGCGTTGACCATACTGTAGCAACCCAGCCGCATCCACTTTGCGCTGTCTGGTGCACAACTTTTTAATATAAATAAATAACTTTCACTGAGTAAGCAGCAGCAGCAGCTGGAGCTGTGTTTCGGTCATGAGGCGCTTACCTCATCGATTAAGTATTATCTCCAAAACCCACCCATCATGGGGCTCGGGTGTTGCTGGTCTAGGCCCAACCCAATTCAGGGGGTTCCGTGCACCGGACGCGACGACGCAGCGAAACCCGATAGGGATCGCAGGCTCTCATAGCTTGGTCGGTTAGGGGTGAGTTGGCTGAAGTTTTTCACCGAAACAGGTGACAGCCAGCCACCGGCCGATGTCGACGATCTTCGGATATGACTTAATTATAACACTTCCCCGGAGTGCTGCATGTGTTCGTAAGCAACAGCAGCAGCAATAGCTGGCCGCTGCTATGAGGTTGGCAAATAACAGGTTTTCTCTTTCCACTATATTACTGTGGCTATTGCAACGAGACCAAACTCGATATTCGTTAGCCGGAAGGGGTCCACGGGGGAGCGGGGAGCACAGAGCACAAACAAACCAGTCCGAGAAGGGGCTTACATTACATCGTAATTTGATACTGCACCACGCAGCAGGGTTACCATATCTAAAGAATGATCTGTATTTATACAGATTTTTCGGACATTTTTAAACCAAGATTACAGATTACTGATTTGTTGGATTCCATACAGAATTTACAGATTTTAAAAAAATAACGTTCCAATATTAGATACGACTTGATGTCAATGGTTTTTTTTTCTCCATCTCACCAATTTTATACATATAGCATTTGAATAAGTCTGAATGAAAATGAGATTTTGAACGCTTTTTGTCTAGACATTCCATGATATTGTTGCATCGATTTGGACACTATTTAACATCATAAGAACTGTTTATTTCAACAAACGGACACTTTGTTGAGGAGATATCTTCATTATTTTTCAACCAATTTATGCACGTTTTTTTTTGAAAAATGAAGGTTTATTACCCTACAAAAAGAACAACATGAAAACCCTGACCAAACTCATCTAATGATGAAACTGGTGTACTTTTCCTCGAACTCCTCTCATAAGCCTGTTCACAGTTTCCGGGTTAAGCAGATGACCACATTTTCTTAAACCCATCGATTGACTGTGCTTCTCTTCCATCCGTCTGAAGGTGGGGTTCATTGTTGAAGATACACATCAACAAGACTCTTTTGAATGCACTCCTTTCGATAGTTATCAGCGTTTATGGTTCCTGTTGTGGAATATGACAAACTTTTTGACGTAGAACTACGCCTTCATTAAGGGTGCCAAATCGGAAAACAGGTCACGTTTTTATGAAATAAAGTTAACGTTAATAACTATTCACTAAGATTTGTTTGATATGCTATACATTACTATACATACCATACATCCCATAGTCTGTATATGATGAAAATTGCAAGCATTACCATTTCCTCATACCTTTGTTCTGTCCATTTGTGTGCTTTCCCGAACAGAGCTGTCAATAATGAGCAACTTATCGACGGGCAACGAAGGGGAAACCGTAAGATGTAAAGTCTCCGTGAACAAAGGAAAAGAAGAAGAACGAAGAGGAGCACAAGAATGAATCATCAAACAATTATCGTCAATTGATTCTACAATAAAAAAACATTTCAGGGCGACCAAACTGGTAGAATTGTTATTTCAAAATTTTCGTAGCATTATAAAATAATATCCGCATCTATTAAGAAGCAACTTGAATTAAACTATAGCTTAATTCTACGTCAACGATGCGGTCGTGTCTTGAACACAACCTCCTATAATTTTGTTTTTCCACAAGAACAAACTTGTCCATTCTAATCCACCATTTAGCATCTGGTACTTCTTTGCCAACAACAGCATCGTAAAATTGTGGCCCCGGAAGGGTTGTTGGGTCTAGTTTGCAATAAGTTTCATCACCCATCGAAATGCAACAGTGTTTTCGCTTTTTTCACGATCGTATCCAACATCCGACATCGTTCCTTTGCCCGTTCCGCGGTCCGTTTCGGTGTCCGATGTTGTTCCTCCGTTTGATAATCTGAACGGTTTCGATGTTAACCTTGAGTTTTTTTTCCCGCACAGAGTCCAATTGACCGGACAGCAAAAGCTTTACACATTTCTGATCGATTTCTGGATTGGGAGCACCTCTTCTTGTTCTGGATCTTGACAAATCTTCAAGAGTGCAGTGCTCTCCAAACTTCCTGATAATCTGGCACACAGCAGACCTAGACTTTTTCACAAGTTTTGGCATATTACTCTGTGGCTACTCGTTCATACACATAATAAAAAGTGATGTTGTTTCTCAAACTTAAGCTCTTTATAATGGTTTAATTCGTCAAATATTCGATTTCATTAAATTATCCAAAACTAATTTGTAGAGGAAATAATAAGGGATTTTAACTTTGGAAAAGCTCAATCAGCCAATTTGCAACTAGTAATATGTATGAGAGAAAAAGTTAGGTACAGCTTTGTGTCAGGAGAATTTAATTCAATTATACAAGTACGGACCGGCGAGCTATTACGACAATTCTAATTTCCAACCAGAAAAATAGCAGAACAATTGAGTGTTTGTGAGGATTTCAGGGAGCGTGCCAAAAAGTCTGGAAAGGTTGGCATCTCTGCACGCAACAATCATCATGCAAGCTTTGCTTGCAACAAGAAAACAAAAATCATCGGACTGGCGTGCTATTAATAACACAACAATGATCACATCAACTGTCTCCGCTGTCCGGTCTGCTGAACGAGGGAAGAACAGAAGAAATACTTCTTCGCCTAAAAGAGGCTCCTGTGTAATTTACAATTTATAGAAACCGTTAACATGTAACATGTACACAATTAAAACCCAGCTCTGTTACAGATTAAATGCTAATGAGCCTGAATAAATAATTGCATGGGACAAAAATACTTGTATACCATTTGCGAGAAACCGCATTCCTCTATTAAGTAGAATGCACATTCGATACGGAAAAGAAAATTTTCAATTATTATTTTTATTCTAAAAGTGCATTTATTCCACCTGCAAATCCAATACGATATTCGTTTTGCGATATTCGAAATGGATTTATGAATTTCGCGAACTGATAAAACTGAAGAATGAGGATAATGCTGCAATTTTTTTCTCTCTCACTCCAGAATTCATACTTCAAGGCTGATTTGTAATATTCGAATGCGGTTCAAAGTTTGAATTGCAATCGCATTTGACAAAAAAATCTAGTGTCTTTGTATAATCTTTCGCAATTGATCTCGAAGCTGAATCCATGCATCATTTTCATATCACAGGAAATCATCCTAATCGGTCGTTTCCGGAAGAAGCGTTGATTCTGATGAAGAAATGGAGCGACAGGAATCAGTAATTGTGATCAGTGCCACACAATTTGACCGAAAAACCATAAATGGATTGCATCTCTATCTTCAGTTTTCGACGAGAAGCAAACATATACTAGGTGGATCAAATTTTTAAGCTGCGTGAAAGATGGCGAAAGATTGTGAAACAAAATCGTGCATATACAATTGAATAAATGTCTGTGTGCCTATAAAATGATTTCCAGCCAACCCGAAATGAGCTATCCTGATTCCTTTCTGTTCCATATTTTCACTCTTGCTGATTCTTCAAAATTGTGGTTGGCAACCTTGCACACAACAAATGCAAAAATTTGCACCATTCAGTTCCAAAACTCACAGCAGAAACATAACCCAACTGACAGCATTTCGCCTACTCAGATCGAACACCCCATTCTCACCCGTCAACGCGGAATCAACAGGTAGTCATCGCGCTAGGGTAGAATCGCTGCACATGCGCAGCAAAAACCTCCCAGCATTATGGTCAGCAGCGACTTCAACGCCTCGAACATCAACCCAGGCGCAAACCCCGGGTCACATGGTCACATGGTTTCAGAGCCACTTACCTTCAGTGTGAAATCACCAAAGTCGTAGAACGCCCCGGTGTGCATTATCGCGGTAGACATCCTCTCTGTGTCTCTTCGTTGGTTACTGCTGCGTTATTATGTTCAGTTCCGTTCCGACGATCTTCTGCTCTTTTCTGAAGCTGCTGCAACTTGTTGTCAGTGTCGACCGACTCTATTCTACTACAATGCACTATTGCTGCTGCTGGTGCTGCTATCGGTATCAAACCCTGACTTTCTGACAAGCGCACTCACTCTTCTTTCAATTTGGAACTTTCGACGAACGTCGCGGAAAATGCACTTTGCTCTCTGGCAAATATTGATCTTCTTTTGCTCACTTCACACCTTTTATTTCTTCTTTGCACTTTATATTCTTATGGCCCCGGGCAGGTCGAACTTTATAATTTTTTTTTCAAAACTTCTTCTCTTTCTTCTTTATATTTCTTACATCAAGGCACTCTTCTTCTTTTTTCTGCAAAGAAAAAAAGAAAGAAATCAGAAATCACACACTGTCTTTTTTGTTGTTGTTGTTGGTGGTGGCTGTTTTGTGGCACACAAACACACGGACGAGGATAATTCTTTTTTTTTTTCTCGGATATTTCACGGTTTGTTCCACAAGTAATTTTTGACCAAAACTGCAAAAACTAGAACAAACTCTCTGCCGCTGTCCGCCTCGATGGTGGTGCGGTGTTTTTTTCTTTTTTTCTCGATGTTAGCGGGGGGTTTCGATAAACGGGAGGCGCGCGTGGGCGGCGAAGAACAGAAGAACGATTTCTACAATACGCGACACGATCGTCAATACGCGATTTCCGCGCGTAGAACGTGTTTGTTTTGTTGGGCCTGTTTTTTGTTTGTTTGTTTGCTGTTGCTGTTCCTTACCGAAGAAAGTGTTCGAAAACTTCCCAGTCAGTTTAACAACTATATGAGCTCGCTCGCCTTGTACTAAAGAAAGATTGCTTTTAAAATAAGTTTTGCTTCTTCACTTGCTGAGACGGGAGTGTGTAAAACTGGCTACCTCTACTCTGTACGCCGCTCGTTTCAAAACTGACTTGCGTTTGGCTGGAGCGATACGTCGATATGCCCTAAGCGTAGCGCGCTGCGGCAGCGAGGGATTCTTTTTCGAGAGATGGAGAGAGAAAGAATGGAAGAGTGTCGAATCAGAGAGCGAGAAGAAAGAGCAAAAATGGTTCTCTTGTCGCTATATGGTGGGGATGGACAAAATTCCGAGAGTGCGATTGTTTGCAACCCCTCCGGATGGGGTGGTGTGTTTTTACTATGAAACAGGCCCTGTGTGAAATGAGGTTTACGTTTCATATGTTTTTTTTTCTCTTGGTTTGTTTGTTTCTTCTGCTTGGCGGTGGTGCGCGCATGCGAGGGTGTGAGTGAGAGATTCGTTTGCTGTTTTTGTTCTGATCTCTCACTGTTTGCATACGGTAGGCGCTGCGAAGAGGATTGCTAGGGTTTGCGATACGATAACGAGCGTTGCGTATATAAAGGATTGTATATATTGTACATACATAAGAATCCCTTTTTCCTGTCTACATTCTCAACAATATTGTTTGACCTACGTCTCCAAGCTTCTTCCTAAATGTACTCGCTTCCAAAAGTATATTAAATGATATGAAATTGTGTTTTTTTGTAATTTCTTTTTATTGAATATTATTGTTCATCTTAATATAAATCGTAATTCCTGAAAAAATTGATTAACTTTTTTGTTCACACTTTTGGGAAAATTAAAAACGTTGAACCCACTCAAAATCATTTCGATTAACACTCTGGGTTCTTCTATTTCGTTCAAGACAGGTATATTCAACACTGTAAATCAAAAAAGTAAACGCCTATGATTGGGTTAACCCGAAAATGTTAACTTGAAACATTCGCGCAGTTTTCCAGAACACATTTTCATTGAAATGCGTTAGATTACCTGTTTCTATTTTTGTTTTCTAATTTTAGTGTAAAAACACTCCAAACTTGTGAATACCATATCTAGGGTGTACTATATGTATATATATATATATATATATATATATATATATATATATATATATATATATATATATAATTATAGTATAGAAATTTGAAAATAATCAAAAAAATTTTTCTTCATATTTTTGTTGTTTATGCATACAAGAAAATACTCCAGGGAGGACTTTTGGAAAAACCTATTATTTGCCGAGTTAGAGCCATTTTAGAGATTCGGCATCTAACTTGGTGCGGCCTAACAATGAACTTACTTCAAACGCGTTTTTCTCGAAACCAGTTTTTCAAACTGGCGTACACGATATCTCAAGTTCTACTGATCCGATTCATGTCATTTATATGAACACAATATACATGCGTCTCTCTATCTGGGTTCATGCGAATTGTTAAAAAAAACTGTTTCGTAGTTCGGTTTTCCCGTAAACTCGACTGGAAATGATGGTTTATTTAGAGGTTAGCACATATACAATAACAAATTACAAACTTACAAATTAGTTTCTCCACTATTTTATCCTATTTGATCCAATATAGAAACAGCCTATGACATATATTTCAAGTTCAATTCAGTTCTTCGAAACTAATAATTCATAGATTTATAGATAAACAATGGAACTTTTTATAAGCTGTAGCGTTAGCACATGGCGAGAATTTTTGTCTTCGGCGGATAGGTTTCGGAATAATATTGTATGTCACTTGTCAATGTGTCAGTTATCGTTGACAATTAACACAGCGCGTCGAAATTTTGAGTGCTTTATCCAGACGCTGTTATGTCATTACCTTTGTTTGGGTCCCTTCACATTGCTCAATTCCGGGTAATGAGAGGGTTGACTCATTGGCAAAGGTAGGTGCAATTGAAGGCGATATTTATCAGCATCAAATCGCCTTCAATGAATTTTATTCTTTAGTTCGTAAAAATAACATCGCTAACTGGCACCGTAAGTGAAACTAGGATGAATTGGGCCGGTGGCTTCACTCGATTATCCTAAGGTTAGCCTCAAACCATGATTCAAAAGTCTGGACTAGAGTCGAGACTTTACTCATGTCCAACTCATGTCCAATCACTGTTTGTTAGACGCGCTACTCTTTCGTTTTATTCTTGTCGATAGCAATATCTGTGCTTGTGGCCAAGGTTACCACGACATCGAACACGTTGTTCGGTCGTGCAAGGAGTATCTTGTTGCCAGATCGTATTTAGAAAACTCTTTTCGGGATAGAGGAAGGCAGTCCAATGTGCCGGTGAGAGATGTGTTGGCTAGGTTAGACTTTGATTAAATGTCCCAAATATATGTCTTCCTAAAAGTTATCGATCTTCGTATCTGATTGTCCTTACATCCTTATCCTTATATCCTCCTTTTCCTTTTCCTTCGCGAGAAATCAACCCCACTCCTTATTAACAATAATAAGGTGAAATGTAAATACATATTAGATATAAGATATGCTTAAGAATTGAGTGTGATGAATGTGAGTGTGAACATTGTCAACATATTCTTATATCCCTTCCTTTTCCTGAAGAAAATATGTCACCCTTCTAAACTCGAGTAGACCGCGAGTAATCGGTTTTCTACATCACTAACATTAGAATTAAGGAAAAATGTTTATAAAGGGTGTGTCACATCAAATTGCATCCCGGAAAAAACGCTGTAGAAATTTAATTTTTAACATGGTGGGGAAGACGAGAGCCCGGAAGCTGTACACCGAAATGCTGACGAAGCCGCATTGCCTGGTAATGGACGACGAAACCTACGTCAAAGCGGACTTTCGTGAGCTGCCGGGCCTGTTGTTCTTCTCCGCAGAGGACAAATTCAGCGTTCCGGAGGAGATTCGCAAGCAGAAACAATCCAAGTTTGCCAAAAAGTACATGGTGTGGCAAGCGATCTGCTCTTGCGGAAAGCGGAGCGCCCCCTTCGTGATGACCGGCACGGTAAACGGGCAGGTTTACCTTAAGGAGTGCCTACAGAAGCGCTTACTACCACTATTGAAGCAGCACGAGGGCCCGACCATCTTCTGGCCGGATCTCGCTTCGTGCCACTATTCAAAGGACGTGTTGGAGTGGTACGAAGCCAACGGGGTCACCTTCGTGCCAAAGGAAATGAACCCGCCCAACGCGCCGGAGCTTCGCCCAATAGAGAAATATTGGGCGATTATGAAGCAGGCGCTCCGGAAGAACCCTAAAGTTGTCAAATCGGAGGCGGACTTCAAGAGAAAATGGATTTCTGTTCAAAAAAACTACAACCTGACGTTGTACAGAACCTTATGGACGGGGTAAAGAGGAAGGTACGAGCATACGGGCTTGGGCTCGAAGTATGAAAAATGGAAAATGCCAAAAGTTGTTTAATAGTTTTTATTTTACTGTCTAAAATTTTCAAAAGGATCGTTCTACTGGGCGAATTTCTACAGCGTTTTTTCCGTGATGCAATTTGATGTGACACACCCTTTATATACTTGTAACAATACAGTGAGTACAACCTTACATTGGCTTGGCCAAGGAAGCCAATGCAATGATATCAGGCTATGTCAGGAAATTCACATATGAACAGTGGGTAATCCATGAACTAAATCCATAATATCCATAAACAAACTTTGACTTTGACAGATAGATAAGGCGTTACTAATAAAACAAGTACTTATATCTTTAGTCCGATGTAAGATTATTATGCAACGCAAAATATTAGAACTTGTAGCTCCTTGTAACTTCTAACTAATATTATGAGACTGATTATGCAACAGGGCATATTATCTGTCAAACTATTATTGCTTTGATTACCAGATATGAGCGTTTTCGGAGAGATTTCTTTTGAAATTGATTTATAAACACGGAACAAAACAGCAGTTATTAATTTTAACGTGAATTTTGGTAAAAGTGCATCAGATAAAAATACTGGCGGCAAGTTTTTCTTGTTGATTCGAGACCTTGTGATTAACTCCTCCCCACAAAATTAAAGTAAAATTAAAAGGAATATTTTTTGACGACATTAGGGTCATCCAAACCCGAAACGTTGAATGCGATTTTTGAATATGAATTTAAATCGTTATTAAATCGATGTAAAAGTGTATCGAGACTGGAGTGAAAGTGTTTGTGAAGGTCCATCGAGACTTTGATTTTAAATAATAAAAGTCCGGCAATATTTTTGAAACTTGTTCAATTTTTCTCCACGTGCGCTTCGCACGTTTTTCAGCAACCATTAAACCGAAGAACCGAGAAGGTTTTGTTATCATATTGAATCAAATTTGTGCAGCTAAGCCGCTCCTTTTGCTGATGTATTGACCTCCACTTCTGCACAGACTCGTCGTCTTTTATTTCCATCTCTACCAGGATCATGCCATAATTCAGCAGCATAACTATAATCCTTTATATTACCACCAACAAAAAATATTTTTTTCGCTGCTCTTGGAGTATTATTTCAATATTTTACTTAGTCAAAACCATCTAAGGCCATGTTCTCACTGCAGCGGGGCGTCAACTTCTCGCCACGATATTTTAATTCATTCACATTGCACCGTGACTTCGGCGTGTTCTATGAAAATTGTCAATGTGTGTTTTTGAATGAAAGAATGAAAATTGGTTTATTTTTCTATATTCCAACATCGTTGGAAGTATCCGGCTAAAAACTCGGAGGGTGAAAAACGTAAAAAATTAAAAAAAAAAACAAACAGAAATTAAGTTATGTCACTACTAAAAACAAACATATGCTAGAGAGAAACGGAGAAATACAAATATCGTCGGCGTGAAGTGTTTTCGTTCGCACGCCAGCCACACGTCAAAACCACGCTCACGACACGTCAGCCTGGTGTGGACACATCGGTAAGAACGGTAAGCGTCACACGCCCCGCTGCAGTGAGAACAAGGCCTAAAGGTATCTGGCAATACTGAGGCTGCGATATAAAAATGTACGATATTAATTTGGGTGTCATTTTTATGTAACGAAACCACGATTTTAGAGGGCCGGCAGAAAATTCGTTGAAAATCGATGAAAATGCAACAAATTGAAAAGCTTTTCACTGTAAACGTACTAGGTTTGTACACCCAGAAAAACCGTCGATAAAAGCATACCCTTCGGTAATGCAAACATTAGTAGAATGTATATATGTTTTGTACATATTACCAACCGTATGCAATGCACATTCCCAATAATCCATCCCTCGAAAACTAATCAAGCAAATGGAGTCAAATTTAGCATGCGAAGGTTTTAGGGGACACGAAACGTTTCTATAGTAGTTCGACACTCCTCCCCTCCTCCAACGGGGGGCTCCCATACAAATGAAACACAAATTTCTACATAACTCAAAAACTAATCAAGCAAATGAAGCCGAATTTGGGATGTGAAGGTTCTAGGGGGCACGAAACGTTTCTATGGTAAATAGACACTTCCCCCATCTCTCTGAGGAGGAGGGGCCTGTCATACAAATGAAGCATACATTTCTGTATAACTCAAGAACTAATCAAGCAAACGGAACCAAATTTGGCATGTGGAGGTTTTAGGGGGAAACATTTCTAAGGTGGTTCAACACTCCTTTCTTCTCTCTAAAGAAGAGGGGGAGGGGAGAGTGCTGAACAACTTGAGAACTAAACAAACAAATGGAATTAAACTTAGCATATAGAGGTTTTAGGAATCGATAAACGTTTCTATGGTGGTTCGACTCCCTCCTCTGTAATGGAGAGGGGGTCCCGTGAAAATAATATACATATTTCAAAAAAACATATTCCTACCAAACATGACAATTGAAAAATTTTGGAAAACTCTGAAGGAAAATGGGAAAATTCGGAAAATTCAATTTGCATACTTTCTACAATTACATAGTGACAATCGTTGTTAGTTCATTTGATGTTTGCGCTAACGAAATTGATTTTTGTTCGGAAGTGGAAATGGATTTTAATGTGATAAAACGCACACCTATATCCTTCTTCTATCTATATAAATGAAAATGAATCACCGAATGTGTTGATAAGAGCAAAACTCGAGAAATCAATTGTCCGATTTAGAGGTGCTCTTTATTCTATCATATTTTCTGTATCAAACATTTATTCCATGTAACGGAGAGACATGTTATTTGCAAGTGGTTGAAAAATCTTGAACGAGAATTGTGTCTGAAAATAATCTTGGTTTTGGTAGAAGTACTAGGAATTTTATAGTAAAGGGTAATTTTAAAGGGTAGATTAGAAAATCAATCAATGAACAGTTCTGCATTTGGACCCATGAATGTACGTTTAGTAAGAAAACGTGAATGTGATAAGGAAAAATAAATTTTGGGCGGGACGAAGTATGCTGGGTCAGCTAGTACAACAATAAACAAGGATCCGACTCCCATCATGTTTGATCAATACGAAATAATCAACCATATTTCGGTACTCGATCGTGTTTGAAATTTAGCAATCCGTTCGAAATTCAAACTCAATGGAAAGGCGACAACAATGCCTTGACAAAAAAAAACAAACGCGAAGCTATTCAATTTATCAGTTTAGCTGGTTCGTAGGCAGCTTTGAATCATTCAAATTTGAATAAGTTACTTGAATATTCAGAATACATCGTCTTGACCTTCAACCGACTATTTTTTGTTGAGTTTCCTAGTATTTCCTAAATATTATCATTATTATATAAAATCGTTATCAGACAGATTTTCTTTTTTTCTTCAACGCCTGAAAAAAATGTGTTACTCTATCAGATAAAACACATATTTCATACAAAAAAGTGAATATTCATTCATAATTTTTATTTTAAACGTCGTCAATGTCGAATAATGTGGCAAGGTTGCCGCATTTGCCGCAACCCCATATTCTGATTAAAAATGGACCGAGAGTTGTATATTCGAATCCAGAATTTGGTGTAGTCTATTCAACAAAAAGGTACTTCTTCTATTAAACTCATGAACCACACCAACCGGTAGAAACCATAGTAGAAGAGTCTTACTGTACAATTCAATGCTGAAGTCACCATGAAACAAATATTTTAGGTTCTCAATGGATTTTGCTATACCACCCTCCTTACTTGCTAGCCTTGGCGTGGAAGGTACAGGAATCTTTCTGATAATAATCCAACTCAGAGGTAACATTTCGGGCAGGTCTAGTTGGCTCTCAGTATAGTGATAGAATGGGTATGCAATATATTTTCAAAGAGAAGGTCCAATACACCAATGAAGGCCAATGGAGTCGACGTAATCATCGAGATAACACAAAGAAAACCAACTTCCATATGTTTTACCACATAATAATTCGTATATTGAAAAAAGTTGAATAGTAATTTAAAAGATCATTTAACCTATCCCAATAATTGCATTCAGTATAACTTTAATTCGATGATGTGTGATGGATGCCACGTCTTTCAGTGTCAATTTTTCGTTCTTCGTAACGACTCGTAGTACCAAAATACTAATAGAAAAGTTGTTCTTTTTCTTTCGAACATTATGAAATAATTTTGATCCATCGTGTTCAATTGAATAAAACATTGAGGGAAATTTTATACAAGTATGAAATGTTTGTTTTCTGTTCATCAGGACGTTGAGAAATTGCGCAACTGTCATCGTTATATACGACGGCGCCAGTGGTTGTATGGTTAGCGTAACAGCCTCACAATCCGATCGGCCTGGGTTCAATCCCAGCTGGCGTCGTTGGGATTTTCTGAGGCGAAAAATCTCTGGTTACGTCTTCCTTCGGAGCGGAAGTAAAAGAAGTTGGCCCGGCTCATGAGTTGTTGAGTCTGATAGGTAGGAACAGGTGGAGTCGCCTCCCTGATGTCGGTGATTGGCACTAAAGTGGCGGAAATAGGCCGACGAAAAATAAGCGAAGATAAAAAAAAAAAAAAAAAAATCGTTATATACAGTGTGTATTATGCAGAATTTATACAGAATTTTATGAACACTCTGTTTAATCATGATTCGATATACATAATTATAATCTTGAGCAACGCATCTCCGAGTATACTCACTGTTCATGAGTTCATGAGTAAGAATGACTGTAGCAAATGTGTTACTCACGAGAAACACAGCTGCGAGTATGTTCAGTGTTTTTGATTCATCTGTATGAATGAATGTGGCAAATATTCACCCAGGGCCTGTCAAACAGTTCACTACATTAAGCAAATCAAAACAAATACAAAACGCGGTGCGGAAAAATGTCCGAAATACCTACCGGAAACCGTGAATCGAGTGATTCTTGTTCATCGGCAGGTAGAGAAACCCTTCCGCCGGTCATGGAAGTATCCGAAGTGCCGAAAGAAACCAGTGCTCGAGATGGGAGCATGAAACCACCTTCAAAGCGCTCCATCCTCACCACCTACACGGAAGAGCGCTTGTTAAATGGAGAAAGGATGATTTGCTGTGTCCTGGGAGAAAATTGTTTATACGACCAGAAGGTACTTCGGCAGTCAAATTTATAAAAATAACAATTAGAATGACAAAGCAACGCCTAGTAAGTGGAATTATCAAGATGGTAACCATACATGGACTTCCGTTCGAAGCCACGGAATGGGAAGGGTTTCGGGAAGTGGTAGATCCACTGCTCAGGGCCTATAACTTGACCATCAATAGACACAACATTGCTCAGTATGTGACAAAAGCCGCAGAAAGTATCGATTGGACGATAGGTCAAGAGTTGAACGGGAAGCTGATTTCACTCAAATTAGACATTGTATCAAAAATGTATCGAAGCATGTTGGGAATCAACTGTCAATACATCAACAACAGTGGAGTTGTTGTGAAACGAAATCTTGGTAAGTGTTATTGTATCACTTTTACAAAAGTTTGAATCTTGAACGTAATCAAACGTGAAGGATCTTCCGTCTTTTTAAAATGTTGAACCTGACTTTCGTTTGCTACATGTGCTGCATGAATTATGCTAATAATTCCCTTTCTTGTAGGTATTATTGAGCTGCACAATCGTCACACTAGTCAAAACATCGAAGAAGAGCTAGTTAAAGTGTTGAAAACCTTCGACGTGGCATATTATGTCCATCACAATTGACAACGCGTCAAACATGGTCAAATTAGTTGACATTCTATCAGATGAGATCGAATGTCCATTGTAGGTTGGATTTGAGTACCGTGGAGAAGTAGCGGACGATAACATAACCACGTTTAACGAACTTGACGCTGATGATGATTTTGATACGCTTGATGATTTCCTTGAGAGACCTGCAGTTCTGGAGTGGGTGTGCATTTTGGAGGAGTTTGCACCTAATGCTTTCATTGCCACTATTCGTTGTGGAGCCCATACCACTCAGTTGGTGGTCCACGACGTTTGCAAGGAGATCAAACACAAGGATATTCTGAAAGAAATCAGGATGAAGGTGAAGAAGTTCCGGTCAACTGAATATAAAGCGTTCTTTGACAGAAGAAGGTTCATATCCACCACTTCCAAAAGAAACTCGTTGGAACTCGGATTATAAAATGTTGCATGAACTTGAAACACGGAGGCCATTCTTCGAGAAGCTGGGAACATAATACTCTGTCTTGGGTACTATAAGAGTTATAATATTCAAGTCTTTATTCAGTCTAATTATGATTATCACTTTCAGACCTATCAAACTATTTGAACTTTGTTTAGTATAATAGCTTAGGAACAAACCTCAGCCAAACACTATAAATTGCAGTAGTAGAGGATAAGTAATATCCAGTACACAAACCACAATTTTTGTAAAAAAAGCTCACAAAAAAAACAGTATAAAAACCAGCATCCAAAAGTTCTCGTTCTCTTTCTCGTACCAACCGGCCACCGATCTGGACGTTATTAAATTGTTGCTATCGGTGAAATAAAATTTGTAAATTAAAATATCTCGGTTTAGTGAATTCATTCAAACATTCGTTATCCAAAGGTTCTCGTGTCGGCGGAATCGCGAGTTTAAGCGAGTGTCCGCGTTATTCATGTCTCGTCTCGAACATGGTCCTTCGAACCGGATCGGATGGACCAAAGTGCTAGTGCCGAAGTGACGCTAAAATCAGCCATTTTGTGACTAGTGACCATTGTCCATTAAATCCATCGCATGGAAAAAACATTCGTGAACAGTAGTTGACTACGATAACTATAATTCTTAAAGTGAATAAAAAAAACTTTTTATATAAACGCTTGGTAAAATTCCATAATTTCGTCGTGTTAATTTCACAATAAGTGATTGATCGAACAGGTGATAAAAGCTAAAGTGTCGTGAAATAGAAACATTCTACAACTTCAATCTTTATCGGAACGTGATATTCGCGAATTAACAGAATTCGCTATTGAAAGGCACTTCGAAGCTCGAGTGGGTACCATCGGGCGACTCTACAAGAAATTCATCGTTCTCAAATCAAAGGTGGGTTCGTTCCTTTTTAATTACGGCTTGTCACTGTGAACAAAATGGCGACATCGGAGGATAAATCCGTCTTGAGACAGGAGCATCAAATTCGAGCTGATAACATCAAAATGTCAGTAAATTCTATTGCCAGTTTCGTAGAATCATACGATCCTAACAGACATGCGGATCAGGTAGTGATTAGGTTGGTGAAATTAGAAAGTTTTTATAATCAATACGTCGAAGAAATTATTCAGCTACAATTGCTTCCCCCTTCGACTCCCGCAGTAGAGTACGATAAGCTTTTATCCCGATTTGAAGCGAAGTATTATCAGCTGAAAGCTCAATTAACCAAAATATCGTCGAATGTCTCAAACGCCTCCAGTAGTGCCTCGGAGACGCAACTGCCTCAAAGTACACATATAAAGTATCCAGAATTAAACCTTCCCTATTTTTCTGGAAATCCCATCGAATGGCGCGCTTTCCATGATCGATATAACATCGCAATACATTTATCGAAAACCTTGAGTTCGTCTGAAAAATTTCAGTATTTAAAAGGTCTCCTGAGGGGTGAAGCGGCGGGTCTAATATCGATGATTCCCATTAGTGATGAGAATTACAATGTGGCATGGAAGCGTTTAGTGAACAGATATGACGATAAACGTGTGTTGGTGAAATGTCATCTTGCCGAACTATTTAACACTCCACCAATGAAATTCGAAAACGCTGAATCATTGTTGAATCTCATTGACAGATTTGACAGAAATATAGCGATTCTCGAGAAGCTAGGAGAACCAACGGAAGGTTGGAGTACGATTTTAGTTTATCAAATTAGCATGCGGCTAGAACAGAACACCCTTCGTGAATGGGAAAATTATATTGCTCGTGACACAATGCTCAAAGGTGATTCAATGGAAGTCCAAATGCCGAAATATACAGATATGGTCGCATTTCTTCAAAGTCATGCTCGTGTTCTCCAAGCTATTACTCCATCTGCGGGACGTTCCCGCGAATCTAAAACCAAACCTCAACCGAAATGTTCAACCTTACATGTCGCTGAAACTACCTCGGATGTAGGCAAATGTTTGCAATGCGGTAGTGATCATTATTTGTACCAGTGCTTCAAGTTCCGCAAACTCACTCCTCAGCAGCGTCTCGCATTCGTTAAGCAACATCATTTATGTTTGAATTGCATGAAGACAACTTCCCATGGATGCCGGGATTGTTCTTCCGATGGTTGTCGTAAATGTAAATATCGTCATCACACGCTCCTCCACTTACCACCGTTAGAATCGAGTACTCATTCACAACAATCAAATAATTCTAATCATCATCAAGCTTCGCGTATCTCCACCTATCCTCCTGATTCCGATCAGCAGCATACTCTATCGTCGACTAATACAAATACATTGAATTCGAATATGTCTCCTGTGTCTGCAGACCAGACCGCATCACTATTTAACACATCCTCGTATACTTCACGTCAGACAAGTACGAACCCACCAGTGACGCTCACGACCCACTCGGCGAAGCTTCCCAACGAAACGGTATTGCTTTCCACGGCGCTAATCTACATTAACGACATTGGAGGTAGACAACATGTTGCGAGAGTTCTTCTGGATAGCTGCTCTCAGTACAACCTGATGACGGAGTCATTCTACCAGCGGTTGAAACTTCCAGCTTCAAAAGAAAATATTAACCTTGGCGGCGTAGGCCAATTGCTGACATCAGTCAAAAAAGCTGTTGAATCAACAATCTCGTCTCGTGTCTCTGGCTTCACAGAGAATTTGAAATTCCTGATTTTACCTACTATCGCTTGTGATCAACCTGCCCAACCCATATCAACAACAGATTGGGAAATTCCCAGTTGGATAACACTGGCGGATCCGACATTCTGCTCTCCAGGATCAGTTGACGCGCTCATTGGTGCAGGGACGTTTTTTAAACTTCTACGTTATGGTTGCATTACTTTGGGTCCTCATTTTCCGGTACTTCAAAACACAACGCTTGGCTGGATCGTCTCTGGCGAATACTCTGATCGTTCTTCGAACACTCCGATGTTTCAAAGCTGCTACTTAACTCACAATCAACGACTCGAACAGTTAGTTTCTCGTTTTTGGGATTTAGAACAATGTGCATCGAATGTTTGCTGGTCCCCAACTGAAAAGGAATGTGAACGTCACTTTGTGGAAAATGTCCATCGAAATAAAGAAGGCAGATACGAAGTTCGTCTTCCAAAGAAAAAGGAGTTGTTACCCCGTTTGCGGGACAATCGATTCAATGCTCAACGAAGATTTCTAGCATTAGAACGAAAACTCGACATCAATCATTCTTTTCGAATACAATATGAAGAGTTCATAGAAGAATACATTCGCTTGGGTCATATGCGTGAGGTTACACGAGAAGAATTATTAGAAGAAGATAATGATCTTCCGCGATATTATTTACCACACCACGCAGTTTTACGCCCGGACAGCTCAACAACTCAGCTTCGCACAGTATTTGACGCCTCTTGCAAGAGCTGTTCAGGATTATCACTAAATGAAGTTCTCCTCGCCGGCCCAACGATACAAGATTCACTTTTGTCTATAATAATGCGTTTTCGAATGCACGCATTTGTTGTCACTGGGGACATTGCTAAAATGTATCGCCAGATCACCGTACATTCCGCGGATCAGCCTCTTCAACGCATCTTCTGGCGAAGGAACCGAACCATTAAAGACGTATCAATTACAAACCGTGACATACGGCACTAACTCGGCTCCCTTTCTCGCCACTCGAGTGCTGCAGCAGCTTGCCGAGGATGAACAAAATCGCTACCCTCTGGCAGCTCCGGTTATCCGCAAGGATATGTACATGGACGATTTACTTACTGGAAGAAATGATTTGAATGAGCTTAAACAACTGTGTTCAGAATTAATACTGATTTTTGAGAGCGCAGGAATGCAGCTCAGAAAATTTTCCTCCAATCCACAAGAAGTTCTCAACACAATTCCGACAGAGTTACGTGAAACCAAAGATCTGATTGAATTCGACTCAGAAGCACCAATTAAGACTCTCGGATTGCTCTGGGAACCTTCATCCGATTCCCTCCTCTACAAACTACCGAAATTTTCTCGTCATGAACAGTATACGAAACGAATAATTTTGTCGCAACTTTCGAAACTGTTCGATCCACTTGGACTGTTAAGTCCTGCTGTTGTACAAGGTAAAATTCTCATTCAATGCCTTTGGAAACTGGAGTACGACTGGGATTATTCGTTGCCAGAAAAATTTACCCATCAATGGAATGAATATCAAGGCGCTTTCAGTTCACTCCAAAGCTTTCGCCTACCACGGCATGTGAGATCTCTGTGTCGCCTTTCTAAGACCGAAATTCACGGGTTCTGTGACGCATCTGAGCACGCATATGGAGCGTGCCTTTATTTACGTTCAATTTCTTCTGACGGATATGTTACTATCAGACTTCTCGCAGCCAAATCACGCATCGCACCGCTAAGCAATAAATCGATAGCTCGTCTGGAGCTATGTGCTTCTCTACTTCTTGCCCGATTACTCGAGTCGGTCATGTCTAGCATTAGTATTAATGAAAATGTGTTCTTGTGGACTGACTCTATGATAGTTCTCCACTGGCTAGCATCACGTCCATCAACGTGGCAGACGTTTGTGGCCAACAGAGTCGCAGAAATTCAGGAGATCACCAGCAACTGCACTTGGAATCACGTTCCGAGCGAACAGAATCCCGCGGATTTAATTTCTCGGGGAGCAGAGATTGATCATCTTCTGAATAGCTCTCTGTGGTGGAACGGTCCGAACTTTTTAGTGGAACTCGATGTGCCGTGGCCTGATCCACCAGGAGATTTTCGCCGCATAAATGAGGAATTTCTCGAAAAACGCAGAGGAACAGTCCTTACAATTGCCGAGTCGCAAAACACCGAAATAATTTCTCGTTATTCGTCGTTCACAACATTTCTCCGCATTAGCACACTTTGCCGACGCTTTGTGAATAATTGTCTCGCTCGAATTCATTCAAAATCAAATTCTAATGAAGTGTTCACTCCTCATCGCTCCGGTTTCATAACAGTAGACGAGCTGAATGAAACTCTCCATGCTGTCGTTCGTGAAATCCAGCTAGACCACTTCGCTCCAGAGTTATCTTCACTCCAAAATGGAAAACAACTACCGCATTCATCTCCATTACGATATCTCAACCCAATATTGAGCGCAGGATTAATTCGTGTTGGTGGCCGGCTGAAAAACGCGGAAATCGCTCGAGATGAAAAAAACCCATTAGTTCTACCCGGAAAACATCCTTTGACAAAACTAATAGCAGAAACCATGCACCGCCAGCAGCTGCATTGTGGTCCACAATTGCTCTTGGCAACACTACGTCAGCGGTTTTGGCCATTGAAAGGACGTAATCTTGTGCGTGCTGTGGTACAGTCCTGCGTAACTTGCGTCAAGGCTCGACCGAGTATTATTTCCCAGTTGATGGGATCGTTACCATCAGTTCGAGTAACGAAATCCTATGCCTTCGAAAATGTTGGCATAGACTTTGCTGGACCCTTTCATCTGCGACGTGCAGGTCCTCGTTCTGCCACAATTAAATCGTACGTTGCTGTCTATGTTTGCATGGCTACAAAGGCAGCACATCTAGAGCTGGTTAGCGAACTGACTACGGCTGCATTTATCGCCAGTCTTCGCCGATTCATCGCAAGGCGTGGCCGCCCGAAAAATATTTATTGCGATAACGCAACTAATTTTGTAGGCGCCGACAGAGAGCTTCGCGAGCTATGCAAGCAATTCATGTCAGAGCAACATCGTCATGCAGTCACAGCCGAAGCATCAAATCAGTTTATACAGTTCCATTTCATTCCAGCTCGATCTCCCAATTTCGGCGGCTTGTGGGAGGCTTGTGTCAAGTCAATGAAGCATCATCTGCGACGAATCATCGGCAATGCGTTTCTGACTCAAGAAGCCTTCTGTACCGTGCTCACACAGATTGAAGGCTGCCTCAACTCTCGACCCATCTCGCCACTTTCGAATGATCCGAATGACCTTCAGGTTCTTACGCCTGGACATTTCCTCATCGGTCGACCACTAGAAGCTCTTCCCGAACCGGAGTATGAGTCAGTTCCTGAGAATCGTCTCAATCGTTGGGAACGACTCCAGCGGTACACGCAACACTTCTGGCAGAGATGGCATCGAGAGTACCTTTCAACGTTGCAGCAACGCTACAAATGGACCAAATCCACACACAACCTCGTCATCGGTGCCATCGTTCTTTTGAAGGAAGAATCTCTTCCAGTTTCCAAATGGTCCATTGCCAGAGTTGTCAGTGTTCATCCGGGCGCAGATGGAATAGTGCGTGTAGCGTCAGTCCGACTGCCATCCGGCACCATCACCAAACGGTCAGTCTCCAGGCTGTGTATACTCCCGATTGAGGGAGACTTTACGAAACAACGCATCGGAAAGGTTTCCCCTATCACCATGAATTAAAAATATCTGTGTTATTTAGAAGAATTTAGAATATACATTGCTTTACTGAATTAAAAAAAAATATATTGAAATGTAATTCAAGGTGGCCGGTGTGTTTAGTATAATAGCTTAGGAACAAACCTCAGCCAAACACTATAAATTGCAGTAGTAGAGGATAAGTAATATCCAGTACACAAACCACAATTTTTGTAAAAAAAGCTCACAAAAAAACAGTATAAAAACCAGCATACAAAAGTTCTCGATCTCTTTCTCGTGCCAACCGGCCACCGATCTGGACGTTATTAAATTGTTGCTATCGGTGAAATAAAATTTGTAAATTAAAATATCTCGGTTTAGTGAATTCATTCAAACATTCGTTATCCAAAGGTTCTCGTGTCGGCGGAATCGCGAGTTTAAGCGAGTGTCCGCGTTATTCAAGTCTCGTCTCGAACAAACTTTATTAGGCAATATGTAACTGCATTTAATCCAGCCTCTCAGCCGCAGATACTGAAGAAAGACATAGTGGTAACTATTTCTCAAAGCCATGTTTTTCACCAATAAATCCATTTTTTATAGAAATTTTGTCTGCACATTTGGTCAAGGATCAAATCTGGAAATAACCAATCGGAAGGAAATGATTCGATCTCTACAATTTCCTCGAGTGTAGAAATTCCGTCTTGTGATAAATTCAGCCTGAATGAGTATTTAACTCGCACCATTGGATTGGGTGCTTCTCGAACGATTCAATCGGCTTCCTTGGAACTGAAGATTCGCAGTATTCAATATCAACAAAGAATCGATGCAGATAAACCCTTCAACGTTATTCAGGACAGGCAAACCTTTTTTTGTGCGGGGATAGGGTCCGCACAAAAAAAATCGCATAAAAAACGTGCAAAACTTCACCAGCAGCTTTAAAAAATCGCGTTCGGTACACATTTTGGAAAAAAAACTTTTTTTGTGCGGTAGATAGGGACCGCATAAAAAAAGTTTCCCCTAAGAAAATAACTCAAATCCACGCCATTCACCGTTCAATTTTCTTTTGTTACCCTGCTTTGGGATGGGACACTTTGTCTTTTCGGTTGCGCGTGGCTGTTTTGTGCTTTTAGTTGCTTGTCGAAACGTGTTGCTGTTAGAAATCATGTCATGTAAAACTTAGAGCATTTGATGGGAGAAGGGGAATGATTTCAGAAGTGGATAATTGAGACGCAAATATGCTTTTTTCGCACTGACCATCATATAAACCATCGAAAAAAACTGGCCGATGGCCGATAACTTCGTCAAATATGCTTCTTTTCATACACCGCACAAAAAAAAACGCACGTTTTTACTGTATTTAGTTCCATTTTGACAAAGTCAAGAAACAAACTGAGTTCAAAAAGTCTCCAAGATATACTGAAAGTTCGAATAAACAGTAGTCTTGTGAAATCCGCTCTAGCTTACATATTCAGCAAAGATAAGCATATTCTGGAAGCCCTTGCATTATCAGTATTTACTTCATAAGATCGAGTTGGAGGAAATGAATAATCATATTTTACATCGTTACCCTTTTGTGGAATAATCAATGAATTAAATGTATTAACCATGTAATCTGTCCGTTTGCCCATTAGCCGTTTTGAGATAGAAAGAAAAAGAGAAAAAAATTGTATTATAAAATCCACTCTTCCCCATGATTACCGTGAGTAAAGATACATTCTGCTGCTCGCTTTGTTTGCGAAACAAAATTATGCGAACAAGCTCGCATGTCTGTGAATCAAGATGAACTAGAATTTTGGTTCATTTTTGTTCGTGAACTATGAAGAAAGAGAGGCTATCCAAATATGAACTATGAAAACTATGCTTCATCAATACAGAAAATATTGAACTATCAATCTGTAAGGTCGTGTACACCAGTGATCAGATAATGTGAAAGTCATGACCAAAACAAAAAATCAAGCCACTCACTGACAAATTTCGGGAAGGTTTTTAGAATTACTGGGGAACTCACTTTCGCGGATAATCGAGGTTCTACTGTATAATCATAATCAATGGTATATATTGTTGGCCTGAATCCGAGAACGATAAAATTTCGACAGTACAAATAGTGATGAATGTACGAATGCATTCGAATCAAGAAAAATCGTTTTCCGTAAACACTTTCGAGTGGAGTACAAAGAAACAATGCCCCTCTCTTCCAAAACGAAAGCGTCACTTTTAAGGATACAAAATATCTTCCAATTAGGGCGGCCTATCTCGGTCTCCATCGATCTCGACCGAATTATCAAATGCATCCATTTAATTATCACTCAAAGCCTGAAAAAATCCATTCCTGCACCTCTCTTGGTCCCATCCTTGTCCTCGTCCGTTCAATCTCGAAGCCAACAAAGCGCGATCGTTTAGCACAGATTCACGCCGTAGCCGAACGAGCGGGGGTGCCACTACGGGAGGGTAAAACGATGTCAAGAAAACTGGAAAAGAGCCCAAAACATAAGACATCGTCTGTTTTTTTTTCTTCTCGTTGTTGGTGTATGCTGAGCAGGTAGAAAGAATCCTTTTCTGTTTATTTCCCCCGTTTTGTACCCGCACACACACACACACACACACACACCCGACGAGAGCAAGCCAGAGCCATGTTTGTGTTTATATTTTCGAAGGTTTTATTTTATGTACAACGGGCAACAGAGACCACCGAAACACGCATAGACTCCGATGGTGTATGTATGACCAGAAAGGGGACTCAGGTTCCTCTTGCGTCGGGCGGAGAATCACATTGGAAATTACATATCGGCGCAGGGCTTTTGAATGAGGACTTCTTTTTGCCAGAGAAAGGAGTAGGGACAAGAGAAAAAAAACCATTTACATTTATACATTTTTACAAAGAGAGATGAAACGACAAGAAAACAATCACGGAGAAGAAAACATTGGGAAGGAGGAAAGATTCCTGTTGTTTTGGGATATTTTTTATGCTTGCGTCTACGTTATGTACAGTAAAAAAATACAGATTTCGTGATGATCCTTCTTATTCCATTAAATTTGTGGCTACGGCGGCGACGACGAAGACGAAGATGACGACGGATATTAGGATGAGGAGGGGGTGTGGGAGACCGATTGGCGGGGTGCTGAGAGGATTTTCGTTTGCTTATGGTTATGCAAATAGGACTTTTCAAATATTGTATCTCCTTTTCGATTTGTAAATATATACCTTTTTCCTTATCTGGCTTGAGCTTGAAAGTAAATTTGGGTTAGAAATAAGCTTGAATTTAGATGGTGAACATAAACGAAAAGCGTAGATAAGATTTCGTTTCTTTTATCTCGCCAGTGTATGGAATAATTTTATCACCATTTTCGGTTGCCGATTATGTGACGCCGTCAATCTATAGTTGTCTGTACCCTTGACGCCATTTCCTACATTTCCTATGTTTCCCAATGGCATGCATTTTTATTTATATTGCTAGTATTACCCCTTCGGCGTAAGTCCTTATTGAGAATGGTTGAATAGAAAAAGTTAATCCTTCTTTTTCCACTTATAAATTTCCTAGAATTTCTTTGTCTGACAATTTCTGTCAGTTTCACACCAAACGAGTCAAAATCATAAATCATCTAGATTGAGATAATTACACGTTGGCTGTAGGTCAGATACCATGGTTAACAACTATGATCCAGAGACCATTGTAACGAATTCTGAATGTTGAATCCACTAGTATTCGAATTATAATCGTCGGATAAGTTTGGGTTTTTTTTGATAACAGTGCAATAAAAAGATAGCAGTGAAACGTTGTGGGTGTAATGACATGGGTCATTTAAGCAACTTTGCATACTTGAAATATTCGAAAAATAATTAGACTACTTTTTTTTAATTAAATCGTTTATTTTTTACAGGCTCAGTTACATAAGTTTAAAGAAGTCAAACTCCTATCTGTATTGTTACAAGTGTATATAAACATTTTTCATTAATTCTAGTGTTAATGAAGTAGAGAACCGATTACTCGCGGTTTGCTCGAGTTTAGAAGGGTGACATTTTTTCAGGAAAAGGAAGGGATATAAGGATATGTTGACAATGTTCACACTCACATTCATCATACTCAATTCTTAAGCCTATCTTATATCTAATACGTATTTACATTTCACCTTATTCTATTGTTAGTAAGAAGAGATTTGCTTTCTCGCGAAGGAGAAGGAAAAGGAGAATATAAGGATATAAGGACAATCACACACGAAGATCGATAACTTTTAAGAAGACATATATTTGGGACATGTAATCAAGGTCTAACCGAGCCAACACATCTCTCACCGGCACATTGGGCTGTCTTCATCTGGGCCGAAGAGAGTTTTCTAAATTCGATCTGGCAACAAGATACACCTCGCACGACCAAACAACGTGTTCGATGTCGTGGTAACGTTGGCCACAAGCACAGATATTGCCATCGGCAAGATTAAAACGAAAGAGTAGCGCGTCTAACGAACAGTGATTGGACATGAGTCGGGAGAAGGTGCGAATAAAGTCCCGACTCAAGTCCAGACTTTTGAACCATGGTTTGAGGCTAACCTTAGGGATAATCGAGTGAAGCCACCGACCCAATTCATCTTCGTTCCACTTACGTTGCCAGTTAGCGATGGTATTTTTACGGACTAAAGAATAAAATTCATTGAAGGCGATTTGACGGTGATAAATATCGCCTTCAATTGCACCTACCTTTGCCAATGAGTCAGCCATCTCATTATCCGGAATTGAGCAATGTGAAGGGACCCAGACAAAGGTAATGACATAACAGCGTCTGGTTAAAGCACTCAAAATTTCTCGTATTCTCTCAAGGAAGTACGGCGAGTGCTTTTCCGGCCTCACTGAACGGATAGCTTCGACAGAGCTAAGACTATCCGTTACAATGTAATAGTGTTCAACAGGTCGTGAGGCGACGCTGTCCAGCGCCCAGTGTATCGCTGCCAATTCAGCAATATACACTGAGCAAGGATTCTGAAGACTGTGTGAGGTGCTAAAAAATTCGTTGAACACTCCAAATCCTTTGGACTCATTCATAGAGGACCCATCAGTAAAGTACATATTATCACAATTGATACGCCCATACTTTGCATTGAAGATCGTAGGAACGATCCCCGATCGATGATAATCTGGAATTTCATGGATTTTCTCCTTCATGAACAGATCAAAATGTACAGAGGAATTGATGTAGTCAGGAAAAAAAACACGGTTGGGAATATACGAAGAAGGATCAACCTGCATGGAGATGAATTCATGATATGAACTCATGAATCCGGAGTGAAAATTTAGCTCGATCAGCTGCTCAAAATTTCCGATCACCAATGGGACCTTACACCGGATGAAGAACCGAAGAGATAATAAATTGAAGCGATCTTTTAGTGGGAGTACGCCAGCCAAAACCTCGAGAATCATGGTATGCGTTGAGGGCATACATCCCAACGCGATACGGAGACAAAGATACTGAATTCGCTCGAGTTTAATGAGATGTGTTTTGGCAGCTGATTGAAAAGATAAACTGCCATACTCCATCACTGAGAGAATAGTTGTTCGATACAACATTATAAGATCTTCGGGATGGGCTCCCCACCAGGTGCCGGTAATTGTACGGAGAAAGTTTATTCTTTGTTGGCATTTTTTACTCAGATACCTGATATGTGCCCCCCAAGTACATTTGGAGTCGAACCAGACCCCAAGATACTTGAATGACATAGCATGAGTGATCGGTTTACCCAAAAGTTGAAGCTTTGGTTTTGCTGGTCTATGCTTCCTAGAAAAAACCACCATCTCTGTTTTCTCCGTGGAGAATTCGATCCCTAGCCCAATGGCCCAGGTTGAAAAGTCTGCAAGTCTGCAAGTTGTCTTAGGCTGCAATTTTGTGTAAGGCAACTGTCGATGTCGCTTACATAGAAGTTGTACAAAAGGGGGCTTAAACATGAGCCCTGGGGGAGGCCCATGTAAGAGAACCGACTTACTGCCGAATCTCCGTGAGAAAAGTTCAAATGTTTCTCACAAAGCAAGTTATATAACATATTATTCAATAGAGGCGGCAGACCCCGAGAGTGTAATTTGTCCGACAAAACCTCTATTGAAACAGAATCGAAGGCCCCCTTTATGTCCAAGAATACTGAAGCCATTTGTTTTTTTTTTCGGCGTAAGCCATTTGAATTTCTGAAGAAAGCAACGCAAGACAATCATTCGTCCCCTTGCCCCTGCGGAACCCATATTGTGTATCTGAGAGTAGGCCATTCGTTTCAACCCATCGATCAAGGCGAAACAAGATCATTTTCTCCAACAATTTCCGTATACCAGACAGCATTGCTATTGGGCGGTACGAATTGAAGTCGGACGCGGGTTTTCCGGGTTTTTGAATGGCTATAACTCGTACTTGTCTCCAATCATCTGGAACAATATTATGCTCCAGAAACCGATTGAATAAGTTCAACAAGCGATGTTTCGCCACATCAGGGAGATTTTTCAGCAAGTTGAACTTAATTCTATCCGATCCCGGAGCAGAATTGTTACATGAAAGGAGAGCAAGAGAGAATTCTACCATCGAAAACTCGGAATCAAGATCGCACCTATCTTGTGGTATATCTCGAATAATTCTTTGCACTGGAGCGGAATCGGGACAAACCTTTCGTGCAAAATTAAAAATCCATCGATGTGAATATTCCTCGCTTTCATTCGATGAAGAGCGATTTCTCATGTTTCGAGCCACTTTCCATAATTTTTTCATTGACGTTTCTCGTGATAAACCTCCCACGAAATTTCGCCAATAAGCACGTTTTTTCCCTTTGATCAAATTTTTGAACTGATTCTCAAGGGCTAAATACGTTTGAAAATTTTCAGGGGTTCCACGTTTCCGAAAAGCTTTAAATGCATTCGATTTATCCTGATAAAGCTTGGAACATTGGCTATCCCACCATGGATTGGGAAGCCTTCGACGAATAGTGGAGCCTGGGATGGGTTTCGTTTGAGCGCGAACCGCGCTGTACGGAGCTGATTGGAATGGACTCAATTAATTGAGCGGCTTCTCCCTTGATAGCAGCCCTCAAGTAATGAATCTTTTGAATATCCGCCACATCAGGATTAGAGTGAATTAACGCCAGAAACGTATCATGAAAAGCCAACCATCGCATATAATCACCATCAAATTCAGGTAACGAAATCGTAGGTAGTTTAATCCCAAAGAGAGTGGAGTTAGTATTTGCATTGTGTGTAGAAGAAGGGAAATTGCCAGCGAGAGACGATAACTTAGAGAGAAGTAGTAATTTTATTTTGAAAAAACGTGATTCAAAATCACTACGAATTGCATCATGCACCGCCATACCTTCTTCACTCTCCTCAAATTCTTCTAGTTGGTCCAGAACATCCTCCATTTTGACCCATAATCCATCCGAATGCGCAATCCTCAATTCTAATTGTGGTTGATCCGTCTCCGCATCGAAGGTCTGCAGAAAAGCCTCTACCCGACCCAGCGCTGTTGTAATACTGGTTCTCTTCGACGTGAGCCTCGATATGTCCTGTGCGTTCGACATCACGCATCGTGAATAGCAGCAGCGGCAACAATGATTGCAAACTCGGCGATTGATTTAATCTGTAGACGAAAAAGACCACAGTAGTCCCGACAACGGAAGGGTGGCAACTTGGAAAGGTACTCACCTTTTCCAAGGCAAGAAAATGCCTTATACAAATTCAACAGGATCGTGCAGTCGGACAAAAATCCAAAAGGTCTTCAAAAATCCAAAATCAGCTTCCGGAAATCCTTTTGAAGTCGATGACGAATGCAGGATAATGTTCTCCAAGTCCGATGGATGGTTCCGGTTACGATGTAATGTCTTACAATTCAAATTCAAGTCGTAACAATTTGAAATTGTTTCGATGAACAATGACTTGAATGGAACTATTCAAGTTTCACAAATGGCGCAGCTAATGGAACAATTCCAGTATTGTTCGAATCCTTTTTGAATATGTCGGTATGGATCATCAAACGAATTGAAAAATCCTGTTCACGGCACCAATGTTAACGAAATCCCTACGTTGTGTCTAACTAAATTCGCGATGATCCACAGCACCACTCACCAGACGAAACTTTTCAACGAAAAAGCTAAACTTTTTAATTTTATGGGTATTTTATTTGATTAAAACTTTCATCCAAACTGTTCAAGCTTTCTATTGGTACTGACCTAAATTATCGGGTACAATATAGCTTTAGCCTAATGTTACAACAGGGTTGCTAAATTAATTAGTCGACGCATCATTTTTTGGGCAACAACGAAGTTGGCTGCGTACTGCTGCTGAACACTACACTATTGTTCATCAGGCACCATTAATATTTGAGTGAGCTTATGTAATTATAAACATGTGTATAGAAACCTTACCATCTTATCATTCTTCATTAAAGACCTTGCATCAATACACTCTCAAATCGCCTGAAAAAAAAATATTCTTCATGTAAACAAGCGATGGAAATGTGGACACTTTTCAGTAAGTGAATTGTATGGAATTCCACTGCTGTGCTGGAAGTTTGATTGGATTGGATAGGAATGGATGCAAGGCTGAATTTTGCTGAAGAATTTCGTGATGCAATTTCATTTCGTAGAAACTTTATTTGAATAAATTTTACACAGTTTCTCTGAGTAGTGACAATGTATTAAAATGCCTCTAGAATATTACCAGAAAACTTTCAAAAAGCCAGAATATTTATTTTTCAAAAACAAAAAAAAAACAGCGTCTTCTCAGAGAAGCAAACCAGAAAAAAGAACAACAAAGTGACGGCCAGCAAAACCCAACTGGTTAAACTCGTCCGCGCAAAACTGGTCCTCGACGAACCCAACAGTGTGATGCAAGAGCTCGAATCTTCAAAACCTCCGGCGATGTAGCTGGAAGCTGCTGAGAAGGGGGACGAGCAGAGCAGAGAAGAGAGGGGTGGCACGAGAACAGCAACAGCAACACAGCATCCGAAAATGGCTTAAATAGATGCGAAAGAGGAAAGAACGAAAAATATAGCCAAAATTATATGGCTGGTCGTTGTTTATCTTTCTTGAGAATGATGGTGTGTTGTTTCGGTATTCCCGGCTCTGATCGTTCGCTTTTTCAGCAACTAACTTTTTATCTTTCCACATTTTTTTTTCTTCTCTTGCCCGCCTTAGTATGGCTGTGTGTGTGTGAGTGTATGTTTTTATCGAAGATATTCGGGAAGACCTTTGGATAACCTTTACAATGAATGATTTTAATGGCTTGCCACTTGTTGACAACACAAAGCAAAATGACTCGAATCGATTTTGATGGTACAGATACGGGACATACATTTCTTATCAATTAATTATGCATATCATATCAATAGACAATGCAATTTTTTCAAATTCATATTATTACAATATAGAACTGAATTCAATTATTTAGTTCAGTAGGGGTAAACAGTTCAAGCTTTTATCGAATGGATGAAATGCCAAACAAAAATTATTTAAAAGCAACCACATTCAGAACAGTTTGAGGAATGCCCCAGAATACTCATCTGGTTCCCGGAATTCCGTACACAGCTATACCCCTAATATGATGATAAAATCCTGGTCATCCTAGAATCTCTTCATGGTAGATGCAGTTGAGATATCCATTGGATCCCACATCTTGTGGACCGCTTCCTCGCAGCAATGTTCGCCTACAAAACTGGTCCGAGATGCATTTGCCACAGCCAGCAACGGACGCTCACTCGAGACTTAATCCTATTTTATGACTCCAGCTCATTTGCAAAATGCGCGCGCACACAACGGCGCTCCCCCCCTTCGCTTCCCCAGACGCGATGACACCATCGCCTCCGCGTTCAAATCGTGGCAATTCACAACGTTCGCGTCGTTCAACAGGCATGTTTACGAGACCTTTGCTGACCCGGTGATAAGATGGCTCGGCCACGGCACGACTTAGCTCATCCGATGTGATAATCTCACTCCCTATGACGGAGGATGATTTGTGGAACCGGATCCTTCGGGTGGAGCTGGTTGTTTGTGTTGGGAAGTTTTATACTTGTTTGTTTGCCCCGCGGCGCAAGATTGCGGCTTGTTTGTTTCAGGAAGCAATGCTTTCGCTTTCGTCCACGTGTCCTGGCCGGTCAGAATCAGCACAAAACAAGTGCGCTTACACTTCTCCCCGGCGGCACCGCTTCCCATGTGCGACACCGCGACGATCATGGCGAAGACCGCGCGCGATTCTTTAGCCGAGAACGATACTTTGCAGTGACTCGGTAGAATTAGTGGTAATTTGCATCTGATTTATTTACACTTATTGTGGTAATTGAATCAATTATTTGCTGTGAACTCGCACTCCAGTGCCCACGATCCAGAGAGTCCGCGAGGATGGGGGACTCACACCGTCCGGCCCGAGAAGTAGCGATCTTGAGTCAAGTTGATTATCAACTGCTGGTCGACACTGGCGTTTGCGTTTTTCTGGGAAGTCACCGGGCGAATCATCCTTCCTAGGGTGGCGTTGCCAATAATCTTGTTGATACATTAGGTACACTTTTATCGGAGTGTTTGGCTTCGCTAGTGCTCTTGAATCTATTTGCCGATGCCAAGAGGTTTCGTGGGTTTTAAAACCTTTCAGAAATAATTAGCTTCAAAATGGTTTCGGTTCGTTTCGTTCCGCTTCTCTCCCATTTGCCGCAACCTGAACTGAGTTCGAAGAACTTTTGTTTTCATTCTATTTACGCCAGTTTGGTGTGGAAGCGAAATTCATTCTTGCGCATATACGCACCAATGGAAAGCGGTGGGAAAATTGAAGGAAAAGCTCAATAATGTACACTAATTAATGATGATTTTGGAGAGAATATTTTCAACGCTCATAGCGCACAATATAACGAACCTTGAGGGGCAAAAAAGAATAGATAAAATTTTGCATAATGCTCGTAATGAATGTTTTATCTAGGTTTTTATCGATTCTCGATTTATTATTTCAAAACAAACATAAAGGGTGTGTCACATCAAATTGCATCACGGAAAAAACGCTGTAGAAATTCGCCCAGTAGACCGATCCTTTTGAAAATTTTAGACAGTAAAATAAAAACTATTAAACAACTTTTGGCATTTTCTTTTTATTCATACTTTGAGCCCAAGCCCGTATGCTCGCACCTTCCTCTTTACCCCGTCCATAAGGTTCTGTACAACGTCAGGTTGTAGTTTTTTTTAACAGAAATCCATTTTCTCTTGAAGTCCGCCTCCGATTTGACAACTTTTGGGTTCTTCCGGAGGGCCTGCTTCATAATCGCCCAATATTTCTCTATTGGGCGAAGCTCCGGCGCGTTGGGCGGGTTCATTTCCTTTGGCACGAAGGTGACCCCGTTGGCTTCGTACCACTCCAACACGTCCTTTGAATAGTGGCACGAAGCGAGATCCGGCCAGAAGATGGTCGGGCCCTCGTGCTGCTTCAATAGTGGTAGTAACCGTTTACCGTGCCGGTCATCACGAAGGGGGCGCTCCGCTTTCCGCAAGAGCAGATCGCTTGCCACACCATGTACTTTTTGGCAAACTTGGATAGTTTCTGCTTGCGAATCTCCTCCGGAACGCTGAATTTGTCCTCTGCGGAGAAGAACAACAGGCCCGGCAGCTGACGAATGTCCGCTTTGACGTAGGTTTCGTCGTCCATTACCAGGCAATGCGGCTTCGTCAGCATTTCGGTGTACAGCTTCCGGGCTCGCGTCTTCCCCACCATGTTTTGCTTTTCGTCGCGGTTAGGAGCCTTCCGAACCTTGTATGTACGCAGGCCCTCCCGCTGCTTGGTCCGCTGGACGAATGAACTTGACAAATTCAGCTTATTGGCGACATCCCGGACCGAACTTCTCGGATCACGTCTAAACTGCTTAACTACGCGCTCGTGATCTTTTTCACAGACGGAGCATCCATTTTTGCCGTTCTTCACCTTCCGGTCGATGGTTAGGTTCTCGAAGTATCGTTTTAGTACTCTGCTGACCGTGGATTGGACGATTCCCAGCATCTTACCGATGTCCCGATGTGACAACTCCGGATTCTCGAAATGAGTGCACAGGATTAATTCACGACGCTCTTTTTCGTTCGACGACATTTTTCCAAATTTACGAAAAATTAACAGTGAAGCATGGCCAACGTGATCTATACACTCTTATCTGATTATAAGCGAAAGCTGAAGATATAATTCCTAAAAATTAAATTTCTACAGCGTTTTTTCCGTGATGCAATTTGATGTGACACACCTTTTATAACCACGATCAGGTGTTTTCAGTCTTCGAGAGACAAATGTCATGATTATCCTATATGTACCGGTTCTACTGGATTATTCATTCCGTAATTTGGATGGTGCAGCCCTGCTTAGGACAGCTGACATCCAATTTTGCTTGACGTAGCTTGACGTAGGAGTACGGTTAACAGGGAGATATGTGGGGTAAAATAGAAATCTAAATACTGAACACATATTGCAAAGATGTTTGTAGAATTAATAGGAAATATTTCCACACCTCTATCACAATAAATTATATAAAATGATGATGGTCCCGCCTCCTTCCCTTCCAGAGGTTTGAGTAAGACGAGTTACCTAAAAGAGAATTTATTTATTTTTTCTCAACATCGAAATCAGTTTAGTAAACACAAAAAAACGCACCGATTTTATTCATTAATTCAACAAACTCGTCGTTTGCCACGAAATTATCTACAATATTGATAACTAAGGTCTCATGATCGGTTATTTTCAAATTGGTATCCGTGACTGTGTTAATAGTTTCAAAATTGGAATAAACTTGATCAATCAAAGTTTTACTGTGCGTGGAAATACGCGTGAATTCATTTACTGTTTGTTTCAAATTGAAGAAATCAGATAAGCGCTTTAAATGGTTCGAATTGTAGTCATCACGCCAATTGATATTGAAAGCTAATATATTTAATTTGCTAGAATTGTCTGGAAATAGCCCTTGGCTACAGCCCTGACTTGGAAGGAAGCTGTGCTCTTCTCTTGCATGAGTTCGAAAGTAATCAGGAGAATGTAAACAAGAGTAATTATTTCGGAGGCAATCATTATCTACATCGTGAGAAGAGGCTACGTCACTCCACTCGACGAAGAGCGAATCATCTTTAGGAGGAGAATAAGCCATCGTCATTGAAGAGTGTGGTTGGACCCGTTTCTCCCGATCGGATGGAATCCTAAATACCGGCTGCAAAATAATCATTGTTTTTAATGTTATGTTAATGTAAATAGAATGTTTAATGTATATCCGATGTAGACTGTAATGTTGTGAAAGAAACCGTGTTTGGTGTTGTCATATGTTGGACTATTAGTACGGTTATTCCTTCAAAAGAAGGCTGGGAAGTGTTTAAAAAAAAAATAAAAATTTTTTACACGGTTATACCCCGACAACAATCAAGGAACATTTCGAACCAGTTTTCTAAAATTTCAACAAAACGCTGGTCACTTGAGCTGGGGCTGTGATACAAAACACCATAATTACCCATGTTCATGCTACGTTCAACTGTAATGCCCAAAAACCGGTTTCCATCAATGACTTCGTTGAGGCGAAGATTGAGTTGAACTGATTCTTTGACATAAATAGCAACACCGCCAGTATGTCTAGAATGTGATAAACAAGCAGCAACATTATATCCCGGTATACTATATCGATCAAATGATTCAATTTCAACAATATGTGTTTCTGATAATAAAACTAAAAGTGGACGCTTTTCCTCAACAATCTGACGTAATGCTACGTAGTTTGTTGACAACCCCGCAATATTGAAATACAGAACATGAAATTGATTCACAATTCTCCTGGAACATGGTTGCTATTTATTGAAATGTAAGCTGCCTTTTTCAATTCATAAAGTCTTTTGTATACTAAACATTCTGAACTGAATGCGGCATGGTTGACGTCCAAATTCATTTTACGTTCTCTATTCATTTTCAAACAATTAACACATTTCAATACAGTTGACCTGCACTCAGATGTCTTGTGTTTCTGACTACACCCAGAACAGGTTTCACAATTTTGTTTGCAATCCGAGCTCTTATGTCCCAATTCTCCGCATTTGGAGCATCTTAACACACTAATCGCGGGAACTACGGAGCACCGATCAAACCCCACATTTATTTTTTGACGTAGGACTACGTCTTACATTAAGAGTGCCAAATCAGAAAACAGGTCACGTTTTTATGAAATAAAGTTAACGTTAATAACTATTTTTGCTGCGAACGGATTTTAACGATTTGCATACCAATCGAATCGGAAACTTTCTAAGATTTGTTTGATATGCTATACATTACAATCCCATAGTCTGTATATGGTTTAAATTGATGAAAATTGGAAGCATTCCCATTTCCCTATACATTTGTTCTGTCCATTTGTGTGCTTTCCCGAACAGAGCTGTCAATAACGAGCAACTTATGAAGCCGCTAGAATAGCAACAGTCGGAGACGAATGAATCGTTGGATTTAAAGTCTTTGTAAACAAAGGGAAAGAAGAAGAAAAAGAATAGAATCAACCAAGGGGGATAGCGAAAAAGAATATTTGCGATGTAAGTAAGCTGTCGCTAGCGTATAAGTATTGAATCTTCTCTGAGGAAAATTCTTGGAATATTTCTGTGTCCGAAACAACAAAGGTCGCTTATTCTGCTCGTTTTACGTTTTATGTTTCTCCTCGAGCTGTGAACGCTAGCGAATTTTTCATTTTCAGTTTATCGCTGCAACCAGAGACCTTCCTGATTTTTCAGGATTTCCCAGACTTTTTGACACGTTCCTGATATCCTGATAAATACTAAATTTGCCCTGATTTTTCTGATATGATCCTGATTTTTCCTGATTTTTCTTGATTTTGTACTTTTTACTTTATTGGAATGAAAATTATCCGTAATAAATATACGAAGTTTTTCTGGTTGGAAATGGAAATGGAATTTTCATAATAGTCTACATAAAAAAAGCTATCCAGTCCACACTTGCATAATGTGTAATCTTTTTTCGTTTATTATCTATATATTCTCTTTATCGAAGATACCCTGTCGACATTTATTAACTAACCGGATATTGCACATTAAGATTATCACAGGTTAAGGTCCCTGCAAAATTCTCTCAAACATACGAACTTCGACATTATAGACAGTATAGAAAACATCTTTCTTTTGTATATAAAACAGTTGTCGGCGAGGAAGCAAACATATTCTGAGAGGATAAAATTTTAAAGTTGTGTGAAAGATCGTGGAACAAAACTGTGCACATAAATTTGAATAAATATATATCTGCATATGAAAATCATGCGTTTGCGTCTCCAAAAGTCGGTTCGAAATTTCCGGACAACACAATACGAGCATCCTGATTTCTCCTGAATTTTATTTTCATTCTCCCTGATTTTTGAAAATAATAGTTGGCAACCCTGGCTGCACCTGTGTGCATCTGTTAGACGCGTGTTTGATGCTTGTTGAATGGCGATTCACGGAAAATGCCTCTCGTTAAATACTCAGTGCAATGCTTGCAATGATATAAAGAGACAAATTGCGACATATGACCAACTAGTGTATTGTTCTCGCAAAGGCAAGAAAGAATCGTTGTTTTTCGAAATGATTTTACAACACCACGCAAGCCATTAAACCAAATAATATCCGAAATGATAAACCAACAAATATCAAAAAAAAAAAAAAAAAAGGATGCGTAGTCCTACGTCCTAAGCGGTCGTGTCTCGGATACAACCCCTCGATTTTTTTTTGCACTCAGTTAATTATTATATGTTTCAACATCTACTTCAATCATAGTGCTATACTTGTTGTATGTGAAGCGTGGATTTTCGAAAACTTTCAAAACTTTTACATCTTTAATTGCGATGTTTTCATTTTGACTCTTTAAATAGTTAATGAAAACGTCGGAGGAATGCTGATCGCTCATGCCCACAATTTTTAATCTTGGCACCGATATGGGAACAACAGCATGATAATTTTCACCCAAATTGCTTTCAATATCATTTTTGACATCATTTATGTTGGCTCCAGTTGAACACTCAACAATGATGGAGTCATCTCTACCATTCCTAAAATTATCAATTTTGTGTGTTTTTGGATCTAGTTTCGTTTTTAAATGCTTACGAGTTTCCTCGCAAGCTTGTTTGGACTCCTTGGGTTTTATTACAATAACCGACTGAGTCTTACGACTATTTTGCTTGATACTATTGCTCTGTATATTATTATCATTAGCATTGTTGGAACTTTTGACTACATTCGCGAAACTTATGTTATTTAGAATGTCATCATCATTATCATTGTTCTGATATTTTCGTTTCTTCCGTTTTGGTGCGATTCAGAAGAATAAAATTATATTGCCGAACAACGTTCAGATTATGTGACCAGACACGAGTCGATAATATTCCATCATGACAACGTCTGGCCTCATGTTGATGTTCGAATTGAAAACTATTAGGAAAAAAACGGATGGGAAATTTTAGTTCACTCGCCGTATAGCCGTATGCTCGCCTCTTTCGGCTACCAGCAATTCCAAATGAAATCGTCCTAAAAATGCAGATTTTAAAAATTTGTATTTTTGATTCCAATGAAAGAGTGTATTTCGTTTGGGTTGGAGGAAATATGAGTTTTTCACAGCAATTGGGAATTTTTTGACTCAAGTGTATTTTCTGAAAAGGGCGTATCGATTTTAGTAAGAGAAGTCTTTGATAATTTATATCTCAAAAACTATGGGTCGTACCGAAAGAGTGTCTTAGAAAGAGTTATAGAGTATTGATGGTTGAATATGAAAAAAAATGTACACTGAGAAAAAAAATAGTACTCTTTTTTTATTTACAAAATAAAAATTCAATTTGCAATATCCAAAATACATATTTTATAATTTTTTCATTCAAAATAGAAGTCATGTAGAAAATTCAAAAAGTGGGCCCAAGATGGTAAAACTATTTTTGACGAACTTTGTGGAACATCGAATTTCTAGGAATTTTCGAAACTTCGAGTTTCTGTATGTTAACAATCATTCTTAGCCACAAATTATGACTTCTGATGTGATTTAAAACAAAAAAGGTTATTATCTATCTCCTTCTAAATGCAACCATTCTCGAAATATTTCTAATTTATTGTTTTTTCATAGTAAATAATCCCTTTTAATATCTTTGTCGTGTTATACCGTCATGTTCATGAGATTTTATGAATTTGCTTATAACTTCTAAAAACTTTTCCGAATACATCATTATGGTTAATTTTTTGACTCAAGGTGACTTTTGAAAAGGTAGTATCGATTTTAGTAAGAGAAATCTTTGATAATTTATATCTCAAAAAATATGAGTCGTACCGAAATAGTGTGTTAGAAAGAGTTCTTAGAGTATTGTAGGCTTAATTTGAAAAAAATTTACACTGAGAAGAAAAATTAGTACTCTTTTTTTTATTTACAAAATAAAATTTTAATTAGCGATGTAAAAAAATATGCATTTTTTATATTTTTTTTCAATTTTTTCATATAAAATAGAAGTCATGTAGAAAATTTGAAAAATGGCCTTAAGATGGTAAAACTTTTTTTGACAAAATTTGTGGAACTTCGATTTTTTAGGAATTTTCGAAACTTCGAATTTTCGTATGTTAGTAATAATTTTTAGCCACAAATTATGAAGCCTGATGTGATTTAAAACAAAAAAGGTTATCATCAATCTCCTTCTAAATGTAGCCATTCTCGAAATATTTAAAAAAATATTTCTAATTTATTGTCTTTTTTATAGTAAATAATCCCTTTTAATATCTTTGTCGTGTTATACCATCATGTTCACGAGATTTTATGAATTCGCTTATAATTTCCAACAACTTTTCCAAATACATCGTTATGGTAAAGACATACGTTTAGGAGTTACGTTAACAAACATTCGAAGACATGTGGGTTAATACAAAACGTAGCGAAACTAAAAAATCTTTTTTATCTCAATACAAACTTCAATCAATCAAAAAAATTGTTGGAAATTATAAGAAAATTCATAAAATCTCGTGAACATGATGGTATAACACGACAAAGATATTAAAAGGGATTATTTACTATAAAAAAGACAATAAATTAGAAATATTTTTTAAAATATTTCGAGAATGGCTACATTTAGAAGGAGATTGATGATAACCTTTTTTGTTTTAAATCACATCAGGTGGAGGCGATCTGGCGTAGTGGTAACATCCATGCCTCTCACGCTAAAGGTCACGAGTTCAATTCTCACTCCCGACATTCTTCCAAAAATGGAAGTAAAAGTGACGAACCAGCCTAATGAGTTGAAAATCACTATATGATACAGATAAAAAAAAAAAAATCACATCAGAATTCATAATTTGTGGCTAAGAATGATTGCTAACATACAAAAATACGATGTTTCGAAAATTCCTAAAAATTCGATGTTCCACAAATTTCGTCAAAAATAGTTTTACCATCTTAGACCCATTTTTTAAATTTTCTACATGACTTCTATTTTATATGAAAAAATTGGAAAAAAATACATATTTTTTGATATAGCAAATTAAAATTTTATTTTGTAAATAAAAAAAAGAGTACTAATTTTTCTTCTCAGTGTATATTTTTTTCAAATTAAGGCAAAAATATTCTATAACTCTTTCTAACACACTATTTCGGTACGACTCATATTTTTTGAGATATAAATTATCAAAGATTTCTCTTACTCAAATCGATACGCCCTTTTCAAAAGTTACGCTTGAGTCAAAAAATGAACCATGACGATGTATTTGGAAGAGTTGTTGGAAATTATGAGCAAATTCATAAAATTTCATGAATATGGTGGTATAACACGACAAACATATTAAAAGGGGTTATTTACTACAAAAATGACTATAAATTAGAAATATTTTTTTAAATATTTCGAGAATGGCTACATTTAGAAGGAGATTGATAATAACCTTTTTTGTTTTAAATCACATCAGGATTCATAATTTGTGACTAGAAATGATTATTAACATACAAAAACTCGAAGTTTCGAAAATTCCTAAAAATTCGATGCTCCACAACGTTCGTCAAAAATAGTTTTACCATCTTGGGCCCATTTTTTGAATTTTCTACATGACTTCTATTTTGTATAAAAAAATTTAAAAATATGTATTTTGAATATTGCAAATTGAATTTTTGTTTTATAAATAAAAAAAGAGTACTAATTTTTTTCTCAGTGTACGTTTTTTTCATATTCAGCCAACAATACTCTATAACTCTTTCTAACATACTATTTCGGTACGACTCATAGTTCTTGAGATATAAATTATCAAAGATTTCTCTTACTAAAATCGATACGCCCTTTTCAAAAGTTACGCTTGAGTCAAAAAATTCCCAATTGCTGTGGAAAACTCATATTTCCTCTAACCCAAACGGAATATACACTTTCATTCGAATCAAAAATACCCATGTTTTGTCATTTGTCGATTTCATTCGGAATTGCTCCTACCATTTGTTTCGATCGAACACTTTGAGTGGAATACGCTGTACTTCAGAACAGGGTATCAAAGTTTAGCTAAATTTATTCTTGGCTTCAAATGGTGAACACTTCACTCGAGACGGAATCCGTAAATTACCTGAAAAATGGGATAAAGTAGTGGCTGGCGATGGCCAATACTTTGAATAATGTATTAATTCATTTCATTATTCAAATAATTTGTTTTTCGTGCAAAAAAAACTTTGAGTTGGTTATACGAGGGTCGTTCAAAAAATAAGTATATTATCACGCATTTGCTGAACAACTGCCGAAGCATCATTAGCCATGTAGATAGCGTGGTAGTGTGAAATAGCCTTGCATGCCAGCCGGCCTTGGTTCGATCCCCATTGACGTCGTATAGACGCGTATGGACTCCCCGGATGGTACTTTGGATAGGCTAGGCGCAGAAGCGTAGAAGCGTATAGCGCTCGTAAGCGAACACGAGACTATCAACACGACTAATACGTGCCACAAACGTAGCGTGGTGGAGCGCATATTGAGTCGCAGTTTGGTGTAAATGTCGTGCCACTCGCATACAATGTCTGATTCACACAGAGTTGTGCGATATATTTATTTACTAACACAACCTTCCGACCGGTACAACCATACAGTGTCAGACTCACGGCGCTATATGATTGTTCACCAACACAATCAACACAACCAGCATGAGCAGCACGAGAATCTGTGGCTGAGCCACAGCGTCGAGCGAGTCGTGTCTCACGAGCGCTCCTCCATCTCGCGTCATCTGACCAATTTGCGCCGTTCCATCTGTTTTCATTAGCCACAAAGACAGGCGCTATATAGCGCCAAGTTAGTCGCGCCATACGCGTCTCAATATGCGCCTAGCCTTAGAGTTGTGTTTTTATTTGGCGATGTCGTAGTCCGAGAATCCCGGTAGATTGCCTTAATTGTTCTCAAACATTCAACCTCAGGTTCTGATCGCAAGTTCCACTACGACACGTCTTTCTTGCTTTTCATCGAGGTCAAAAAGCTGCTCGGGACATTTGCGACGTATGTGGAGAAGGTCTACAGCACACTCTAGTACTCTAAGTTTTTTTTTGGAATACGAAACAAAACGTATGGTTTTGGGTGCCAGTAAAAATAGTAATCTCGATTTTTTATTCGGAACTTGCTGTGAAACGTTGATTTGCACGATAATATACCCTATGCAAAATATTGTCTGTTACGGCCCAGACAGATAAAAATGAAAAATATCACACATTATTCTACGCACGACAAAGGTGTAAGTAGTGAATAGTAAAAAATCCTTAAAATCCGCAGCCTGAGTCAGCACCTGAAAACAAAGAGCAATTAGTCTAGCTACAATAAATAAAAATGAGTATACAACTCGTGCTGGTTTGTTATTGACGGATTATTGACGTATTGCAGTGAAACGTTTTGGGTGTAAAGATATTGGTCATTTAAGCAACTTTGCATACTTGAATATTCCAAAAATAATTAGAATACCAAAGTTTTTTTTTATTTTTTTTTCAAAAATTTATATCTTAAAAACTATAAGACTTACAATATTTTGGTCAAAAAGAAATTATAGGAAATCGTAAAAATTTTCAAAAAATATTTATAAAAATATTTAAAAATTTATTGTTTTTAATTTACACTGAAAATTTTTTTTTTCAAAAACTAAAATTCAATTTTCTCAAAAACGTATTTTTTTTTAAATTCTCAAAAAAATTGTGTGAATAGCCCGTACAATTATCAACAAGTCGTCCTTACATCCGAAGATGGGCTCTTTTGCAGGAAAAAAGTTTTTCTCACAACTACTTTTCCATGTTTTTTTTGAAAAAAAACAACGAATCCTAATTTTGTTTGAACTCACGATATCGATGTAGAGTGTTCGACAAAGTTTTAGATAATATTAAAACATGAACTTTTGTCGAAGACTTTAACTTTCTATTTTAACATTAATAATTTCTTGAATATATGGCATTTTTCCCTGAGAACTCCTGAAAAATTATTATTTTTTTCAAATTTTTCTGATAGCACCGCATATTTTTTATAATTGGGGGTGACTGTAACACCGTGCATGCACACTTCATCCAAGTAGCTGCTGACGACGATAATATTTCATGTGCTAGCATTGTGCGCTATTCAACGTAGTGAAGATAGCTAGATACTGGTTCCTCACAGCTCTGTCGAAATGAATAAGTTTAATACGCTCTATTGTCGTGCTGGTATTTCGAATTCAAAGTGTAATAGAAACAAGCTACGTTTCTTAACGCCGGAATTGATTAAAAACTATATTCTATGGGATATAATCACCATCTGGATGAAAATATTCGGATTTGTGAATCATGTCGTGCCGTTGTGGTTCACAATAGATATCCACCGAGAGAATCACAGCAGTTGGAATGAAGATATAGAAGGTAAAAACATTATCTAGTTGATCAGTGTGATGCAAGCACATTTCATTTTTGTTTATGCATTGGGGATGTTCGCATAGGTAGCAAATTCAAAAATTCAAACGTCAATGATACGATATATGTACGGTTATTATTTGTAAATTATTTTTATTCATTCATTTTTGTCTTATTTTTCTTTCAATAAATTTGAATAATTTACAGTACCGTCAACTGCACCATTGGCATCAGTTTCTTCCGTGGATGACTTGCAGGTGACGTATAAAGTGGAAGCATTTAACAGCATCGTTCAAATGTTGAAAATTTCACAAATTTCAATGAGAAATATGAGGAGCTTAGACTACCGTATTAAAAAATCGGAAGAAATTGCGCAAGCAGTGCGGCAACATCTGTTCGCACTGGATCCAGTGGATAAAAACAAATCAGATGATTTTGACGAGATGGTTATGCAATTGAAAAAAAATAATTAAATCATCTGCTAACGACAGAAGTGAGCAGATAAAAATATTATCGGTATTACCCAAATCTTGGCCTATAACCAAGATCGTAGGAGAGTTTGATGCACCGGAATACTTGTGGAGTAGCCAGAGCCCGAAAAAAAGACTGAAAAACCCGGGAAAAATGCGATCGGTAAGACGAATGAAACAACACGCTTGCGACTTAGTTCACAGTTAAATTCAATATAATTTAATGCATTGATATGAGACAATAGTTGGTATATGGGATGCTGCGTGGTACAATTGTCCGACAGTTTGTCGAAAAGGGGACGTCCAGAGATGTCGCTCGAACATAAGCCGCCCACCAAAGTCCCTTCGGGAGTTTCAGATCGTAGCCTTCTTGGAACATATTCATCGTGATCCAACGATCCGAAAACATTTTCGACGACAATCCGTAGCGGCTGGAGAAGCGAGTGAATGCTGCCAGGAAAGCAGCAGTTGTAAGTTCACACACGGCTTCCATGTGCATTTGTTGATTCTTTGACGTTGGCTTAATGCGAGCACACCTCACACATTGACGACGAATTTTCCTTGCTGCACTTGCACCACTGATGATCCAGAATCGCCTACTCATGGCGATTCTGGATCATCAGTGGTGAGTTCAAACACTCGCCGTGCTCATGGTTCAAAATATATGATGTGAGGATAGTATGTCGAGGTATTAATATAGGGTGCCGTACGTCGTAGCTAAGGCCTGATTGTTGAAGCCGGCCGCCCACCCTGAGCACTCCATTTTCGTCCAAGAATGGTTTGAGTTGGTGCAAACTGCTGTGAGAGCTGACCTCACGTTGATGTCGTAAACAATCAAGTTCTTCTTGGAAATGTTTTTGCTGAGTGTGACGAATGTAAACTGTTTGAGCTCGATCCAGCTCACGTGGTAAGAGACGAGACGTCGATCGAGAGCCCCTGGAACTCAACCGAAGAATACGAGCAGTGACCCGAAACAGCATTTGGAAATCGGGATAATATCGCGTCATTACTCCATCGAGAAAGTCATTTTCGTAGGTAGTGATGAGAGAGACAACAATTGCTCTTTGTTCCCTATCAATATTCTGATGGTCAGCGTTGGTTAGCATAGGGAGGTCGATTGTATCACCTTGCTCTCCCATTGTGCTCCAGGATGGACCATTCCACCACAGGGAGTTATGGTGAATTTGCTCTGGCGATGCTCCACGCGAAATAAGATCTGCGGGATTATTTTCCTAGTCGATGTGACTCCAATTGGCAGCCGGTAGATGAGTAGTGATTTCTGCCACCCGGTTGGCAACAAAGGTTTTCCAGCGAGACGCACCTCCGTTCAGCCAAGCCAGCACAACATTTGAATCAACCCATGCTCGTACCTCATAGAGGGGTTGATTGATGGCGTTGGTTACGTTGTTGATTAGACGTGAGAGGATCATTGCTGCACATAACTCCAATCGTGGCAGCGTCATGCTTTTATTCCCAATTGGTGCAATCTTGGACTTTGCGCACAGAAGATTAGAGCTATAATTATCAGCATCGTCCACTGCTCGGATGTATATGCAGGCACCCATGGCTCGCTCGGATGCATCACTATAGCCGTGTAGGAAGATGCGCGACGTTCTGTTGATGCCAATTACTCGTCTAGGAACCTGAAATGAATTGAGAAGCGCCAGATTTTGTACGAAAACTTGCCAGATATTAGTCAACTCACCGGGGGGAATAGCATCACAGTCCACCTTCAGTTCCCACAAACGTTGCATCAATAGCTTTGCTTGGATGATGATAGGCGCGAGCAGACCGAGCGGGTCGAAGAGGCTAGCAATGTTCGAAAGAATGATGCGCTTTGTGGGCTGAAGGATCTTGGGTGATCGAATGCTGAACAGAAATTCGTCGCTACACGGCTGCCAGTGGATTCCGAGAGCCTTGATGGTATTGGGTTCGTTGATCTCGATAGGGATTTTCATTTCGAGGTCCTCTTCAGGGACGCCTTCCAGCGCATCGGGGCTATTAGAATCCCACTTCCGCAGATGGAATCCTCCAGCAGAAAAAATACTGGAAAGTTCTTGTCGACGTTTCCTGGCTTCATCTACGGAATCAGCACCAGTCAGTACGTCATCAACGTAAATTCCTTTTAAAGCCTTCGTAACGGTGTCCGGGAATTGGTTTTGATGAGAGAGTAGAAGCTGTTGTACGCATTTTGTAGCCAAATACGATGCGCTTTTGGTTGCATAAGTGACCGTATTCAAACAATATTCATGAATCGGCTCGTCCTTGGACCAGCGCCACAAAATTCGAATGCAGTTTCGATCGTCATCATGGAGGAGTACCATTCTGTACATTTGTTTAACATCACCCGCGAGTTTATCAAAGAATCTTGCAGCACAGGACCCGCCAAGAGAATATCGTTAAGAGACTTGCCACTGCTCGTTTTGGCTGAGGCGTCGTAGACGACTCGGCACTTCGTCGTCGTACTATCCTCCTTAACAACGCAATGATGTGGAAGAAAAACACAGTTTTCCGAACCAGAGATAGTGGCGGGACTCATATGCCCGAGATCGATGTATTCTCGCATGAACGAAAAGTACTGTTGTTTTAAATCAGCATTTCTTTCCAATTTGCGCTCGAGATGGAGTAATCTTTTTTCAGCAATGTCTCTCGATTTACCGAGAGAAGTGGGGCTTTCCGAGTATGGAAGTCGAACAACGAATTTTCCGTTGCCTTCACGGAATGTATGTTTAGCGAAATGCTCTTCGCAAAGGATCTCCTCGTCGTTTAGGTGCGGAGAAAGATTCGTGTACTCCTCCAACTCCCAGAATTTGCGGAGTTGATCGGAGAGTGTATTATTGGATGCTGTTAATAAACACGACGGAGCATAGGCGTCTGATTGAATGCCACTATCTTTGTAGCCACCAGAAACTACCCATCCTAGCTTGGTATTTTGGAGAACCGGAAGTCCGTCGTCTGATCCAAGTTTGATTGTTCCCGGTTCGAGCAACTGGAAAAAAAGCTTATTGCCGAGAAGCATACATATTTTTCCTGGATGGTGAAACTGGGGATCAGCCAACGGAATCGATCCAGGAATTGGCCAATCTTTAGTGTTGATCGGTCTAATCGGGAGATCGGAAGTAAGTCGTTCCAGAATTATGCACGGTACTACGTTCCGATAATTGGAGCAATGTGAAGTAAACGTAACCAGTGCTCCTTTGCTCGCGTGCCCGGATGTATCAGCAATATCACCGAACTCGACGTCTACTTCAGTTGTAGGAAGACCCAATCTCTGGCATAGATCCTGAGTAATGTAGCTGGTGTGGGAAGCACAATCAAGCACAGCTCTACAAGCATGTGGACGCCCAAACTTGTCGAAGACATGTATAGTAGCAGTCAGAAGAAGAACGTTAGTGTCCATGAATCAGTTGCTGGACCAACGGATTCGATTGGTGTTTGCGACATCGAATACGAACCAGATGGACTGGTTGTTGCCGCTGTGACGTGAACGGGAGTTGAATCGACCTTTGGTTGGAGGGCCTCGTGAAGGCGAGTGTGATGAGGAAGATTGCATTTTCGGCAATTTACGGATTGGCAAGGCTCGCCGAAATGTTGCTTCAGGCAGTTCTCGCAGAGGTTCTGCCTACGGATAAAATGGAGTCGATCATCGGCGCTAGCATGCAGAAACTTACCACATTGATACAATGTATGCGGTGATTTTGCACAAAAAACGCACATTGAATGAGAGAAGTGATGCCCGGTGGTGACGAGAGCTGTTGGTCCAGGTTTGTTAATCCAGGTAGTAGAAGGTTTGCTTGGTAGAACCGTATTGGCCACCAGTTTCTTCGCACAACTCGGTTGAACGGACTTCAGTGCGCAACTTTGCGCATCCACAAACTTCAGAAACTTATCCAAAATTATATCTTCATCTTTGAGCTCTGATCTTTTCTGACACCACAACTGCTTACTTTCGGCATCCAGTTTCTCGACTAAGATGTACAGCAGCCATATCTCCCGTCCTTCTTGGTTCATTGCTGCTAACGCTCGAATGATCTCATCCGACACATCATGTAGGGAGCGCAAACCCGCAGCTGACGGTGACGTTAAAGACGGTTGACTCAAGAATCGATGAATGTGTTGAGCGGCAATTTCTAGCGGTTTGTCATATCTATTCATCAATTTAGCAAGAGCGGGAGCGTAGTTCACGTCCTCTATACGAAGGTGGGATATCAGAGTTGCGACTTCTCCGACAAGATTTGTTTTGAGGGAATAAAGTTTCTGGCTATCCCGCAGAGCTGCGTTCTTGTGTACTGCACTGTCAAAAAGGTCGAAAAACGAAGGCCATTCGAGAATGTTGCCTCCAAACGTAGGCATATTCATTCGAGGGAGTTTGACATCGGTGTGTGGAGTGGCATTTTGTGCAGCAACCGTTGATGAACTACTGCTTGCATGAGTTGCCATGTTGAAATTATTGGAAATCAATCGAATGAATTCTGCTTGTTGCTGTGCCAGCTGTTCAATGGCAGTGACGCCATCTTGTGATGCTATCTCGTTGCGAGTTGAAGAGGAATCGAACCGTTTTCTAAGTTTTAAGAGAGTATTTTTCAGTGGAGTGAAAATACCCTCGAAAATCCAGCCTGATGCTCCAGGATTTCTTCCATCTCTTCATCCTTGCAACTGTCTACCGTTCGCTTGTGAACAGAGAGATAAGCCGTCCAAATCTCCACAATATTATCCAGCTCGGTCTGGATGTCAACGTCATCGATATCTTTCCTACTCTTAAGCTTTTGAACATTTTGCGACGCTCGGTTCAAACGTGCTTCCAACGATTTGCTTTCACGTAGAAACTTGTCCATGTTGGATATACAAAACGATTTTTAATTTCAAAATCACACTTTCACCAAGAAAGTCCTTTCCGGAGGTGATATTCCAACCTCACAATGGAACTCACTATTGCGAATTGCGGTGATAAAATGCGTATAAATGCACTTCACCTTCAACCTGATCCGGTTCGAAGGACCATTTCTGGAGTAGCCAGAGCCCGAAAAAAAGACTGAAAAACCCGGGAAAAATGCGATCGGTAAGACGAATGAAACAACACGCTTGCGACTTAGTTCACAGTTAAATTCAACATAATTTAATGCATTGATATGAGACAATAGCTGGTATATGGGATGCTCCGTGGTACAATTGTCCGACAGTTAGTCGAAAAGGGGACGTCCAGAGATGTCGCTCGAACAACTTGGTTAAACAAATGAAAAAATTAGTATGAGCAGGGAATCCTTTGTTACACCAAGACCAGAAATGGCCATGGAATCGGCGAACCCGAAAAAGCCTTTGTAACAAATTTCTACGACAGTGATGATATAAGCAGACCTATGCCAGGAATGAATGACTACGTTTCTGAACTCAAGAATGGCCAAAAAGAAAGACTTCAAAAGCGTCTTTTGATGATGTCTCTTAAAGAGGCATTTATGAAAAACGGAATCAAAATTTGAACATCGGTTTCACCTCGTTTACCATGGTAAGACCGAAAATAGTACACGAATTCATAATGTGTGTGTATGCTCAATCCATGAAAATGTGAAATAAATGGCTAAAAGTTTAAGAATCGTATCCCAAGAAGCAATCACTAGTAAATTGCTTTGTAATACATCTGTAAGAACGATAGAATGTTTTTTTCGTGCTTGTAAGGAATGTGCATTAAATGAAGAAGTAAAAGAGGAACTTGAAATGCTATTAGAGGAAAACGAGATAGAACACATTGTTTTTCAACAATGGTTGACAACTGATCGTTGTAATTTAGAAAACATTATGAAGCCGGTAGATGAGTTTGTTTCATATTTTGTTGATAAAATTGATATGTTAATCACTCATGATTTTATTTGTAAAGAACAGTCATCCTTTCTAAGAAACAAAAAAGAATCTTCAAAGCATGGTGAATTACTTGCAATTTGCGACTTTTCAGAAAACTATTCATTTATAATCCAAAACGCTGCTCAGGGTTATCACTGGAATAATTCGCAAGCAACAATTCACCCGTTTGAAGTATACTACAGAAGTAGTACAAAATTAGAAAATATTAGTTTCATTATTATATCAGAGGTACTAGCCCACAATTCAATAGTAGTTCAGTTGTTCATTTCAAGATTAATAGGATGTATGAAACAGTTTACTGATTTCACAAAAAATACATTTATGTCAGATGGAGCAGCTGGTCATTATAAAAACAAAAAAAAAAAAAAATTGCCAGTCTGTGCAGGTTTGAATCAGAGTATAATTTAGAAGCTGAATGGCATTTTTTCGCGACATCGCATGGGAAAGGGCCTTGTGATGCTATTGGTGGAACACTTAAACGAATGGCAAAGAGAGCAAGTCTTGCTCAAGAATACAGAAATACTATTAAAACTCCACGAAAGCTCTACGAATGGGCAGAACAACAAGCAGATAAAGGAATAACTAAACTAAATTTCAGTTACATGACGACTGAAGAATATAACACAATTTCAGGAACCCAGAAATTTCATTGTTTTGTACCTATTAATGATGAACAAATAGCTGCTAAAAGATATTCGAAATCGAAGGAAACTCCACAAATTTTCACGTTGTTAGGAAAAGCCAGAAAATAATATGTATAGTTATTCTATAGCATTATATGTATAGTTTTTATATGATGTTGAATAAATTTTCTAGTTACGATATTCACCGAAAGTGTGTTTTAATAAATGAGGAAATGGTTGGAAACACCATCTCAGATTGCAATGAAATTTTGTGGGTGTAAAAACATTGGCCATTAAAGCATCTTTCCATACTTGAAATCTTCTTGTTCAATCTAGGTGACTTTTTGAAAAGGGCCAAATTTTCTTCCTTAAACTCAAAAAAACTTTAAAATTGTGTCCAAAGACCAAATATAGTGGCCAAAGAAATATAGGAAATTGCTGAAATTTTCATTAAAAATAACTTTTTTTAAAATTACGCTGGAAAAAAGCATAAAAAATAAAATTCATTTTTCTCGAAAAAGTTTTTTTAATTATAAAAAAAATCATCTGAACAGCTCATATTATAACCAACAATTCATCTAAACATCGAAAGAAGGGCACTTCTATAGGAAAAGAGTTTTTCTAACTTTTTATTCCTTTGAAAAGCTACTACTAAGGTTTCACTTCACATTTCCATTAGCTAGAAACATTAGTTTTTCAATAGTCATCAGGCAACAATGCCGTATATTCACGAAATTATAAAAGATAGAAAGTTGAAGTCTTCGACAAAAGTTCATATTTCAAAATTATCTAAAACTTTGTCGAACACACTATATCGATATCTTGACTTCAAACAAAATTAACGGGTGTTTTTTCAATACCTTTCAGTAACTCAAATAAAGAGCGTAAAATTTTCTTTCTCCAAGAAAATTGCTCTTTGGGCTCCCTAGAAACAGTAGGCGTGTTTGGTTTTGCTAGTTTGAATTTAGTCATGGCGTTAGAGATGGCGTCGAAACAGCACGTGCTCCGCGAACGCATTGTACGGTTCTACGAAACGCATTTCCAGCAAGGAAAAAAGTTCACGGTGGCACATTTTAAGGAAGAAAATGTACCTGTCAGTACGGTATATCGTATCCTGGGTTCCCTGAACGTAGAGCGGAAGGTCGGAAGTGGTCGTCCGGTGACGATAATGGCGAAGCAGAGGAAGACATCGTTAAAGAAGCTGTTTGACAAGAAGGACGCAACCAGCCTGCGTGACGCCGGTCGGAAATATGGCTGCTCCCACGTATTGATCCATCGGACCCTGAAGATGGAAGGAATTGTCTGCAGGAAAAAGACGAGGTCGCCGGAGTACAACGAGGAGCAGATTGAGGCGGTTAAATCACAGTGTCGGGGGATGATCAAAAAATACCACGGGACGTCTTTCGTTTTGGACGACGAAAGCTATTTTCCGCTGTCCAAAACGCATATTCCAGGAAATGATAATTACTACTCCAGCGACAAGTCATCCACACCGCCTGAAGTGAAATACAAGTTCAAGCACAAGTTTGAAAAAAAGGTTATGTTGTACATCGCCATTTCCGACCTTGGTTTAAGCCGAGCGGTCTAGCAATCAAACAACAAATCTATCGAGAAGAGTGCCTCGATAAAATCCTGCTGCCGTTCCTGAACGAGCATCACGCGGATGGGAAGTACGTCTTCTGGCCGGACAAGGCATCTTCCCATTACGCCAAGAAGACGCTGGCGTATCTTGAGGAGGAAAAGATACCGTTCGTGCCAAAAGATCGTAACCCAAACTTGCCCCGGTGCCGCCTAATAGAGGATTTCTTTAGCTCACTCAGTGCCCTAGTGTACAAAAACAATTGGAGGGCCAAGGACACGAAGCAACTGACTACAAGAATCCGGAATTGTATCCGGAAAATGGACGTAAGTGCCGTACTACGTTCATGTGAGAGCATCGCGACAAAGTTGCGTCGAACAGCAGACCACGGTCCTTACTCAAACATTCACTGACATTTTTTTGAAGAAAATACATTATGTTATTAATAAAAAACACTGAAATCGATGAAAAAAAATTTTTTTTTTATATGTGATTGAAAAAATTCTCATTTTTTATTTAACACCCGTTAGGATTCGTTGTGTGTTTTTTTTAAACATGAAAAAGTTGTTGTTATAAATTTTTTTTCCTGCAAAAGTGCCCATCTTTGGATGTATGGACGACTTGTTGATAATTGTACGGGCTATTCACTAAATTTTTTTGAGAATTTTAAAAAAATACGTTTTTGAGAAAATTGAATTTGAGTTTTTGAAAAAAAAAAGTTGGTGTTAATTAAAAACAATAAATTAAATATTTTTTTATGAAAATTTGAGCAATTTTCTACAATTTCTTCTTTGATCAAAATTTTGTAAGTCTTATAGTTTTTGAGATAGAAATTTTTGAAAAAAAAATTAAAAAAAACTTTGGCCCTTGTCAAAAAGTGGTCCAATTATTTTTGGAATATTTCAAGTATGCAAAGTTGCTTAAATGACCAATATCTTCACACCCAAAACGTTTCACTGCAATCTGATATGGTGCTGCCAACTCCTAAGACGAGTTGGCGTGAAATCCGTCTATTGTAGAGTTTTTTAGGGTAAAAAAAAAATTAAATGCGACTTATATTCATCGTAAAATCGATCCATTTTACTCTATGGTCAATTAAAATGGTCACATTTCTAAAACATGCTTAAAATACAAACAAAAAATCTCCAATCAAGACGTTGCAAAATTGAGTGTACAGTTCAAGTTTTTTTTAAACGAAAAATGGAAATCAGTTCAGAAATGTTAATAGATAACAAAAATCAATCCCCTTGTGGTTGGTATGGCCCCCCATTGGCGTCCAGCATTTCCTGCAAGCACCAAGGCGAGATTTGATTCCTGAGTTGCTTGGGACATAATAGAGCAGGCATTCCAGCACCACGAAGCCAGTTTGCTTCGGGTCATTATTCTGTTGAAAGTAGAAAACACGAGGAAGACCGAATTACTGAACGGGAGATCCTTCGATCAGTCTAGCTCAAACCTGCTTTGTCTATATTCGATCATATCTCATCTCATATCACTAATCGGGTAGGCAGTCTACTCTACTATTCTGGAACTCTGCTTATAAGCTATCTGGGCGGGCACATTGGCTCATTCGGACTTCATTTACTTGTGTTGCAGAAGTTTAAATTTGAGTTTTTTGAAAACCGAAAAATCACCGGAAATCGTATTTAAAAAAAATCAGTCCCAGAGTGTCGATCTTCGCCAACATTTTTTTTTTCGAGATGACAGTAGATCACGACAATGCATGCAGTTTTGAAACATTTGGCATCAAAAAAAAAAAAACCAAATCGTAAACTCAATTTTCAGTATCCCAGTATTTTATACGTTGGCCTCAACGTGAGGAATTGAGATCCTATCCCAAAAAATGCCTAAAAAATAACACTATAACACCCATTCAAATTGCATTCCACTCTCCACCAATCGAATCCGTTGGAAGTTTTGCCGCGGATTATCTAATCAACCAATGTGCTGTTGTGCTGCACAATGCTACTTATTATTATCCATTGTCATCATTGGCGGCAGCAGTGCGTGGTGCGTTGTCACCCGCTTCCTGGCCACCATCTTGGCTTCAAACCCAAAACCTCCCCCCCGATGTGTCTCGCTGCCTTGGAACATATGTTTAACACCGCCCGGAATGAATGGGTTGCATTGTGCTAGCTTGCAGGCTCGGAAGAATTTATGCATAAATAAATCGATAAAGTACTGTACTTAACTTTTGTGTGCTTTTTTTTCTTCCTCCTCCAATCTCTCGGGGATGGGTAATGTTTATGTATTCTGTTGCCTGTCTGTGCGTTGTCGTCGTCATCGTCGTCGACTCTGTTGCCTGGGATCGTGTTCTCGAGCCGGCCACCACCGATGTTGATGCGGAGGAGACCCGAGACCCGAGACCGGGGTTACAATTCTCGGTACGGTTTGTTTTTAAGTGCGAGCAGAAGAAATTCAAATTTTTCACAATTAATTCCTCCGATTGCATTTTAAACAAGTTCCCGGTAAGCATTAATCTTCGCCGTCGGGGATGGATTTTTTTTTCTCTTCACATTTTGAATACATTGAATGGAATAATGAATGAAAATGACACAAAATGGGGAGGAGGTGTTGAGCTGAAACGTTTTGCTCAGACGTGAGGTTACGTAAGTTTGCCGTTATTAGACATCGGCGGAGACTTGCAATAGATTGACATTTCACACATTTATTGCTCCAACACATCGTTTGGTCGTTTGGCGCGGAGAGTTCATTTATTTTCGGTTGAAAAGGTGGAATGAAAAATTTGTGCAACGCAAGCGCTGGAAGAGAGGAGGTGGTCAATGAGAAAAACTCGTTCGATTTATCGACTCGTGGAGCGAGTTTTTTTTTCGTTTCTTCCAAGACCCCAAGTTCAAGCTTTGAATGCCCAGACAAGCTCGAAGCGGTATGCTGTCCCTGTTTTGTTCTCTGCACTCTCTAGCTTGGTGCAGTTTTCTTACGTAATGTTGAAAAATAATTATAATAATTGGTAAATGTGTGCTTCGGCCGCAGTTTAGGAGTGGGAATTGGGGCTTTTGATTTGAAGGAACCGGGAGAGCGTTTCCTGAAATCTGCTGGTCAGTGTAAATTGCAAAATAATCACAGAACCAATTTTGGGGTCTTGCCTTCGACTGCTTTTTCCGATGCTTGTGGGCATCGATGGCAAAATCATGTTTGCTCGATTGCGTGCGCTTTTTTTTGGGTGCATATTTCTGTCCCCGTCTTGCTTCCTTCCAGAACAGGTTATGGAAATCGTTTGGTGTTTTTTTTCTGAGCGAATTCTTCTGAGAACCCGAATGGTAACGGAACAGTTGTGATTACAAATTACAAAAAAAAACACACACATCAACAACAATAGAATTGCCTCGGGCAATTAGGGAGACATCCATAAGGAAACGAATGGACCAGAAGTTGAACCTTCAGGCGGTACCATAAACTGTCGGACTTTATTCGACAAAGATCATTGTCGGTTCCGACAAGGATCTGTCGAAATAATAAATCTTGAAGACAACAAAAAAACAAACAGCAATGCCGTCAAGAAAAGAACGTGTCTATCTAACTATTCATGTGTCCAGTGTGTGATCAGGAAGGAGATGATCTTTATCGCTGCTAACCAATTTGGGTTTATTGTGTGACCGAAAAAACATATTCGTGTGGTGAATGCCTGATGAATATAGAACTGAGTACCTCTTAGGATTACAGGTCGAACTCGGTTATCCAGAGACTTGATTATGCGGAACCACAATTATTCAGGGGTTCAATTTTCCGAAATTTTAGACTCGATTATCCGGAGTATTTTTTCTTTTGATTTTTGACGAAGAACTGATTATGAATGCTTATAACTTGAGCATTTCTCAATATATCACAAAGGTATTTGCACCAATTGATAGGGAATATTTTTACGCATCTATCACATTGAGTGACATTTCATTTTTCCTGAGATAAACAATTGAATAATTGTGAAAAGTCAAGCATTATCCGAACGCGGTAAGTGCTTCGTTTTGATTGGTTCAATTTGTGCTTCCCAAGTGGTACCGACCAAAAGGGGCAAGCAGAGTAACAGCGGAGCATGGTTTTCTCAAACACAGACTTCAAAACCAAGGGAAAATCGACATTGCAAATTCTGTTCCTTATGCATATATGCAAGCCTGAATGAATGTGTTGTGTCGATGTTCCACAAAGTTCGTATATAATAGTTTTACCAGCTTGGCCTCATTTTTAAAATATTCTACATGATATGAAAAAATTAAAAATATATATTTTAGATATTTATATAAGTTTTTTTTGAAGATAAAAAAAGAGTACTAACTTTTTTTGTAAGCGTATATTTTTTTACGTTTCAACATCAATACTCTATAACTCTTTCTAAGACACTATTTCGATAGGACTCATAGTTTTTGAGATATAAATTATCAAAAATTTCTCCTACTAAAATCGATACGCCCTTTTCAAAAGTTACCCTTGAAAAAATTCCCGAATGCTGTGGAAAACTAATATTTCGTCCAACCGAAACGGAATACCAACTTTCGTTCGAATCAAAAATACATGTTTTTAAAATCTGCATTTTTAGTTCGATTTCATTTGGTATTGCACAATGCATACATGCATATCGGAATAAACGTGTTTCTCTAACACGGACTTCAAAACCAAGGGAGAAATCCGCATTGCAAATACATTCATGGTTAGAGGCGAATGAACTGAAAAGTTTAAACCCTCTTGAAGCCAAAAAGAAGAAGAAGAAAATGCATTCACGATAATGCTTGTTTCAAGTCACACCTATTAACTTTTTCCATCTTATTATTCATTTCCTGGTGCCAATAAATCGCGTTTCGATGTGCCGTACAGAGAGAGTATGAGAAAAGGTGTTGCAAAAACGTGTATCAAGGCTAAGAAAATTAGAAATAAAGGAAAAAATTCGGGGGTTGTATCCGAGACACGACCGCATAGGACGTAGGACTACGCATCCTTCTTTTTATATTTGTTGGTTTATCATTTCGGATATTATTTGCGCATGCGTCGAAAGTTCATAAATAACTCTTCAGTAAAAAGTTCCCGGGACCCTGAAAAGGTGTAATGGCTTGCGTGGTGTTGTAAAATCATTTCGAAAAACAACGATTCTTTCTTGCCTTTGCGAGAACAATACACTAGTTGGTCATATGTCGCAATTTGTCTCTTTATATCATTGCAAGCATTGCACTGAGTATTTAACGAGAGGCATTTTCCGTGAATCGCCATTCAACAAGCATCAAACACGCGTCTAACAGATGCACACAGGTGCAGCCAGGGTTGCCAACTATTATTTTCAAAAATCAGTGAAAATGAAAATAAAGATCAGGAGAAATCAGGATGCTCGTATTGTGTTGTCCGGAAATTTCGAACCGACTTTTGGAGACGCAAACGCATGATTTTCATATGCAGATATACATTTATTCAAATTTATGTGCACAGTTTTGTTCCACGATCTTTCACACAACTTAAAAATTTTATCCTCTCAGAATGTATTTGCTTCCTCGCCGACAACTGTTTTATATACAAAAGAAAGATGTTTTCTATACTGTCTATAATGTCGAAGTTCGCATGCTTGAGAGAATTTTGCAGGGACCGTAACCTGTGATAATCTTAATGTGCAATATCCGGTTAGTTAATAAATGTCGACAGGGTATCTTCGATAAAGAGAATCGCTGCGAAATATATAGATAATAAACAAAAAAAAATTCACAGGAGGGTTGTGTCCAAGACACGACCGCATAGTTGACGTAGGATTCCGTTAGGCTATCTGCTGCACGCTGATTCTGGATATGTTTGAAGAATTACATTGTTAAACTCTTCGATAATGATTTGGGTCCGTTTTGTCTGGTTGTTAGCTATTGTTTGTTCACTCCACCAGTGTCCATAACCAAGTGATAATGATAGAATAATGGGGATTAGTAATTAGATGGTGCGTATCACGTCCTCTGTGGTCCTGGACGAGATGGCGCCTGTGTTAAGTATGGATGAAATAAAGAAAAAAAAGTTCATCAAAGCAATATAAGATAATTATCATTATCGAACCCAATTTTTCTCACCAGAAAAAAAGTGTTACTTTAGTATAGAGAAAATATATTTGAAATGGAAAAGTAATTTCATTCATAATTTTTTATTTTCTGAGTGTCTATTCAACCCATTTCCTTTTAGCTTTAAACCCAACGGAACACGATGCTACATGCCTCAATGCGAATTTCAATTGGGCTAACAGCACCCAATAAGATATGTAGAGCATATGTGAAATCACTTTTTCGAATATTCCTTCATTTTTCCAATTTTGCTCGTCACATGAACTTTCCTTGGGAGAAAAAAAGTCGTTTCATATTTCATCTCATTTTAACACAATAGCTACCATACACAATTTTACACTTACAGTTGTGCTAAAAGTTTTACGAAGCAACCAACATAAAAGTTCCAAATTTAAATGTTATTTATATTCTATCAAGCATAAGTTCTATTCAGTTCATTGAAACATCATTCTCAATCGAAGGATTCTTATTGGAACGAAAAAACACTTGTTCATCGCTCCCAACTTATTCGCCAGCACGTATGCAATCAACAATGCCTACGCTAGTCACAATGAGCACTATCCATTTGTGCGCGTCGTTAGTTAAACTATCGAGGGTTTTTACATGCTGATTTCTCCCAGAAACCATGGATTTGAAATCTCTGTTAGGGAATTCATGTCGGTGGGAAAAAAGCTCCCTCTACTTTCATGTATCTGCAATGCCAATTTCCCCTAGGCAGCTTGGTTTTGATGTCTCTGTTTGGGACCTGCCGCATATGTCGTCAGTTTCGACCTATCAGAAGTGGGTATTTTCGTTAGGATATGGGTTGAGATTTTTCAATTGTTCGATAGTTAGTTTCAAGACATATATTATTTTATTCAATGTAAAAAATTGTTATGGAGTGCCGAAATTGATTGACGCAAAAATCTCATCAATCCATCATGAAATGACTGAACAATAAGCATTTGAAATTGGACAATTTGCAAGGTGCGCTCGATTTTCGATTTTCAATTTGTACCCCAATATGTTCCCGAAAGACGTAATCCTACGTCAAAAGATTACACATTATGCAAGTGCGGACTGGATAGCTTTTTTTATGTAGACTATTATGAAAATTCCATTTCCATTTCCAACCAGAAAAACTATTATTTATTACGGATAATTTTCATTCCAATAAAGTAAAAAGTACAAAATCAAGAAAAATCAGGAAAAATCAGGATCATATCAGAAAAATCAGGGCAAATTTAATATTTATCAGGATATCAGGAACGTGTCAAAAAGTCTGGGAAATCCTGAAAAATCAGGAAGGTCTCTGGTTGCAGCGATAAACTGAAAATGAAAAATTCGCTAGCGTTCACAGCTCGAGGAGAAACATAAAACGTAAAACAAGCAGAATAAGCGACCTTTGTTGTTTCGGGCACAAACATATCCAAGAATTTTCCTCAGAGAAGATTCAATACTTATACGCTAGCGACAGCTTACTTACATCGCAAATATTCTTTTTTCGCTATCCCCCTTGGTTGATTCTATTCTTTTTCTTCTTCTTTCCCTTTGTTTACGGAGACTTTAAATCCAACGATTCATTCGTCTCCGACTGTTGCTATTCTAGCGGCTTCATAAGTTGCTCGTTATTGACAGCTCTGTTCGGAAAAGCACACAAATGGACAGAACAAATGTATAGGGAAATGGGAATGCTTCCAATTTTCGTCAATTTAAACCATATACAGACTATGGGATTGTAATGTATAGCATATCAAACAAATCTTAGAAAGTTTCCGATTCGATTGGTATGCAAATCGTTAAAATCCGTTCGCAGCAAAAATAGTTATTAACGTTAACTTTATTTCATAAAAACGTGACCTGTTTTCTGATTTGGCACCCTTAATGTAAGACGTAGTCCTAGGTCAAAAAAAAAATTAAAAATAATAAGCAAGCAAAAAGTGATAAAAAATAACTGGTGTATCAAGCTTAGTGAGTGCAAGTTGGGGCCTTTTCTTTCGTTTTTTGAGGTGTAAATCAGTGATATAGAATTATAACTGGTTTTTCTCAACAAGCAAGCGGTAAGCGACACAATTGTTATCACTTCCTATTAATCGAATAAATCATATTTTGTTGACTCGGAGAGTTAAATAGCTCAGCCGTCATCATGGCGGCAAAAAGTAGTGGTGAAATTTTACAAAACAATTATCAACATATCAACAAAAAAACAAAAAAAAAACAATTTTAGATTTTTGTCATGAATCTATCTCCGAATAAGAGACAAAAAGCGAAAGAGAGATCCAAAAGGAAAATAAAATGGCGATCCATATATTTCTTGTTTCTGTTTGTGCCAAAAAATATGATGTTGATGCTTTTTCTAGAATGTTTGTTATAATGAAGAATGTAGATTTTTACGAAATGCTCTTTTATTATCCTCCTTTGATAGCTAAGTCCTTCTATTTATCCAATGGCTAATAATTCCAATTTTAACACCTCGACAAACTGGTGCATTCCAGGTACTGTGATGAAATCTGGGTTAATTAAAAATAAGCTCTCTGTATGCTGTGTGAATTGTCAAAGTATTTGTGCTCGTGCGCTTTGCAAGATTGAAGAATTGCGTCTGATTGTTAAAATAAGTAATGTTCATATCCTGCGTGTTAGTGAAACGTGGTTGAATGAGAATATTGACAATTCTATTATATCAATTGATGGATATAATATTGTTCGACATGACAGAGTAGGTCGTTTGGGAGGTGGTGTATTCACGCTCCTCTCGTGACTGCTGTAGTGAACAGTTCGTTGTGCTGAGCTCTATTGTGTGGTTTATTATATAGCACTCTATTGTTTTTCGACTTAACATTTCCTCGTGTGTTACGAAAAACGGATAGTGAAAATACACTGAGAATGTCCAAAAAGCGGGTTCAACCCGCCAACAATTCAGAATCCGATGTTCTAGACAGAATGCCGAAGCAGAAATATTGTGATCCGTCACGAGACTCCGAAATGGACTATAACGACACAGTATCACCACGCCACGAGGTGAGCAAAAGTTCACATAACCTCTCTTCGGTGAGTGTGAACAATGGATATTCGCCGCTTCAAGACATTGGTGACAAAGAAGTTCCCAATAACCATTCTCCCAAGCCGAGTTCGACCAAAAAGGTTAAGATTCCGCTTATTACATTGACGGAGCTTAGTCTTCCTGATGCACATGGAAAGATCCTGCATTCTGGTGTTTCAATATTCAACACCAAACGAACTTCGTCCGGAAACAACGTGTATGTCTATTCGACAGGAGACTACAAGATGCTAATTGATCATCTGAAAAAGCAAAAGGTTCACTTTTTCACATATGTCCTTGACGAGGAGAAAACGACCAAAATCGTACTATCAGGATTACATGACATGGAAGTCGATGATGTTGCCTCAGCATTAGTTAAAGTGGAGGTTAAACCGTTCCAGATTCGCAAGATGATGCTCAAAAAACAGAAGTACACTGATCATGCACTGTACCTACTTTACTTTCGTAAAGGATCAATCCAAATCAACGACCTCAGGAAAATCAAGTCCGTTCACCACAGCATCGTCAATTGGGAATATTACTCCAGAAAAAAATAACGTACCTATCCAGTGCCACAACTGCCAAATGTTTGGGCATGGTTCAACACATTGTTTCAGACCTCCAAGATGTGTAAAGTGTGGTGAAACTCATTCAACAGAGAAAAGTTCTCTAACAGCCAATCGCTCCAGCAAGGAAGATAAACTATCCCAAGAAGTACTGAAGTGTGCCAACTGTAAACTCAACCACACGGCGAATTATTCAGAGTGCGCTAAACGTATTGAATTCATCAAAGCAAGAAGTTCCATCAACCAACGGAAAGTCTCGACAAAGAACACCTTCATGCTTCGCCAAGATCAGTTCCCTTCCCTCGAAGCTAAACTGTCCACTAAGATACATAATGCCCAACAGCCCGAGTGTTCTTACGCCAGTAAAGTGCGTTCCGGGTTGAGTCCTTTGAACCGTGTTCAGCAAGCGGGTATGGCATACACTAATACTAACCATAGTTTTAGGACTAACATTGGCTCAGATCTCTTCTCGCATTCCGAGGTAGTCCAAATTATCAATGATTCATTCGCAAAACTGTCGGTCTGTAGAACTAAACAAGATCAAGTTAAAGTCATACTTGAAATAATATCATCTTACTGTTTCCCACATGATGGATAATTCCAATCTACTGAAAGTGTTGTTCTGGAACGCAAATAGCGTTATCTCAAAGAGCCATGAATTTTTCAATTTATTGATTGAAAAAGACATTCAAATAGCTTTATTATCTGAAACATTTTTAAAACCGAGTACGACATTTTCTCATGCTGATTTCACTATATACCGTTTTGACCGGGTCGAAGGACCAAAGGGAGGAGTCGCTATAGTCATTCGTAAAGATATCTCTCATTCTCCACTTCCAAGTTTCGAAACTGCCATCATAGAATCAGTTGGCGTGTCAGTTGACTGTACATCGGGAAAAATCAATTTTGTCTCAGTATACAATCCCGGCAGTAACAACGATACTCAATCTTTCTTTAGCAATGTACGAAAACTGACCAGGATGAGAGAAAGTTTTTTCATATGCGGCGACTTGAACGCCAGACACCGTTTTTGGCTCTCGTGCAAATTCAGCTGGTAATTTGTTATTTGATGAATTGGGGACAGGTTCATTCATTTTACACAATCCTCCCACATCAACGTATACACCCAGCGACCCTAATCGTTTACCTTCTACTATTGATATTGCCCTAAGTAACGGTCTTCATAATGTTGAAGACATCTCAGCTTTAAGTAAATTGACCTCGGATCATTTGCCAGTATTCATGCAAATAAATGTTGGTACCCCGATCTTCATCCCTCCGCATGCTATACCTGATTATAGCAGGGCAGATTGGAATGGCTTCAAATCGTATATTCATGATAGAATCAATTTGACCAATCTAGACCTGAGTAGAATAAACGAAACTTCAGAAGTCGACGCTTTACTACAAAACTTAGAGTCAATCATATTGGAAGCGAACAATTTATTCATCCCCAAATCTGTGCCACATAGATATAAACTTAGTCTGACACCGGATATAAAATCACTAATCAGACTTCGCAATCATTGCAGAAGACAATGGCAATGAAATCGTCGTAACTTTCTATGGAAAGCTGTTTACGCCTCGCTAGCTAAACAAGTAAACACAGAAATTGAAACTTTAAGAAATAAAATTTGGTCAAAGAACTTACTCGAAATGAATCGAAATTTGAATAATCGTCAAAGGCTTTCGAAGTTTACAAAATTACTAAGAAATAAACAGCGTTTTTTGCCTCCCTTGAAAACAGATGACAAAATATTGCTCACTGATCAAGAAAAAGTACAAGCTATTGGCAGTCATTTCGCGGCTGCTCATGAACTTACATTAAACAATATCAGTTCTATTGAAGAAACAGTAAATACAACGGTGAATAATTTCTTACAAAATTTCGTTCCCGATAATAATGATCAGCTGAGTCTTACGAGCCCACGACAAGTCACTAATCTAATCAAAAGGACAAAAAACAGAAAGAGCCCAGGGGTTGATGGAATAAGCAATCGAGTTCTGAAAATGCTTCCTAAGAAAGCTATTGTTTACATAGCTTATATTTTCAACTGTTGCTTTAAATTAGGATATCATCCATTGGCATGGAAACATGCCAATGTGATTGCTATACCTAAACCCAATAAGGACATAAGCAACCCTTCTAATTATAGACCTATCAGCCTTTTAAGTTCCTTGAGTAAAATTTTCGAAAGGATTGTACAAAAAAGGTTAAATTTGCACATGGGAGATAGAAATATAATACCTGCCGAACAGTTCGGATTCCGAAGTGAACATTCCACAGTACACCAACTTTGTAGAATTGTACGAAACATAAAAGCTCATAGAAATAATCGTTTATCCACTGGCATGGTTCTTCTAGACACAGAAAAAGCTTTTGACACAGTATGGCACAAAGGTTTAATTTACAAAATGATTAATAAGAGCTTCCCTTCATACTTAGTAAAGCTTTGTGCTTCATTTTTGGAAAATCGTACGTTTCAACTCCGCATAAACAACACATTATCCGACATCTATCCTATCCATGCAGGTGTTCCTCAGGGTAGTGTTTTATCACCAGTTCTGTATAATCTGTTTACTTGTGATATTCCTAACTTTCAAAACTGTGTTAGATATCACTTTGCCGACGATTTCGCTTTAACATCGTCTGCAAAAAGACCGAGGGACGTAATTAGCCGATTGAATCAAGCAACTGCTCATTATATTGATTATTGCAATAAATGGAAAATCAAAGTGAATGCGAACAAGACAGAATGCATCTACTTCACGAGGTTCACAGCGTCTAGAAAACTTCCAAGTAGATGTCTATCAGTAGACGGTACTGAAGTTGCATGGAAAGATGAAGTAAAATATCTAGGTATGGTCTTGGATAAACGACTTACGTTCCAGAAAAACACTCAATATATCCGTGAGAAAAGCGAGAAGCTTATCAAAATGCTATACAGCTTTATAAATAGAAGATCGAAACTTAACACTATTAATAAGTTATTATTGTATAAAGCCATATTTCGACCGATATTGACATATGCTTATCCGGCATGGAAGGATTGTGCCAGAACACACAAAAGAATGTTGCAAATTATTCAGAACAAATGTTTAAAATTGATATACGACCTCCCATACTGGTTTGGTACTGAAAATTTACATGAGATAGCAAATATCGATACCCTAGATACATTCTGTAACAAATTAAATCAAAATTTCTTGAGGAAATGTGTAGCATCCGACCATGAGCTCATTCGTGAGCTTTATGATTAATTATTGTTGTGTTTGTCTTTAGTTCGTAAGTCAGTAAAAGCTCTTTTTTTTTGCTCAATAGTTTAGGGTTTTTTGTTAATTCGTTTTTCCCTTAGAAAATTTTCATTGTATTATATGATTCATAAATTGCTTCGACTTTATTAGTATCAATTGTTTGTTGTATAGCTGTAGCTGGTCTCAAAACAAGAAAAATCATTGTGTAAACTCTGTAAAAACCACAATTACTGAAATAAACATTGATTGATTGATTGATTGGAGGTGGTGTATTAATTTATATAAAAAATGGTATAACCTGCAATTTGATCATGAAGTCCAATAATCAATTCAGAGTGACTAATACTGAATTTATCACAATTGAAGTACTTCTGGAAAGCGAAAACTGCGCTTTACAACCCACCAGAAATAGAATGCAATGAATCACTTGAACATTTGTTATTGTCATATGGAAGTTTATACAACTTTATTTATTTCCTTTTAACACTTTAATATTTGAACACTAATCTCTTAGTAAACTCACCGAAGTCGGATAGGTTACGTAACGTGCTATCTACTCATTCGGTACAATGCTTGGGAAGCGAGCCAACGTTTTTTCATAGGAACGGTGCATCACTGTTGGACTTGATTTTGACCAACGATGCTTCTAAAGTTTTGAGATTCAACCAGATAGAAGTTCCTGTGCTGTCCAACCACGATCTTGTATTTGCATCGCTTGATTTTAATCATAATTTATGTCCAAGGAACATTCAGTTCCGTGACTATAATGCCATACAGTTTGACTCATTGATAGATGTTCTTCACTCAGCAGAATGGAGTTATTTTTACAACACAAATAACTCCAAACAAAAATTGGAGTTTTTCAATACGGATTTTTTGTTAACGGATTTACACGATATGTTCGTTCCTATTCGTACAATCTACTCTAAGAAGAAGGTCAATCCTTGGTTCAATTCTACCATAAGTAGAGAAATTGTTAAACGTGATTTGTTATATAAGAGATAGAAACATCTTAAAACCCCCAATGCTCTTCTTGATTTTAAAAGAGCACGAAACAACGTAAATGAGCTCATACGATCTGCCAAACGAAACTATTTTTCAGCCAGGCTAAACACGAGTTTGCCAACAAAAGAATTATGGAAAAATGTCAAGAAGCTAGGAATTAAAACACCGGAGACACAAACTGTCAATAAGTTCACTGCTGATGAAATCAATCACTCTTTTGGCAGAACTTTTACTGATAATCACACAATAATTCATAATTCTAATGAATCAACGTATGTGAGCGTGAATCTTTTTACTTTGATAGTATCAACCAAGAAGACGTTATTTATGCCATGAATGCAATCAAATCAAATGCTCTTGGGCTAGATATGTTGCCATTAAAATTTTTGAAGGTTATTTGTCTGATATTAATTGAACCAATAACGCACCTATTCAACCACATAGTTACTACGAGCGTTTTTCCAGATGCTTGGAATAAAACCAAAGTTATACCCATAAAGAAAAAAAAAACCCATTTGAGCTCATTGGACAACTTGAGACCTATCAGTATCCTTTGTGCATTATCAAAGGTGTTCGAAAAAAATATCAAAATTAATATAAGTAATTATATAAAAAGGTATGACCTGTTAAGTCCATTTCAGTCCGGCTATCGAGCGAAACACAGTACAAAAACAGCAATGCTCAAAGTATTTGTTGATATTGGAGTCGTGATTAACAACGGAAGGCCAGTAGTCCTAGTTCTTTTAGATTTTTCCAAAGCGTTTGACACCGTTTGTCATGAAATACTGTGCCAAAAATTAAAAACGAAATTTACATTTTCAGATCATGCAGGTAACCTAATTAAATCGTATCTGTGTTCAAGATCGCAGGTGGTTTTCAATAATTGTGTAATTCAAAATTGCGAAATTCACCTCTTCGCCGGTTTAGGAAAATGTGCAATTGAAATATCTCAGAAAATTAATGAAGACATAGCGAGAATTTATGAATGGGCGTGCAAAAATAAACTAGCACTGAATGCTAATAAAACAAATGCAATTTTTATTGGTGGTTCTTTAAACGATTCACTGAAACCGGTTTTGTTGTTGAACAATGAGATTGTTCAATTCGTCGACAGAGCAATCAGTTTAGGCATACGTATCGAATCAAACTTCGAATGGGACAATCATGTAATGTCACAATGTGGAAAAATATATGCCTGTTTGCGAACTCTTTCCAGAAATTCATCATTCTTATCCACTGCTACAAAACTGATGTTATTTAAAAGTTTAATTCTCCCGTATTTTATAGCATGCGATTTTTTACTTGACTCTATTTATGTGGCTACCTTCAATAAATTAAAGGTCGCCTTAAACTCATGTATACGCTACGTTTTTAATTTAAGTCGGTATTCTAGCGTTTCACATCTGCAGCATATACTTATTGGATGTCGATTAATACATTTCAGCAAACTTCGTTGTTGCTTTCTTTTGCATAACATCGCGAGTTCAAAACAACCGAATTATTTGCACAGTAAACTTCAAATTATGAGGAGCAATCGTTACAAAAAATACATATTACCGCGGTATCGTACAACCAAGTACGGGAACTCATTTTTTGTTCGAGGTGTCGTACATTGGAATTCATTACCTGTATATCTTTCTAATCAAAAATCATTCTTAGCTTTCAAACGAGGATGTAAAGAGTATTTCAGTTAAGTTAGTATATTTGTGTATTGTAAAGAGCATTTTTTGATAAGAAATTTTTAATATTTTGTGTAACTTAAAACTCGTAAATCCAAATTGATAAGTGGCACTTTCTACTAGGAACAACTCAATGTAACATAAAAAAGACTTGGTCTTACGTTGCAAAATAAGAATAAATATGAAAATGAATGAAATGAAAATGGAATAGAAATTAGAACATCCAGAAGAACATACTATTTACATTATAAAAAACGGACTTCAAACAACACAAACGACACCTAACAACAGAAAACGGATGACTACCAGCTAAAAAAACTTTTACAAAGGAACTTAGTAAAACCCCACCTGAAAAAGGAACAGAGAACAATTAATAATTGAACTCAGCAAATACACACACAGAAACGAGAATGGAAATTGAACCAAATTTAAATACAAAAAGGTTACAGTCATCTGCTTCTGGTAGTAGTTCATCTGTCTCTGCCATTATTTGCATTTTTCAAATGACTACCACAAATATAAATTTCAAAAATTCCAATAATCTAGCCCTGCAATGGAATGTTAGAGGTCTTGGAAGTAGACTTTCTGGTTTGAACCTTTCAGGTACATAATATACATGAAAATGGTGTTTCCAACTTATCGCGTTAATAAAGCCGAAAAATAACAGGAGATCCTCTATTTCCCAATACGTGTATATCATTTGTATAATATACTAGCTGGCCCGGCAAACGTTGTTCTGCCATAGATTTTATGTCTAGTGAATATTTTGGGTGTTAAATAAAACGTAATTAATGCATAATCTCTTAAAAGTTAAATGCACATTAAGTTTATATCCTTTGAAAATTTTAAATTTTGACAACTAAATATCACGCTGGTCAAAATGATCGGTTTGGTAGAAAAAGGTATACAAAAACTGTTGGTAATTTTAGTGTTAAGTAGGAAAATGGAAAAAAGGAGGGCTAAATTTATAACTCTTGAGTCCCGTTCATGAATTGAGAAACCAACCATACGTCAGGCAACTTCAATGAACCATTATTTCATAATTGTCATTCAGTCGAGGAGTGTTCACATTGGCATTCTAAACTTGAAACACAGCAATATTTCTTCTTTTATTCACGGACTTGCAAATGTATGATTTGCTCTTCACCTTCACGACCTGACCCGATCTCAACGATTTTCAATGTTATTGTCTGCGTTGTTGATACTTGTGAATGAATAAAAATTATTACAGGATGTCGTTTAGATACATGGAAGAGATAGTCCTGACCTCAATTTAACTTTTATTTCATAAATTTCCACGCATTTCCACCAAAACATTGACCAAACTATTTTAGACTGTATAAAATCATCATAAGACACAATTTTCGTTCAAGAGTTTTCCCCACTTGCAGAAAATGTATTATTTTTTTACATGGAAATAATTTGATATGTAGAGCTAATTTTTCTTTTGAAAACTTTGTCTTAAAAGCGTGTTTTTCCACCCGAAAGTCCATGACCATTTTTAGTTCACATAAATGGAACACGGGACTCAATGTCGGCTATGTCGAATTGTGTGGCAAGGTTGTTACATTTGCACAACTCGATTGGACTTGAGTCGAACGGATTACAGAATGCAAATTAAAAACCGTTCGGGTAATTCTGACTCGGTCGGATTTCAGATTACGGGTTCATAGTTGATCAGCAAACTGATCTGAAATTTCTAAGAAAATTACACTATCGATTTACTCAGGGCCTATCGATTTTGTCGACTAACTAAACTAAAAATGTGTGTTTGAGGTAATCCTCGCTTGTACCATTCAACCGAATACATCCAGCAATATGTGGGACCGAATCCCAAATTTTTTGTTTGAACACACGCGCATATATCGATTATAAATTCTTGGCACAGCTCGTAGAATGGCATTGTCCTGATCATATCGAATCATCATATGATACAATTCAAAATGAGAAATGATGTTCATACTGAATGCATTACCTTTAGCGAGGTCTCGTTGCTTAAGCGTGTGTATAACACCTTTAGGAAATTAACCCAGAGCTCCCCATTGACAGCTTGATGCTGCGGGTGAGCGCTAGGGGAACGACCCTGTGGTTAGAACGTCGTGCTGTTTGAGCTAGTCACTTACGTGTAACGAACAGGAAGTTACAGTTTCCCGAACACGGACTACAAAACCGAGGAGCATGGGAAAATCGTCTTTACAGATAGTAGAGGTGAAAGAACTTTCATGTTTGAAATACCAATAGTATAAAAGTCCTACTAGTCCTACGTCAACCTTGTGTTTATGATATAGATATAACCAAGCCACTTTTATTTATTTTCAGATTGGAAATTTTGAATAATTTGTTCATATACTTTATACGGGTCTTTTATTGAGAACTTGTCATCTTTTTTTTTTTAAATAAACACAAGTTTCTTGATATATTGAGTTCAAATTCATTCTGGCTGTTTGAACTTCATCAATATCTTACATTTTAAGAATGAAATTCGATTCGGTTCGATTCGATCTCGGTCATATGACCACCACGGGCCCGTTTACAGGGATTGATCCGTTGGACCTAATTTTTCACCACTCGGTCACACATTTCGAACGGAATGTTGCGAATTTCGCGTTAGATGGTGCGAGGTGCGTAGAAGAAAGATTAAATGCACAATGCTCTACCCCTCGCAGCTGACAGTATAACAGTGATGTTGGTGTTATATCATAGCAGCAGTATTAACACACATTTCACATCATTTCCTCCTTCAGCAGACAACGGTCGAATAGGTAAGCCACACTTAATATTTCCTCGTTTGTTGGGTGATTTCCTGTAGGATTATACTACCGGCATTGAGGACCCCTTGCAGTGCAAAGTTGCTGGCTTGTTGACATAGGGAAGTGACTTGACACAGTCCCTTAAAATTAAATCCAATGGCATTTTCCATGACCTGGAATCAAACGGTACCTCACGCATAAGGACCTTGGGAACAAACTCCTTGAAAAACCACCGGGTCATCCAGGCATTCTTAGAGAAAGCATAGTAAACGGGCAGCTCATGAATGTTCTTCAATGCTCGAGGTAGTTTTGACCAAGCGGGAGTTTGAACAAACCATCTGCAATCGCGCAAGACATAAACACCACACGCTCCTTGTTGCCCGATGATTCGTCCATTATGACAAGAGTTGACGAAGGATTGGATTTGGAATAAAGTCCGGTTTCTTCCGCATTAAAAATTTGACTGGGAGATAGCCAGTGTCTTAGAATATCAACGAATATTCACGAGTAACGAATATGATTTTATTTCAGTGTAAATGACTTTTTTGACGTAGAACTACGTCTTTCATTAAGGGTGCCAAATCAGAAAACAGGTCACGTTTTTATGAAATAAAGTAAACGTTAATAACTATTTTTGCCGCGAACGCATTTTGGCGATTTACATACCAAACGAAACGGGAATTCCCTAAGATTTGTTTGATATGCTATACATTACAATCCCATAGTCTGTATATGGTTTAAATTGATGAAAATTGGAAACATTCCTTTTTCCTCATACATTTGCTCTGTCTGTTTTTGTGCTTTCCCTAACAGTGCTGTCAATAACAAGCAACGAAGGGGAAATCGTAAGAGTAAAGTCTCCGTGAACAAAGGAAAATATTCGCCTAGAGTATAAACAGTGGATCTCGCTGAGCCAAACTTTCATTCTTCGTGAGGAAATCGACTGAAAAACATCGTTGCTGCTGGACGGCGATGGATCGAATGCCTTTCTCAAGGAGTAATATGAGCGAAGAGTAGAGTTTTCCAAAGGCCCTTTCCTTTGGCCCTTGAAGGTTAGAGACGCATGAACTGAAGAAGTTTAAAGTCTCAAACAAGGAAGGAAGTCAAACATTCAGTATCGTTCTGTATTCAAAGCAATGAATATCGCTTGCCCTTCCTTGTTTTGCGTCATCACATGTCTTCGTTTCGGATTGAGCTGTGGACGCGACCAAATTACTCACTCGTTGATTTCTCTGGCATTGCAATCATTGCATCAAACTGACGCCATTGCATTAAGGTTTTGAGCTACACAATTGTGTGGGGAATCATCAAGCTAGGCTATCGTCAGCTCACCAAGAAAATAAATGTTCTGGAATTTTGTCAGTGATTTTTTTTCGCATGACGGTAGGAAAACTCTCTCCACAAAGGATGACAGCTAAGCTAATCTAGACTGGCAATATCAACAGAAAGTGCTCCTGTTGAGAACAGTGCGAAACGGAGATAAGTGTGTGTATATTTAGTTGCCTCAAGCCATCGATATATGGATATTTGTGTGCATACGTGCGTGCTTCATATCCCGTACGTAAAAATAGTGCATCTTCACTACGCTGAAATTCTATTTGTATCTGTTCTCGTGTGTATTGACTCTGTAACAATGCAACAATCGCCTAATTTTTTATGCTATGATTGACGATTGTTTTGTGTTGCAAATTATGCAGTCGTAATGATAAATATAAACAAAGAGGGGAGGCAAACAATTATCGTCAAATAATTCATCAATTAAAAAAAAAACATTTCTGGGCGACCAAACCGGTAGAATGGTTATTTTAGAATTTTCGTAGCATTATAAAATACTATCCGCAGTTATAAACAAGCGACTTGAATTCAACCACAGCGTAGTTCTACGTCAACAATGCGGTCGTGTCTTGAATACAATCACCTATAATTTTTCAGCCCTCACTGCCCTCATTATATTGCTGACAATAACAACCAAGTTAATTTTGTTCATATCGCTGATGCGTGCACAAATTTGCTATAATGAATGAATGCGGCATTGAGAGGGGTTCATAACTTCGCTGTAATTTATACTTTGAATATCAAAAGCAACAAATTGATATTCATCACATTCGAAACGATATTCGTTCGTGCATTGATTTTGGGTCAAAATTCAAAAATAAAAAAATATTGTCAGGCTGAACCATTTAGAACAGGTGTTAGAAACAACACCGCAGGGAACACGAGCGGCTTCGTCGGAAAACAGAGCCACTAAAACATCAAATAGTAGACGAGTCGAAAAACGAGCTACAACTGACTCTCGGACTAGTCAGTTGTCAAATAGGCAAAAAACGTAAAGGGTTAATGGTGGAAAGTGCGAGTTTAAAAATCACGATTTAAAAGAAAGTTATTCCCAAATTGATTATACTAGTTAAAATAATAGATAAAACAAGTGAATTTATTGAACTATAGCCATAGTTAATTTCATACATAATTTGAATATTGTACCTAATTAAAATGATAAAGACAGGACACAAAACGAATTAAAACGAACAACACGTGGGTTAAAATTCGCAGATAAAAAGCAATCTTCCGAGGCAGAATATCTATTGCAGGAGGAAGAGAAACTAAATGTAAAAGGGTAAATCTTATTGAAAATATGAATTTCATTGATAAATATATATATCTGTAGCTTTGATCTACTAACAGCGAAGTTGATCCAAAGAATTTCTTCCCGTAATCTGAACATCAGGGGTTTTCATTTTTTTTTATGGCAGAGCACTTTTTATAGCAAGTTTTTTTGACGGAGCACCTGCATTTTTTAATCAATAAAACGAATCCTATTTGCATTGACATTACCCAACTGGGAACAACTCTATATCGGTTGTGCGTCGCAGTTACACAACATCTGACCCAGAGTAAACAAGATAAATCACTATATGCCCAGTGAAATTAAATTAACGAATGTTTTTCTTCAAGGTGGGTTTTCAAGTGGGAGCATTTGCTATAACTTTGCCAACGGTAGCAGCATTGTTGAAAAATATATCGCCAGTCATTTTTAAGGTGGCCGTACACTGTTTGCCCGGAGGTCAAATATTTGTTATTTTTTGACAGATAAGGTTTGATTTGATATTTGTACAAACACTATTTTGTTTGCCACTCTTCAATTTTCAACAGTAGTAAACAATATCAAACACCGAACATGGAAAAAATCAACTGAAATATTCAAGGTAACCTAACCATGTACCGACAGGTTCGAAGAACAGACTGAAAAAATATTTTAGGCATCCAATAATTGAATATTTGCTTGTCGTGTTTTGTGTAGAATATATTTGATCAGTATACGTAGACCAAATTTTATCTGTCAAAAAGAGTCAAATATTTGGCTTCGGTCAAACAGTGTATGAGCACCCTTAGAAATCTGATGTTGTGTAACTTGATGAAATGTACTTTGTACCTACGGTTTCTTTTGAACTGTTTATCATTGTACAATTGTTCATACAGTTTCGCTACCTATATATTATACAAATGCTATGCAAGTATTTAGGAGTAGTACTTTTTCTGTTATTTTTAGGCTCTTTTATTGTAATAAATCGAGATGCCAAAACATGTGCTAAGAATTAATTTTGAGTGTACAAATAAATCAGTACAAATCATAATTATTTTTCGATTACCGGAGTGAAAAGAAAACCAATGCTCTGGATAATCATGTTCGACCTATATTAATATACACCATGCTGAGCTCCATTTGCAATACTATTACATGGTAACATGTGCTAACCGTTTCCGGGTTCTAGTGAAGGATGTGCTTGAGTGTGATGAATAATATCAGATCCTTCGAGAGGCAAACTGTATTCCGACAACTTCCAACCACATTACACCCATTGAGTGGGGTTAACATTTGCATAAAACAGAGGTGCCAGACTCCTTTATTTTCCACGACTATCACCTGACGCATCGCTCAGATCATCAGTCAAACCTTTGATCAAGCGACGTTTTCCCATCAGTCAAGCGACATCGCACAAAGCATCCAAACCACCGGAATACAACCTCTCAACCGCGTTGATACGTGCACTCGGAATATAAAACTATCACGTGCCAGTCCTACATAACTCACGCCCAATCAGATAAACATGCCTCTCAGGTTCCGTCATAAACAATGAAAGAAATACACACCTCGGCGACTCGGCGCAATTGAGAAACAATAATCGCCCGATGGTTGTTATTTGTTGTGTTGTGTAGTGTTTTTCTTTTGTATTTCTGCTCCATTTGTCACTCGGTGGCCTCTTGCCAAAACCCAGCAACGCGGTTGCGACCGCGTTGAATAACAACAGAACGTAATGGATAACTAATCAATTATTCGGTTGCAAATTTTTCAATTATAACTCAAATTCCTTCGGTTAGTTTTTATGTTGTTCGCATTTCTGGAGCTTCAAAGCGGAGGTAATAATCGTTCCGAAGCCAGCTGAGACCCAGAGCCCCAGCGGTGGCTGCCAGTGGTGGCAGTGGCAGTGTTGGCAACCCAGACCCAATACGTAATGTGCAAACATGTAGGGAAATAAATTAATTTTTGACAGATTTATGATAATCTGCTTGCCAAACAGCTTAAGTGAGATAGAGGGAGCGATGGAGAGAGATAGAGACCAGAGGCTTTTTGTGCAGTTGGTCCTGGAGTTGGGGCCACGCGTATGAATAGACAATAATGGTACGCGCATTGTGCTTATAATCGTGGTGCCACTTGCACACGAATTACGACCGACTTTTATGTGCATACATGTTAGATGTTTGTTTATTGCTGGAATAATTTTTACAGTGTGACACCGCTTGTGACTTGTGTGCGCAATTGGGCCAACGCTCTATGATTGGCTTACTTGGATGGGTGCATTGTTACGTTTTCGCAAAACACTAGGGAAAATTGGACTGAGTTTCAAGGTTTGAAAGTATAAATTTTTTTGGTGTTTCATTCACTAGGGACAGTCAAAGTTACAATGGCGTAAATCAAAGTCACTAAATGTTACTCAAAAACCTCCAGATGGGTACCCCTTTGGTAGCAGTTCAATTGCACACCACCGATGCTATTTATTGAAGAGAATACGATTTTTGTAAAATAGCATGATAATATCTTAGATTGAGCAGAAATAAGTCAATTATTTTTGCGTGAAATTCAAAAATTTTATTTAACTGTTTCGAATTATTCTGTTGTACTGTAGAATTTGTTCCCATTTTAAAGGTAGCTTCGTAATGCCTCTCTCGTAGAATCTGGATTAAAAAGAAGCTCGATGTTTGGGTGCCACTCAATAATCACAAAAAAATATGATGGATCGAGTTTCCATATGCCTTGGCCAAACTGAATTAAATCGACCCATTTCTTAAGCGTACACTCTGTCCAACTTCTATAAGAGCACCCTGATTCTATTTCGTTGCAACACAAACAGTTAGAATTTCAACAAGATACATTCATACATTGTTGAATGCTTAGAATGAAGTTTATTTAACGTCAATTTCGTTCAAAAGAGTTGCTTAAATGCTTGTGTTCAAATATGATAATTTCAGCTGTCCAGTTTCTATAAGACCACTTCCGAATTCATAAGTATTATCAATGAAAAATTCAAAACGATCGGCTGATTTACATGTCAATAATTGGTAACCTTGCCATTTCGACTAATAACCTCGAAAATTCGTGTTGGAATACTATTTACCAAACTCTGCTGAACGGATTTCTCGATATTTTTCCATGTTTCCGAAATTGCGCCCTTGAGCGCTTTAGTCGTGGTGTACCATTTTCCAACAATGTAGAATCTGCGTACAACTTTTTCAACAGGATTCAATTCGGGAGAGCGTGAGAGCGTGAGAGCCTGTCCAAAAAATTAAGTTTTTGGTCCTTAATCCATTGCTTAGTTTACTTGCTAGTATAAATAGTAGCATTGTTTTGCATGAATGTAAATTTTTTGTAACGATATCCACGCAAAACCGGTAGGAAAGAGGATTCCAGAACATGTGTGCAATCTATCTTGAGCTTTCCGGTTGCACAGAATCCCGCCCAAACCATGCACATGCCTCCACCAAAATTCATGATTGAAAAATACTGTTCCTTCTTCCGTAAATCACACCAGTACCCGTTTTAACCATGAGGACCATCCAAATTGAACTTTTTTTCGTCAGTGAAGATAACCTATATATTGAAGAACTTTTCGTTATGGTATATAGCAAAATGTATTCTTTTCTTTTGGAAACATTCTTTGTCACAACATTACATGTCCCACTGTCGGTTCATGTGAGCTTTGACAAAACTCAGACGTCTTCCGATGTGAGATGGTTTAAGATGAGGAGTTTTAACCTTTTAAGCCCTCTTTATGTGAGGATTTTTTCCCAAAATTGGACGAATTGTCGCCCGAGCAATTGTGTAGTTGAAATATTGCTTTATTTGCACATGCGGTATTCGAACCTGTTCTAGCTATTTGCCGCTTATCCGGGTCAGAGAGTTTTGATTTACGTCGAACTCTCTCCGTCTCCGTATTCTTGAGAATTCGTCAAATATTTGAGCACTACTTGATGAGATCGTCCAATCCGACGAGAAATCTCTCTAATACCAACATATTCTCGGTGAAATGCATCGATTTGTCTTTCTTCTCCCTCCGTGAGGACTTTTCCCTTCGGCATTTTCCAGATTTAATCGATCAAAACAACGAAAAATGTAACTGGTCTTATAGAAACTTGACAGTTGAAAATACGAAAACATTCGTTTACGCTCAGCGCTTGCACACACACATATGAAAATCATGCAGTGTATGGTAGTCACCAATACCTACACACTAGAATATAAATTGAAGCATTGTTAGTTTACAATGACACAAAGCAGCAAGATCATCACCTGGTCTTATAGAACTTGGACAGAGTGTATGGTGATTGGGTATGGGTGTCACATACGACAATATTGTGCGAAAAAGATCGAGATCAAATCATGGTGAAGCAACTCAAACGGTGGTCAAACCAGGATTAACGGCCAGGAAGATTCTACTGTGTATTTGGTGGGACTTGAAAGGAATAATTCATTATGAGTTGTATGGCCAAACAGATCACAGATCAGATCTCTACTGTTAACAATTGGACGGTTTGAAGCAAGCGGTTGACCAGAAACATCCACAATTGGCCAATAGAAAAGGTGTTATGTTCCATCAGGACAACGCAAGGCCATACACGTATGACTCACCAGAAACTCCGGGAGATTGGTTGGGAAGTTTTAATGCATCCGTCGTATAGTCCGAACTTGGCACCAAGCGATTATCAACCTTTTCTCGCATTGCGAAACTTCCTGAGTGACAAGGAATTGGGATCAAGAGAAGTTTGTAAACATAGATATGAGAGAGGCATTTTGAAGCTACATTTGAAATGGCAACAAATTATAAGTTTTGCATTTCACGTAGAAATAATGGATTTCTTTTTCTCTACAGAGTAACAAAATAGCATCCACTACATCGGCAGCAGCAGCGGCAAAGTGCAAATTGATCGAATTCCATGGCGAGAATGGATCGTTCGATTTAAGTAATCTATTTTGTGGGTTTGTGTCTGCATAAGTAAAGTTCATACGGCGAGCAATCGGAACAATGATTTCCCATTTTGCCGTGAGATCGTAGTAGGCGTTTTCTATATGTCATTAGGCCGTATGAATAAAAACAAAATTCACCTTTACTTTACTTCATTCGAGCAGTCGAGCAGTGAGATTAAGTTTTTACTACGTTTGGTATGAATAAAAAAAACAACAAAGTATTTACTTTTCGAAAATGGATGTTTAGCTGATTTCGTATGAATAAACCAGCATTCATCAAGTATTTATTTCGTTATTATCAAGTATGCTCATGAGCATACTTTGGATCTGAAAACACTATCATTCGTTTTGATGTCATATCCGATTTATGTTTAATGCTGCTATCTTGCGCTTGAAGTTAAACAAGTTAACGATCCGCATTGATGGCATTGAGCTTCGTTTACTAGTTTAGGGGAGCGTAAAAAAAATTGATTGATTTTCAGGCGGAATGAACACGTTTTTAAAATTTAAATTATGAATGAAAAATAACCTTTCCGTACCAATTTGGCATTCTGTTTAAATGAAAAACACTTTTGTTTGCAGATGGTGAAAAAATCTTGTACGAATATTGTTTTTGAAGACAACTTTATATTATAATGAAAAGTTTCAGTTGGAAATGTATAGACAAAGGGTTAAATAAAAGTCGGAAAAAGTGTTTTAAGTGATTAAATAACATGATGTGAACATTTTCATTCAAATTTTAACATTTGAAAACTGACTTCGTGTCTTCTAATATGATAGGTATTACACTAACGAGATAGGGACCCAAACTATGGTCCCTAATTGAAAGTCACCACCAGACTTCGACACTATTCCTTTTTCGTCGCGAATTCACGCTTTGTCCGAAAAAAACGTCTTGAAACGAAACCTAAACAATCAGTTGATAGATATTTGACAAAGTAAAAACTATGTTCGAATTCGAAAATCAAATTAGTAAACTAAACTTTTATTCCTACGGATTCAAATAAATACTAGGAAAGTTTACTTTACTTGGAAACGGGCAAAATAAGTAAATACATTTTTTTTATTCATACGACCTATTGTTTCAGTAACTGTTCAGCTTCTTGGGCTAGTTCGTCTCTGCGTAGTAGGCGTAGTTACCACACACGGGCTTTTCGCCACAATTTAACGGTCGTCATGTCACTTTGGATTTTTTTTATTTATACCCGATTCACTTGGATGGTGAAATAGAATGCATCGATGCAACAATTTGATCTTGAAGTTTAGCTGCTATATCAGCTCTAAACGAGGCAAGGAGTTTTTCCAACGACTGTAAGCTGTAAAGCAAGAAATTCAATACGAATCATTGCTCTAACATTTACATTAAAAAATGGACATAAATTGTCGATTTTTCAGGGGTTTACCTTCACACGCACTGACGAAACTACCTATACAGCATGAGTTAACAGAAAAAAATTTACAGCTCTATTAGTCGAACTCTAACCGTGATGACAAAATTAATAAAGATACTCCGTTCAGAAGTGTGCGAGTTCAAAGAAGGTTACCCCGCCACGTCGAAAACGGACATCGTGAAGTGAAAAAGTACCTGGCGAACATGGACATACATGTCAGGAAGTGGAAGTTCCGTCCACTGGTCTCGGAGCTGCAGGCAATGATGCAGGGGGCAGCGTCTGAATAAGATGGTCAAGTCGATTTTTCCGGCGAATCGCGACGTGGCGGTGGTGATGGACGACAAAACCTATGTCACTCTGGATGGCACCGACACGAAGCACGAAGGAAGCGAACTCCGAGGTGAAGTTTATTTCACACACCAAGTTCCCCAAGAAGGTGCTGATGTGGGGTGGTGGCGAATGAACTGAAAAAATCTAAGGGTCCTCTCTAATTACGAAATCCGAAAACGATCCCAAATGCACAGAAGCTCGCTTCCAGCAAAATATTATGAAAATTAATTCATTTTTGATTGAGGTACGGCGGGGCTAGTAGGTCATTTTTTAATTTTGATATAATTTTGTAGTACGAAGTTTTGTGTTAGAATGTTATGTACCACAATGAAGCTTACCTCCTAGCAGAAAGCTACCAGCATAATACCAATCTGTATGTGTGATAGATTAAAATATTCTAAAGACGTTCTAGTGGAGGTGAACATTGAAAATAATGTCTGAAAAAAAATTTATAGGAGGTTGTGTCCAAGATACGACCGCATTGTTGACGTAGAACTACGCTGTTATTTTCTATAAGTCGTTTATTTATACCTTCGGATATTATTCTATAATGCTGTGAAATTTTAGAATCAACTGCTTAGTAGAATAATCTCTGAAATAGTTTTTTCATTGTAGAATAAGTTGACGATAATTGATTGATGATTCATTCTTGCCCTCGCAAAACAATACACTAGCTGATCGTATGTCGCAATTTATTCCATGTCAATGCATTGAAAATTTACCTAGAACGTTATTCCGGTGGCCTTTTTCGCAATTGACATATACTCGGCTACAGTCGATTGTATACATGTTGCATCAGCACCATTATTCCACATCTCATAACTACATCAATATATCTTTGGCACCGCATGGAGACAACAACGATGACAACACTTGCAAGTATCAAATATCATGCTACATGTTATTTAGTATTGCCTCAAAGGAATCGCACCTCTAGGCATCGTTCGTACAACGTAAACCAAGCGCCAAACAAGCGTTCGCCATAGCATACATACAGAGCCATACATTGGTGGCTTGAAACTACTAGGAATATAAACACTTCTCATCATTTTGCGCTATTCTCAAAAGAAACGCTTCTGTTAATATTACTGGTTTCGAAAAAAAGGTGCTTTACTTTCTCATGCTCGAGAGAAGCGCAGCTGTCACACTTAGTGGAGGAAGTTTTGCTACTGGCAAGCGAAACCTAATCGTATATAAAATCCCAGAACGACATTTACTTTCTTGGTGACTAAACAAGCTAAATAAACTCTTTTTGTTAATATCAACAACCTCGAAAACAGTAGCATTGCTTCATTATGATCAATATTAGCGCAAATGCAATCCTAGTTGAAGGCAGTTTTGCGATTGGCACGCGAACCCAAATAACTTATAACATTCCAGTAAGACATTCACGAAGCTTTGTATGCCCCAAATAATGTTTTGTCGCACAACCTTAACGCCTGCTTCGCCATAACGTCAGTTTAATGCATTGATGCATTCTCAAAGGCACCAACGAAGCCCTTAAGATGACGGAAAACAAACAATGTTAACTGCTCGGAAAAAGACTGAATTATGCCACACAGCTTGTACTCTGCTGAAACACCCATCGATGCGAATTCGCTGATGAGTTTGTCAAGAGCGACCGCCTTCACCACCAGCAGGGAGAGTTTGATTTTGGTTGCTGACTGGGTAACGGAGTTTACATTTTCTACCGACGCGCCAAAATCGCCTACTTCGCTGTTGTTCGATGCCGTGTCCCACTCGCGAAGGCTCGGTTCGGTGCGAGAGCTTTTCACTGTACCAACATTGCGTGCATGTGCAAAACAAATTAATGAAAATTTGATTGCCCCTGGTAATGCGTTCGTTTTTTGCAGGGCTCCAGCCTGCCTTCCTCATCTTCTTGCTCATCACACACTACGTGAAGCGTACAATTTATGACGCGGAAAGAAAAACACACGATACGAATAACGCGAAAAACGAACAGAAAAACCAAACGATGATATCCAAGTTGGATTACCACTGGTGGGGCCCAATCTCAGCGCAGCGAAAGCAAAGTGAACTGGATTGCTCAACAGTCCGATGCCGAATGAAAGTTTGCCTCAGTGAGATCCACTGTTTATGCTGTAGGCAAGTATTCCTCTTCATTCTTCTACTTTTCCTTTGTTCACGGAGACTTTAAATCCTACGATTTCCCCTCCGTTGCTCGTTACTGACAGCTCTGCTCGGGAAGTACACAAATGGACAGAACAAATGTATAGGAAAATGGAAACGCTTAAAGTTTTCATGAATTTTAACCATTTAAAAAACAGGAGATTAAACAAATCTTTCGGGTTTTCCGATTCGTTTAGTATGCAAATCGCCAAAATCTGTTCGCTGCAAAAATAGTTATTAACGTTCACTTTATTTCATTAAAACGTGAACTGTTTTCTGATTTGGCACCCTTAATGAAAGACGTAGTTCTACGTCAAAAAAAAAAGTGAAGCACGTGAAAGTAAAGGCGGGGTTGGGTTGTAGAGGGTTAAATTTCAGAATAAACCGACCAACTAACCCCACACACGGGGTAAGTCGGTCAATATATATATGGCATGTCTATCATATAATAGGCATGTTCTCTTTGATCAAATAATAAGCATTTTTCCATATCATTATTTCCTTCATAAATTCAATCAAAACAAAAACAGTTAATAAATATCATGTTGTCAAGTGAAAAAACAAATTAATGAAAATTTCAAATTCTCACCTTTTTTACATCTGACTTTTATGAAGTAAAAGTCTTCAAAAGTCTGGCTCGGATAACAATAGGAGCTTCCGGCTTTTTAATTGATAGTGTAGATTTCCGTTGTTGGAAATTAGTCAGGCAATCTTTTCCAGCCATTCCGTCTCTCTTCCATGTAGCTGGCATCAGAATCCGGAACTTTGTGGTGCACATAGTGATCCCCGATAATCGTTCAATTAATCGAATACTTCCTACAGAAATCGATTATTAATCGAACGAATACTGCACAACCAATAATCGAAGCGAACGAATAATTTACGTCGATTAATCGATCCAAACCCAGAGCAAAAAAACCGTACAGCCGCTGCAGTTTTATCCTGAAAATCAATCATAGTCTTTGACTCTCTCCTAAACTCCTAAAAGAAGCTCAATGCCGTCGATGCGAGATGAGCTTCGTTTACGAGTTTATGGGAGCGTAAAAGATAATCCATGCGCAATAATTGATTTTCAGACGTAATGAACACTTTTTTGATTCCAGATGGCTTTCTAACGAATGAGAAATATTAGTCTAACTAATTATTTCTCTCAGTGTGACGATTAATCGATTAATCGATTATTTGGATCGATTAATCGTATCGAATAAGAAACTGCTTAAAAGTATTCGATTAGTGGATGAACGATTAATTTCAAAAATCGGGGATCACTAGGTGCACAGCCAGTTTCTTGCTTGCATTTGTTTTGACATTTGTTTCGTTCGCCCCAAAGTATTTATATTGAAATAACCTCCAGGTATGCTACATCACACGATGAATTATTGTGAGTTCTGAGCAAAAAAATAAAAATATGACAATTATATTGCAAGTGGTTTGTGCGGTGGTTGGTATCAGATTGCCTCGTTTCAAATACACTGGGTTTGGCAGTAAAACATATGCTTTCTATATATGTTTACAGCTTGCGTATTGAAACGCGGCATAACTGAAAAATTTAATACGTTAGTCTCAGACGAGCAATTTCTACAACGGTGCAACAAAAATAATTTTTAGAACGATTTCCATTAACATTTAAAACAATAAACCTTTGTTTTACGGTAGAACCGATTTTTTTCATGATTATTAACCATTTTTAGAACAAATTTTATAATACCCAAACAGTGAATGATTTTTGGAAAAATCGGCACCATGTTCGTATTTTTTAACCTACTTAATAAAAAAGTTTTTCCAATTCACTTTATTTTGTGCATCAGCAAGTTGCTATTTTTCATCAATAGATCGCTAATTTTTTAGACGCTCAGATTTCAAGATATCGTCACTGACCAACAAGTTGGCCGAGGCGGAAGTTGAGCAGCGAATTCTGTCTAGAATTTCAGATGAAGTGATTGTCGGAAGTTTGAGATTCTCGAAACTGGAGAAACTGTATGTGGAAGAGCACTAGACCTACCAGTAGATGATAATTGCAGTTTTGACGTAGGACTACGTCATTCATTTCTATACTGTGGTGTAAGTTCAAAGTTTCGAAAACGGAAGCGTTACGCCGGAAAACGAAATTTTGAGCGTTAATAGCTCCTAAACAACTGAACAAAATGGTATGATAAACACTTCATTCGGAAGATAAAATGTTATATGTTTGTTACTTTTTGATCCAAAAACTTGTATCAATAGCCCTAAAATTGCTTTCAAAACAGACTATTGAAATCACACCAATCGATATATAAACAAGTGCCGCTCGGTAATCCACTCAGTTATGATTGAGGTACAATCGCTGGAATGGATGGATGTTTCCCTAACACAAACTTCAAAACCATGGAGCCTGGGGAAATCGGCATTGCAAAATATATGCAAGAAGCGGGTACTTTTGTACTCGCTTGCGTTTCTGCAAATAGGAATGTTTCCCTAACACAGACTTCAAAATCATGAAGCCTAGGGAAATCGACATAGCAAATTAGATGCAAGCAGCGGGTACTTTTGCACTCGCTTACGTTTTTGCAAACCGGAATGTGTTTTCCTAATACAGATTCCGAAACCAAGAAGTTGAGAAAATCGATATTGCAGATACATTCAAGTCGGTAATAGTTTTACACCCGCATGCATTTTTACACTCCGGAATTAATTTTGCTATCACGGTCTACAAAAGTGGGTACAAATGCAACGCTTTGACTCGATTATTCAAGACTGCATTGGAAGATATCTCTTCATGTCGGCAGCTCACTGAACTTCTACGCATACCGTTTGATGATTAGGCAAAATGTTGATAACTATTTGCTGCTATAACTACTACCATAATGCATGACTTGACTTAAATAGGGATTTGTTTGCAATTGAAATGTAAATAGTTTCATTCATTCACTAGTTTAATCAATACACACAAAATATAGCCCTGCGCAGCGGCGATATCGTACCCAATGAGGAACATCCGAGGTGGGATAATTGTTAATTGAAGAAATACAATTGATTACTAAGCCAACGGCAGTCCTACGACAACCTTGCGGTTATATCATAGGTATAACCCATCTATAGTTTTTATAAAACAGCAACCATTATTTTGAAATATGGGCTTCGTAAACATGTTCTTATTCGATGGAAAGAATATACTCTACACAACTGTGGATTTGATTTGGAATGGAGGCTGGATTAGCAGTTGTTCCCATGTAGAGGGATTTATCTTTGAGATGTTCTGAGGTTTCGGTAATGATGATTCAAGAACGTTGGTACTCTGCGCGTTCTGAAAAACCTATTTTTCCAGCATTACGGTTTTTATCAGTCGAATTTGGATGGTTTATAATCATAATTTTATGCAGACTCATGAGAATGAATGTTGTAGAGAATGAGAATGAATGTATGAAGTTGGTTTTATAACTCGCTGTATTTTCGGGAGACAGAACGGAGAAAAGATTCTGTGCAAATATCTTTAAAGTAATTGAGGGCGTGATGAATACTATTAGAGCACGGGATCCCAGATTTAATTGACCCCTCTGTTCTACCTGAAAACGTCACAGATATTAGGCATTACCTTGTTTATTAATTTATAGTTAGGTTCTGTATATTCAATAGCCTGCAATGATTTCTCCCATCCAATATTATATTTTGGGCTATAACAGTAAAGTCGGTGACAATAAACTCAGATTTATTGCATTGTACATTTGAAATGAATCATATTGGAGATAGAGTTTATTGTCGGGAAGGTAAGAAAATAAACCAACAAAATTGAGAAACATTAAACAAAGTTGCAGTTGTTTCGTATTAATGATAATCGTTGTATGAAGCAAACAAAAAAGTGAGAGTAAAGGCCACAACCGTCATCCGCTTGATTGGCGCTCTAATTCTGCCAATCTCACGCGCATGTCCGTAGAAGTACAATTGAAATGACAATCAGAGTATTTTTTCTTGTTCTTTCCCACTAATTAACAACTGTACCCTCTAATCGCTAACCATAACTGATACTCTTGAAGCTTGAAGCGGCCTCAATTTTCCCTGTCGACCCCTTCAAGTGCATTGATAACCCTAGCAATGATCACACAAACACTCTGATTCCATCGAGAGAGAAAAGAAGAAAAAAAATGAAGATTACGGAAAGTTTAACAGCACTCACAGGCTACAAAGTGTGTATTTCTTATAAAAACGGGCTTATCAGGACAGGCCTTATCGGGGAATGACTGCATGGTAAAATGCGCCGCCCTCCGTCACTCTGGCATTTCATCGCGCGTAGATTACAGACACATACCTATATGTATACTCGCCGCGAGACCTATTATCAAACATGGAAGTTACATCTCGCGCCCGAGGGAGCTGAAATTTGAGCGAATTGAGTTGCAGCGCTCATATTTTTTTTGTGAAGAAAACAAGCGAAATGCTCCCCCCCACTTGGGGCTGTGCTATCGGGCAGCTCGTGTTGGGAGGGCGGGAAAACAATGAGTGAACCTAACCTATCGGAGTAACGACGGACGGGGGCATATCAAAGTTCCTTTTTTGCAAGTCAGGCAACCGTTGCTACAAACATGGACAGACAGTGTTTTGGTTTGTTTTTTTTTTTCTCAATTAGCTACACAAGTTACAAGCTGACACGATATTATTTACTGATTTGCGGAAATGAGACAGATGGGAGCTTGGTCTTTTTATCACTTCGAGATAAATTTCAAAATAGCTTTCTCTGGGAAAACAGACTGATAAGCTCGAATGCGTTTCTTCTTTAGATAAAAGGGGTTGAGTATGGTGCATATAATGGTAGGAAATTCTTGGGTGAATTCATTCTTCTGTTTGAATACATCGAAATCCTTCAACATTTCTCAAAGTAGTCGAGATGTTTACTCAGCGAACGCTCGTGTGTTTAATCCTAGAACCATTAATTGATTAATCTTCAAAATGGCCTTTTTCAAGGCTACAGGTGAATGGCCAACTGTACGCCAATTGTAGCTACACTGTCGTCATCGAGAATTTCAATACCCTTAACAACGTTTTCAACGATCTCACTGCAGATATGTGGAAAATATGGGAAATAGATTTTCCCGAATTTCTAAATTTTCCTTCAAAATTTTGCAATCATTGCTTGGGTGGAGACGAACACAATACAATAAAGCCAAGTCAAAAAAGGAAGTCCCGTTCTCGAGTGGCGTGTGAAGAAACATTCAAATTCCCTTTAAATTTCTCGCAACGAATTTTTCTAATGTCTTTTGTCGGCTGATGATTGGTTCATGAGGCATTAAAAGACACTATTTCAATGTGATTTAGAAATCGCACAAATTACGCTTTGCTTTGCCCTGTTTTGATGTAGGACTATGTCTAAGTAAGGGTGCTAAATCGGAAAACAGGACAGGTTTTTATGAAATAAAGTTAGCGTTAGAAACTATTTTTGCATTGAACGCCGATCAATGAACGGATTTTGATGATTTGCGTTCCAATCAGAAATTCCCCAAGATTTGTGAAATATGCTATACATTACGATTCCCGATCCGTAAATCGTCAAAATGAGCAACAATTGGAAGCATTCTCATTTTTCCATACATTCTTCTGCACTATTGTGTGTTTGCCTACCCGTGCTGTTAATAAGGTTTTACTTATGCAACTTTGAGTTACAATATTCATATACCATTGCAAATCAAATGCACTGTTCGTTCTATGGACACAGTGGAGAGAGGAAAGATTGCAACTTAAGTTCCTACCATTGATAACTTATTTGGTATAACAACTCGAAACGATTCACAATAGTCTTGTTCCAGCCAGCGCTCAGTCAACGGCTTCTATCAATGACATTCCCTCATGCTCTCTCCGTTTGCATCTATTACAAATTCTATTGCAGACGAGACCTTTTCAGGTCATCCTTTAGTATATTCAGCCGCTACGAAATTCATTTGATTTCTGAATGTTCGTTTCGTCGAGCAGAGCAGCTGTCACGAAATGTATTTGATTTTCGAGTTTTCGTTTCATCAAGATGTTGTTTTTGCGCTTACAGAATCAAATCACATACCGGAGCTACGATCCTGTTGCAGAGGAGACCTTTTCAGGTCACCCTTTTATATATCATGTCGATACGTAATGTGTTCGATTTTCGAGTTTTCGTTTTGTAGAGTGGTCGAAAGTTCCGTTCACATGATCACAGCACTTACCTCGGTGAATCCTGATTCTTAACTCCTTCACTAACAACTATTCCCCATGACAATTGCAAGGGAACCACGCTATAGAGGCCACCCTTCTGGCCGCGAATATCATACTAACATTCCTTCCCTTTCTCACCTTTCTTTATAGTCACCAAGACGTGACCGGCGTCGTTACTGACTATTTAAAGTTCGAATCACCGAAGCTTGTACAATGAATATGGTTTGCTAATCCCATGCGTCATTCGGTGTGTTCTTTATGCAATTTCGCTGATTCAGGTCAATCACGCAGAGAAGCTACGAATATACAGGCTACCGAAGCTCGGGATCAAGCCCTCCGTTTGCATCTGTTACAAAGGCGAGTAAACCGATGCGCGTCCGCTAACCAATTAATCTTGGGCCCACTCCGAATTCTCCTTTGACAATGTTCCAAATCGCTTTTTACATGGATAAAAGTGAATGACATTTAAAATTTTAACTGACTTTTGCTGCTGTTGTTCGTTCACCCAATCGACGTATGCCCGACGCATTCCATGGTCACCACGCTCTAAGTTTTGTACCAGTTGGACTTTATATGGATGTAGGTGCAAGTCCAAATGCAAAATACGCCACGATGATGTGTTTGACAAGCCCAATTGCTGAGCACGCCGTGGAATCGAAACATTCGAGTCATTCTCCACACTGGCAGCAACAGCAGCAATATTTTCGGCCGAACGCACATTACGATCATGCATAGGTTTCACAATATCCGCTACGGATCCAGTTTGTTCGAATTTACGCACTACATTAGCGATTGTGTGCTCTGTAGGCCGTCCATGACGACCAAAATCCGTCCGTAATGCTCGAAAAACATTTGCCGGTTTTTCATCATTTTTGTAGTATAATTTAACAAAATTAACAGGTTGTGCGATACTGACTATTTAAAGTTCGAATCACCGAAGCTTGCACAATGAATATGGTTTGCTAATCCCATGCCTCATTCGGTGTGTTCTTTATGCAATTTCGCTAATTCAGGTCAATTACGCAGAGAAGCTACGAATATACAGGCTACCGAAGCTCGGGATCAATATTGTAAAATGGCAGACATTCAACTAACGATATGACGCTTTGGTTGACAGCTATGTCAAACGGTTGTCAGCGCAGGGCTGTATACTTTCGGAAGCCCGAAATGGAAAACCCTGTATAATAGTAAAATGTCTAAGAGAGAGAAAGGGACACGGGTGAATAGACGGCGCTCTGCCTCCTCGAAACGATGTCACAACAAAGCAACCATCATTATAATTTTGTACTTTTGTTCAGGGCTCTGCATAGTCATAGTCACCTGAGGATAGTCAGCTGACTATCTGACTGACTATATCCGTAGTCAGTTACTAATGACTTGTGGCTTCTTTACGCAGTCTCTCCGCCAAAACGACTAAACATTCAGTCGGGCGTTCAGTCGCTATCTCCCTCTACCGACTCGACTACATTATTTCATTCTTCCCAGTCCAATTGTCCTCATTGCCTTTTGAAGCCACTTCCCCCAAAACGAATTCGTTCCTCTCTTACTCTCCCAAACCAGTTCAACGAGGTTTGACATACGCTACAGGTGAGCTAGATTCTTTTGTATCGTACACGAAAATTACTCACACGTATAAAATAGTGTGCTGTGTGTGTGCGCTATTTTGCTCGCTATTTGCTAATACTAACGCGAGGACCTTTATAGCATACTTGATAAATGTCTAAGTTGGTTGGTTTGAATCCATGATGGGTAGACAATAAACCGTCCATTGATGGGGTAACTTCTTTTTTGCATCAGAAATCATGTTTTCGTTCCTCTTTATATGGACGTAAAATAAGATTGCCTACGCGGGTATAAAATAGGTGTCAGGGGGAAATGGAAGTGTGGATTGAAGTCAGTTGAATGAAGAGGCAGATTTGTATTCATTAGTCGAGTCAGTTAAAATAACCACTGACTGGACTAGTTCACCAGTCATCCTCGCTAGTCAACGCTAGTCAATTCATTTTCTAGTCAAGTCACTTTTTGTTGGCGGCGCCTGCCGGAGCAGTTCTGTTGAAGCGAAGCTACTATGAGTATAGTCGGTCTTCATTTTTCACCGTCGGAGTTTTCGGGCCCTGCTTCTGTTCAACTGCGCTTTTCACAATTTACGGCGGAAAAATTTTGCACGCTCGGAACACAAGTGCAATGTTCGTTATACGGACACTGTGGAGGGAGGAAATATTGCAATTTAAGCTTCGTCCGATGGATAATTGCTCACACAGTCTGAGCGTAAAATTCGGAATTATCAATTTCTTTTAACCGGTCTTGCTCCTGCCAGCGAGCGGTCAACAAATTCAGGAAGGCTCAATAGTGTGTTATGTTGCGAATGGATTTGTGGTGCGATTCGGTTCGCACCATGGCATTTTGACTTCCAATTGAAACATGGAGGTATTGTGTATAGACAGATTGTGTTCTACGTTTGTTATCACCGTCACAAAATCGCTTACGATGCCCAAATATCTTTAGCTGATTCTACAGAACCACGGCTCGTTCCACCCCATTAAATCTTTTCAAAAAAGAGTTATTTTTAAAAATAACTCCGAGAAGTTAGGTCCGGGATGTCGCCAATAAGCTGAATTTGTCAAGTTCATTCGTCCAGCGGACCAAGCAGCGGGAGGGCCTGCGCACATGCAAGGTTCAGAAGGCTCCTAACCGCGACGAAAGGCAAAACATGGTGGGAAGACGCGAGCCCGGAAGCTGTACACCGAAATGCTGACGAAGCCGCATTGCCTGGTAATGGACGACGAAACCTACGTCAAAGCGGACTTTCGTCAGCTGCCGGGCCTGTTGTTCTTCTCCGCAGAGGACAAATTCAGCGTTCCGGAGGAGATTCGCAAGCAGAAACTATCCAAGTTTGCCAAAAAGTACATGGTGTGGCAAGCGATCTGCTCTTGCGGAAAGCGGAGCGCCCCCTTCGTGATGACCGGCACGGTAAACGGGCAGGTTTACCTTAAGGAGTGCCTACAGAAGCGCTTACTACCACTATTGAAGCAGCACGAGGGCCCGACCATCTTCTGGCCGGATCACGCTTCGTGCCACTATTCAAAGGACGTGTTGGAGTGGTACGAAGCCAACGGGGTTACCTTCGTGCCAAAGGAAATGAACCCGCCCAACGCACCGGAGCTTCGCCCAATAGAGAAATATTGGGCGATTATGAAGCAGGCCCTCCGGAAGAACCCAAAAGTTGTCAAATCGGAGGCGGACTTCAAGAGAACATGGATTTCTGTTAAAAAAAAACTACAACCTGACGTTGTACATAACCTTATGGACGGGGTAAAGAGGAAGGTGCGAGCATACGGGCTTGGGCTCGAAGTATGAATAAAAAGAAAATGCCAAAAGTTGTTTAATAGTTTTTATTTTACTGTCTAAAATTTTCAAAAGGATCGGTCTACTGGGCGAATTTCTACAGCGTTTTTTCCGTGATGCAATTTGATGTGACACACCCTTTATGTATAGGATTTGAAAATAATTGTTGAAAAAAAAATGGCACACTATAAATAATCTAGTCCGACCTGTAATACCCGAAATGATAAACAAGCTGATTGAATGATATAATTTCAATATGTCCCAGACATAAATTCCTATTTTTTTAGGAATATTTCACCGTTTATGAATTGAATTGCACTCAAAAAGTATCCGTTCTATTTTTTTGGATTGTTTTTACCTTATTTCGCTACGGAAGTACGGAATAAACACAAATGGTTAATGGTGCATTGTTGGGTTCAGGTTCATTGACCTGCGATGTTAACAATAGTCATTGAAGATAGGGAGCAATAGTGAGCAAAATTCAAATTGAGATAGTGAGCAAACTTCATGAGTATTTTTGCCACAAAAACTGCACTATTAAGCAACAAATAACGCTCAGATATTGTATTTTCGTTTTCTGACATGCATTCCTATGCATAACACCGTGATAATCAAAAAAAACAATGAAGTTTAAGTGATGGTGATGATGAACATAGAACACAATTTGTATGGTCTACACATAATTCCTTCATGTTTTCCCAGACGTCTGCCCACCGAGTAGATGAAATCCTATCAAGCCATCGATTCTGGCTAATTTTGTTAAGCAGGTGACTAAAGAGCGGCGCGGCGAAGTCGAAGCGATGGGATTGCGAAAAATCTCTATTCAACACAAACTTTAGTAAAAAAACATGATACATTTTGTTCTAATTCATATTAACACGAAATAAGACAAAACTAAATAAACATTACTCGCTGAATTCAAATCAATTATTGTAAGATCTGAAACGATGGCTTTTGCAAAGTGGTTCAGCGAGATGACAAATGCGATCTGATATTAGACATGGTACACGAATTACGTAACGCTAAAAATGCGGTTTTGGGACCCGTCCCCTCATGTAACTATAAGTAACGTAATTATGCAAAAATCCAAATGCATTGGAAAAAATTTCATAATATTTTAGCTTTTATTAAGTAATGAAAATATCAACGTAAAAAATCTGAAATCTGTCCAGGTCGGAATCAAATGTTCATACATTGGTATGAACTTTTACAAGTTATAGAATTTCGAACAGAGACCGAAAATTAATGCTCACAGGGTACTCTCAAACCATCTCAGTTGATAGGAGCATGAGCTGGCATTAATTGATGTTCATTTATTCAAAAGTAACTACTCCTTGATACAATGCAGTAGTTCCTGTCGTTACATTTCAGTACTTGCAACAAGTGCTGGGATATTCTTACGGGACGAGTAAACCACTCGGCTGAATATTCCGCTTCATCGATTTTGGGAGTTTGCGAATATATTCTGCTTTGAAGGGATCGATGAGTTGTTCCAGATATCAGCTAACGATTCCTCTGCATACTCAAAATGTTTCATTTCCAGTTACGGGTTTCTTGCTTCGAGTTTTTCATCCAAGTGAGATCCGTCATGATCTTCAGGAATTGTTGAACCTGCTAATTCCCAGGAAGGAGGAGTCATTCGATGAAAGTACTGCGTCCTGGAGCTTTTGAGGCAACGAATTTTGCATCAAAATTCGATTGATTAAAATGGTATCTATCTCTATTTATCTCTATCTATGATCTTAATTTTTCTCGCGCTTATCTCGATTGAAGAGTTTCGATTTACGTGTCATTTGTTTTTCCGTATCCTTTGAGATTTTCCAAGTACCGATGAAATTCGTTAGGATGACCAATTGCTATTTGCTCAATTCCAATCTTTTCATGGTGTTTCCTTTGGAATTTCGCCAATTTATTAACTAAAAAAAATTATAACGATGAAACAGACAGATGGTCTTTTTTTGATTTTGATTTTGATTTCCTATTTCCTATTTCTTATTTCCTATTTCCTATTTCCTATTTCCTATTTCCTATTTCTTATTTCCTATTTCCTATTTCCTATTTCCTATTTCCTATTTCCTATTTCCTATTTCCTATTTCCTATTTTCTATTTCCTATTTCCTATTTCCTATTTCCTATTTCCTATTTCCTATTTCCTATTTCCTATTTCCTATTTCCTATTTCCTATTTCCTATTTCCTATTTCCTATTTCCTATTTCCTATTTCCTATTTCCTATTTCCTATTTCCTATTTCCTATTTCCTATTTCCTATTTCCTATTTCCTATTTCCTATTTCCTATTTCCTATTTCCTATTTCCTATTTCCTATTTCCTATTTCCTATTTCCTATTTCCTATTTCCTATTTCCTATTTCCTATTTCCTATTTCCTATTTCCTATTTCCTATTTCCTATTTCCTATTTCCTATTTCCTATTTCCTATTTCCTATTTCCTATTTCCTATTTCCTATTTCCTATTTCCTATTTCCTATTTCCTATTTCCTATTTCCTATTTCCTATTTCCTATTTCCTATTTCCTATTTCCTATTTCCTATTTCCTATTTCCTATTTCCTATTTCCTATTTCCTATTTCCTATTTCCTATTTCCTATTTCCTATTTCCTATTTCCTATTTCCTATTTCCTATTTCCTATTTCCTATTTCCTATTTCCTATTTCCTATTTCCTATTTCCTATTTCCTATTTCCTATTTCCTATTTCCTATTTCCTATTTCCTATTTCCTATTTCCTATTTCCTATTTCCTATTTCCTATTTCCTATTTCCTATTTCCTATTTCCTATTTCCTATTTCCTATTTCCTATTTCCTATTTCCTATTTCCTATTTCCTATTTCCTATTTCCTATTTCCTATTTCCTATTTCCTATTTCCTATTTCCTATTTCCTATTTCCTATTTCCTATTTCCTATTTCCTATTTCCTATTTCCTATTTCCTATTTCCTATTTCCTATTTCCTATTTCCTATTTCCTATCATTGGATTGCATGCCAACTTGTTTCAGAACTTGATTTTCGAATCCGGCTGTTGAGGGTTTCTATGGGCGACCTGAAAAGGTAACCGGGAAAAATCCTCTGCAATGAAAACGGGCCGACGATATATTCAGAAATCAGACTTTACGAGTTTATGAATAACGATTTTAGATCAGCTTTTCAGAGATGTCAGATTTGAAGATTTCAGATTTTTGAATTTTTTGAACTGTTCTTAGAACTTGAATTTTGGTTTTAATTTTTTTTGGGATTAATTGATTTAAAATTTTTGGATTTCAGATTCCGGATCTTTAAATTTTAGATTTTCGAATTTGAGACTTTAGATCTTTTGGGGTTTGGATTTTCAAATTTTAGGTACATTGATTCTAAAAAAATTTAAATCCATAAATCCCAAAAAAAAATAATTAAAACTGAAGTTCAATAAATGAACTTAAAATTTGAAAATCCAAACCCCAACATATCTAAAGTTCAAAGTGCTATTCTAAAACTCCGAATCCGAAAATCTAAAATTCAAAGTTCCGTTATCTGAAATCCAAAAATTTTAAATCCATAAATACCAAACAAATAAATTAAAACCGAAATTCAAAGTTTTGAGTTCTTAATTCTAGATTTCATTTAAATTTTTAACCTCTAGTATTTTGGATTTTGGTCTTTGATTTGGAACTTTGAATTTGAGATTTTCGGATTTTTGAATTTTAGATTTTAGAATTTTAAATTAGTGGATTGTAGATATTGTGGGTTTTAATTTTTGTATTTTTAGGTTTATTAATTTCTATTTTTTCAAATTTCAATCTAGATTTTTGAAATTTTGAATCAAAATTTTAAAATTTTGGGCTTTAGATTTTTTTTTGATTTATACTTTTGAATTTATTATTCCAGTTGTTTGGTTTTTGAATTTTCAAGCTTTGATATTTGTTTTTTATGATTTTTGTCATTTTGGATGTATTATAACGAGGGTTCTCGTCTGGTCCTGCATCCAAATTAATTATGCATTATAAACTGGCTTGAGTATTGCTGACTATTCCGAATAACCTCGAATACCATTGCCCATAAGAAAATGCGTTCGAAAAACAGTGCCTCCCTGAGCAAACTGCAACGTAAAGCCTGTCCACGTTAAATTTCGGACACTTTTCTTTCAGTGTAGTTTATGAAATATTTCACTAATCAATGAAATATTTCACTTACATGACGGCTGAAACCCTCCTCTTTATTTCGAGGTGTTTACATTCTGCTTCAGTTTGGTAAAATGGCGTCGAATCAAGTGGAAGTACGCAAACGCATTTTTCGTGAACGGCAGCAAAATCCAACACTGTCGGTACGCGATCTCGCCAAAAAGCTTAAACTGCCGAAGAGTACCGTGTTTAGTGTGTGCAAATCGTTTGACCAGCGCTTAACTGTGGATCGGAGGGTTGGAAGCGGAACAAATCGAAAAGTATGCTCCCGACAGATGGACCGAAAGGTGGTTGCCATTATTGAGAAACATCCCAACCTTTCAGTTAGAAATGTGGCTCGAAAGGTTGGAAAATCAAAATCATATGTACAAAAAGTGAAGCAGAGGCATAGACTGAAGGCGTACAAAGTGAAAAAGATGCCCAGTCGTGATGATAAGCAAAATTTCACTACAAAAAGCCGTGCTAAGGTGTTCTACACCCAGTTTTTGCAAAAATGTTCATTTACCAGAAAGGATGATGAAACTTATGTTCTCGAAGACTTCCGGGTCTCGCTTTTCATACTGCAATGCGAAGAAATGCCGTAGCCGAGTGTTTCCGGACCAAGAAGCAGTCTAAATTCCCCAAAAAGTACTTGGTTTGGCAGGACATATGCAGTTGTGGCCGGGAATCCAAATCTTTCGTCTCTATCGGCATTATCAACAAAGATGTCTACGAGAAGGAATGCCTCCAGAAACGGTTGCTACCATTCATAAGAAGCCGCGACTCTCCAGCGTTGTTTTGACCAGATTTGACCTCTTGTTATTATGCAAAATCCATCCTGGAATGGTATAATGCACATTAGGTCAAATATGTTCCAAAAACAGCAAATCCACCGAACTGTCCAGAACTTCGCCCAGTGGAAAAATACTGGGCTCTGATTGAGCGAAAATTATTCGAAACTAAGAAGAATGCGAATGGCATTAATGATTTCAAGAGGAGATGGGAAAGCGCCGCCGCCAGCATATCTGAGGACCTAATGGCAGATGTTCCCAAGAAAGTTCGTGAATTTTACAGACAACGTAATTTACATCGAAGTAAGTTTTTCTTGTTTTAGATATAAGTCTATTTTACTGAAATAAACAATCGGTTTTGTTGTATTACGTGAATTTTTGTTTTACTGGCATCATCTTGGTGTCCGAAATTTAACGTGGACAGGCTTTACATTGGAGCACTGCATTCAACCGCTTGAACTTCTTGTTATTCATTTCCAAGAAAGTGAAAGCTATCTTGAAATCACTAGTTACACAAAAATCCTGCATGATCCTCAGCCAAAGTTATAGTTGGTCCTTCCTCCCGTTTATCACATCCGTTGGATCTAGCAGAGCCATCAAGGTTCAGCATTTTTTTGTTGTAATTTGTACCATTCTTGAAAACAATTACAATTATAATCGTAAAATCATGTAAAAACAAAAGCGATTGTTATCGTAGAAAAATTAAATTTATATAATTTTTCGGCGGAACACACTCTTTTCCGATGTGAGAAAGTATAAGATTGAGGGCTTGCAACTTCATAGTCTTGTTGATGTTAAGAATTTAGATCAAGGCTTAATGAATTGTTCCCTGAGAAACGTTTAACTTTAACCCTCCTGTACTCGCGTGCAAAATCATAACACGTATAATCGCGCACGGTGTTACAGACCGAAAATTGAACTTCTCTGTAATGTTGACATTGAGTATTTTTCAGGCTTTATTGGCATTTATTTGAAGAAGAGGGTATGATTGAATGAAAAAAACTCCAAAAAGTATTTTTTCCTCGTCTTTATTATGTCCCAATAGTCATCTAATTCAGCCTCCTTTAAAGTTGAGTATTTTTTGATACTTCAACACAAATAACGAAATTCTAATTTTTCACTGTTATTAATTAAAAGTATGCAACTGAATATAATTCATGGAAGTATAAAAGCTATAAAATAACATAAAAACATATTATTCGAATGTGGTTTCATTGGAGTAAGAATCAGAACATAGCATAACTGCATGCTCGAAACAAACATATTTATTACATTTCATGCAGTTGTTGCGTGTTTTTCGGGTCTTTTAATGAAGAGAAGAATGTATAACGACCTTCTACATAATTACCATGTGATAAAGGTTCTGGAGTATAAAGTTTGCATATTTCTAATTCTTTGTCTCTGTTTTCTTGGTAAACTAAGAATTAATGCTTTTTTTGGATGGGGTATGAAAAGATGATATAAAAAGATTTCTAGGAACTTTCTTTTCTTTTCTTGTTTTCTTGTCGATATTGTTCATTATAAAAAAATATCCCCGAAACTAGAACTGATAAAAATTACCAGAGACTACCGATTATTTTATAGTTTACTGTTTACAATTCATCCACAAGTGAAATTCTTTCACAAGTGTGTATATGTATGACCATTATATTAAGCGTACTGAAAAAAAAACTGTACGAAAGTCAAACATTTATATTTTGCTTTTGAACGTATGAATCTAACGACGAATAGTTAATATATGCATTCGTTCAATCTAGTTACAAAAGGGACTGAAATCAAATAAGAATAGTCCAGTAATAATCTTATGCATTATATTCAATAAATATTCCATGCCACTAACATTAATTTATACATTTCATTCAACAATATTCTAGAAGATGAAAAAAGGCACTTATCCAAAAAAGTTACTCCTATACTCGCGTCGGTGTGTCAGACCGAAAGTGTTAAAAAAAGTGACGCACACCTCCTTTGTACTAACACATACGAAATGCCGCGCTATGCGTCGCGTTGCGACAATTGTGCTTTGACATTTCAGTTTAAATATGTGTGTTTCCATTTAGTCGAACACAATAATGCGTTGCGTCATTAGCATCGTTGTACTAAATGCTAACATTTGTTCTAAACTGCTTGCGCCGAATTCGCGATGACAGTGGCATGGTGTCGTCGTCTGGTGGCAACTTCAAATTAGGGTCATAATTTGGGTCCAAAACTCGTTAGTGTAGTCTCTATCAGTTTAGAAGACACGACAGCGAAGGTTTTTAAATTCTAAAATTTGAATGAAAATTTTCACATCATGTTATTTGATTACTTGTAACACGTGTTTTTGACTTTCATTCAATCATATGGCTAAACAATTCCAACATTGTTGCTGAATTTTTTCATCATAATATAGAGTTGTCTTCATAAACAATTTTCGTATGAGACTTTTTCACCACCTGCAACCAAAAATGTTTTTCAATTAAATAGTATACTAGTTTGATATGGAAAAAGACGGGTGGGTAATGTCGGGGACATAACCGGAGTGACGTAGGACTATACAAAGGGGACAGCTTTTGTTAAATATATATTTTAAATATATTGTTTTATTTTCTTCTCCTACGTGAATACCTACCTATCTACCTGAAAAATGGATTAGTTTACTGTTTACTCTTTATGAACATGTTGGTGGTTCTGAAAAGAACCTTTGGCGTTGTGTTTTTGCGTTTTTTTATGAAGGCTCACCACCTAGCCCCGTACATGGAATACATCTTTACATTGTCTTTGATCCCCATGTACGTCCATCACGACCATTTGTTTTAGAAAGCATTGTACTGTATTTCCTAAACTCTTTTTTGGAAGGTTTAATGGCCCTGAAAAGCGCCTTGTTTTATGGAATGGTTCCAATTTAGAAAACTTAGTACTCGTGGTTTTGAAGAAAAACCATTTCGAACGCCTTCGATGCCGCCTTGTTCTGGATTTGCCACCAAAGCAGTTTGTATAAAGAACAAACTTTTTTCTTCTGCTACCTCTTAGAGACGAATGAACTCTCAGAGTTTAAAGTCTCTCTAATTCAATACCTTCCCTTCTGCTACCTCATTCTTTGTGTGGACACCGACTGGACAACATCGTTGCTGGACGGGCTGGACGGCGAGGGATCGAGTGTCTTTCTCAAGGCGAAAGGGCGGAGGTGGTAGCGCTGGAGTAGAATAGAGTAGAGTTTTCAAAGGGCCTTTCTCAAGGCTAGAGACGAATGAACTGCAAAAGTTTAAAGTCTCTATAATACAATACCTTCCTTCCTTCTGCTACCTGCTGCCGTTTTGCGATTGCGTTTGCCACTCACCACTCGCTGCAACTGCCTGTTGTTGTCTTGATGTGTTGTGTTCTGAATGCGGGTTTTATTATCGTCGCGAGCAGCTTTACCAGCCAACTCGATCACTTCGACGGCCGAAACTATATAACGCCGGCTAGGTGGACTGGTGCACTGGTGCTAACGCGCTCGGCCTAGCTACCCTTGCTGAGCAATTGGCGGATACACCTACGGGGAACTGCACACCTGCACGGTTCGAGTAGGACTTTGCCTTTCCCTTAACTTGTCCTCCTTTGTTACGTCCACGATGCCGATGCCGTACAACCACACGGGTTTACGGTTTGAAAGAAAATAAGATATTTTTTTGGGGTCCGCGTGTTTTATACTCTAGCGGTACACACTCACAGGATAGAGACAAATCGGCAGACTCAGCCAAAGGGGCGAGTCCAACGAGACGATCGAATGAGCGTTAAAAGGGAGCGATGGCAAAAAAATACATTCATTACGATTTGTTCGCTCGTTGGATTCACATGCAGGCTAAAAAGGGTCCTTTTCAGGATCACAAAATTATCTTCAATCTAAAGAGTTTATTGTTTTGTTATCACTCGATATTCCCATCTTGTTCGGCTAAACCTTCCTGTTTAGCGATTTGTTGCCACTCGCCACAGCTTTCACAGTTGGAAAATTTCTTCCCATCCATCTTTGTGACATGTTGTACAGTAAATTACATTCAATGCGACGTGCCGAAGCGCCACTCAGTGTCGCATTGGAGGCGATTTTAACCTGTAATTGAACATTTGCGATGACAGTGGTACAGTGTCGACTTTCAATGTGGGGTCATAATTTGGACCCCGAACTCTATGTTTACAAAAATGTCCAACTAAATATGTCGCATTACATGTCCGTCCAATTAGCTAAATGTCGAACTAATTGTAAATTAATGTACTTTCAATCTGGAAACAATTTAAGAATTGGTGAAAATTGAATAATCAGGAAAGTCCCCAACTATCAATAAGCTCAGAACAACTGCCAAATTCACATACTCATCAGATCCTGGCAAACAAATTATGAAAACATCAATTTGTGTTTTATTATTATTTCGGATAATGTTTTAGAAAGCATTGAACTGTATTTCCTAAACTCTTTTTTGGAAGGATTAAAGGTCCTAAACAGCGCCTTGTTTTATGGAATGGTTCCAATTTAGAAAACTTAGTACTCGTGGTTTTGAAAAAAAACCATTTCGAACGCCATCGATGCCGCCTTGTTCTGGATTTGCCACCAAAGCAGTTTGTATAAAGAACAAACTTTTTTTCTTCTGCTACCTGCTGCTGTTTTGCGATTGCGTTTGCCACTCGCCACTCGCTGCAACTGCCCGTTGTCGTCTTGATGTCCACCGAACCGAATGTGGTCTGTTCTGAATGCGGGTTTTCTTATCGTCGCGAGCAGCTTTGCCAGCCAACTCGATCACTACGGCGGCCGAAACTATACAACGGCGGCTAGGTGGACTGGTGCACTGGTACTAACGCGCTCGGCCTAGCAACCCTTGCGGGAAACTCCAGACCAACACGGTTCGAGCGGGATTTTGCCTTTCCCTTCACTTTTCCTCCTTTGCCATGTCCAGACATGGCTGCTTGGGTTGGTTTGTTGATGTTTTGTGATGCGAACCGATGTGGTGTACGGTTTGAATGAGAATGATCGTTACGGAAGGAAGGAAGATATTGTATTATAGAAACTTTAAACTTTTGCAGTTCATTCGTCTCTAGCCTTGAGAAAGGCCCTTTGAAAACTCTACTCTACTTTACTCCAGCGCTACCACCACCGCTACCACGTGCCTTGAGAAATGCACTCGATCCCTCGCCGTCCAGCTCGTCCAGCAACGATGTTGTCCAGTCGGTGCCCACACAAAGAATGATCGTTACGGCAGCGGAGCGGGGTTTTTTAAGCTGACTGGCTGGCTCGAGAATTACGCATGTGTGAGACTGCGACCAATGTTTCGTTCATATTTTTTCTTTTTCCTTTCCAATCGTGCTTCATTCTATTTCGCTGCTGCTCTGGTTGATTTTGACAATGCTTGATATTTCACAATTATTCAATTATTTATCTCAAGAAAAATGAAATGTTATTCGTTATGATAGATGCGTAGATATATTTCCTATCAATTGATGCAAAAACCTTTGCGATCTATTGAGAAATGCTCGAGTTATAAGCGTTCCAAATCTTGCATTTTTTCCTACTTGTTCAGTGCCTAGATTTCCATTTCACCCCCTATATCTTCCGGTTAGACGTAGTCCTACGTCAAAAGCTAATTTTCATTCAAAATTTTAATTTTGAAAACGTGTTCATTCCGACTGAAAATCAGCTATTCTTTCACGCTCCCCTAAACTAGTAAGCGAAGCTAAATGCCGCCAGCGCGGATATGTCAATATGTTGTTTTTAAAAACATTCAACTGATCCGTGGGCACAACAAGAACAAGATTTTCATACGAATTTTATTTTGTTTTTGTTTACATGAAAAGTGGTGACGCGAATACTAGATTGTGACCGCAAATCAACAGACTGCGTCGGGCGAATGTTTTAGTACAAAAAGCAAGCAATGACAGCTGATGAGAAGCAACGCACAACGCGGCATTCTGTTTCCACCTATACGCTAAACGATGACGAACGACGAATGACGAAGCTAGAGAGAATCGCAAAGCCGTTGTGTTGATATCTTCTGAGAAATGAACGAATTATTGATTTCTCGGTCTGACAGACCAATGCGCGAGTATAAGAGTGTTAGAGTTAAAGATTCCTTAACATCGATGTTCTCGAGGTGTTCTAAATAATTCGTACTGTTACCCGCTTATCTCGATTTTTTGTTAGTTTTTCTGTATCTTTAGAGATTTGCCAATTAATTGCGTATCACTTGATACGATCGGGCAATTGCTTATTCATTAGAGAATGCCTATTTTTGTTTTTTTCTTCTTTCCTAAGTACTCTTTCCTGCAACGTTCTGCAAACGTATTATAACAAACATTAAATTATGAAACAGATGAGTGGTCTCAAATAAAAAGAACCTAAAATTACATTGAACCACCTGTTTATTTCCGATTGGCTCCCAGTAATATGGGAAACTCCTAACATTCATAACAAAAAACGCACATCCATTTCAAACCCTATCTAACAGAGCATCATAACTCATCCGACAAAACCATGAAACCACCTCATTAGGCTCCAATTTCCATTTTTAAATACTGACCATGGGAGGTGATCAAGTCGAAGGGTCGTCTAGGCCACTCAAGAGTCGCCAGCGACTTGAGCAAAAGCATTTTTTTATCATTTTCTGCGTTTGCATTAGGTTTCAGTCTCGGTTCAAGAATGGGGAAGAGTTTACGCCTCGGCGGAATATGGGCTTGTACCGACTTCGTACAAGTTCTGCATGAAACCGCAAAAAAAAAACACGTTTTTATTATGGTAACGTTAGAATAATTTCCGAGCAATCTTCTCCGGGTCGAGAAGACTGAACCGGATTCGAAATAGATGAACGATCAATGTGATCTGCTCTTGCGGGTGGAATGTCGCTCATGTTTTATGCATGAATACTATTCGGATCCGCATGGAGATGAGTTTATTTCAGCGGGGAGAACTTAAACGGATTAATTCGCAAGCTATGCATTATTTATGGTTTTGTTCAGATCGCTCAGAAGATTCTGAAATTTAATGAAAATTCGTGAATACAATCCTTGTAGACTTGCATTAAGACTCGTATCTCTTGTTCCACACCGCAGACACCCGAATGTACTTAAAATACAAACCACTTTACGAAAATATCCCATTAATTTTCGGGTAATCAATTCTCGCCGCCAATCATTCTGCCAGAATCGAGAATCGAGGGGAGGGCTACCGAATGAAGCTGTGCACATTAACAATCTCTCTTACACACACACACACACACACACACACACACACACACAAGCACACATCCTGTTGGTCCATCACGAGAGTGACCGTTAAAATTGTCCCAACTTTGGCGCATCGTGGAGAGAGAGAGCTCCCGGGTAGAGGGAGGTGGGCCGCAAAATGACAATCAATCTTCTTGTTCTGGCCTGGTCTGTATCTGTTGTATCGTCGTCGAGACCCGTTGATTATGGTTGGCTGGTTTGGCTGGCTGGCTGGCTGTGGTCCATTTTTCGCGGTGGTGACGAACCGACTTTGTTGTGCCATTGTTCTGCAGTCCTTGCTTGCTTGCTGCTTCGGGGGGTCAGCCCGTCCGAAATATTTAATACGATTCGCTTCTCTTTTGGCCTCCGGTTCGGGATAATTGATGGTCTGCCGGCTTGGTTTGCTGGAGAGAGGCAAGGATCCACACCACACAGGACAGCAGCAAGGAATGGAATTTTGTTGCCTGAGTCGGGCCGCTTTTCTGGCCGTTCTTCTCTCCTGGCAAGCATCATCATCGAGAAAAGTGACCAAAATTATGGAGCCCGGTTAAGGACAAAGCCACAACAGGTCTGGTGGACCGGTTTGGCGTGTTTTTGTTGTTGTTTGGCAACAGAAGAGAACCTTCCTGCTCGCTTCTTGCGGCGGTTCGGGTTTTGGTTAGTTTTACGATTCATGAACGTAAACATGGAACGAGTTTTTTTTCTTTCTTAATTCCTGCTGATACATTCATTAATAACATGTCGCTTCCATGACAGAGATGGCAAGAAATCAGCAATTCCAATCGTTTCGAGAAGTCGAGAAGTGAGTATTAAAAGTTATTATTTTTCGTTTCGTTTGTGAAATGCTTGGCTTTGTTGGGAGATGACATTGTCGTAACATTGTGACCAGACTATGCGTAGCGGATTACAACATAAATACGGTCGATGAAGTTACGTTCAAAGAAAGGGATCTCCGTTTTGTATTTTTGTCTTAGGAAGTTCTAGCAGAATTGGTGATCACATATAGATATTTAGATGATGGTAACTGGTGGCGCTAGCTTTCGCTTCAGATTTTATTGATTTGTATTAAGTGAATGGAACAACGATATGGAGAAGGAATAACAAATTGGTAAAGAAGAAAGGTTTCGAATGCATCTCCCTGGTGAATATTTTGGCTGAGGCTTGTATGAATTAAATAATGTTCCAATAATTATTTTCTATAAAGATATTATATTCGATATAGAATAAAGAAGCGGATTTCATTTCCTGATCCGAAAATTGAGACCAATGGTTTAGATCAGTGGTGACCAGGTATAGGCATGATTAGGGTTGCCAAAAATATTTTTCAAAAAACTGGAAGATTGCCTTCAAAAAAACTGGAATAAAACTGGATCCTGAAGAAACGTTTCATTTTAAGAAGATTGGCTATGATTTATATAAAATTATTTTTGACGTAGGACTACGTCTAACCGGAAGATATAGGGGGTGAAATGGAAATCTAGGCACTGAACAAGTAGGAAAAAATGCAAGATTTGGAACGCTTATAACTCGAGCATTTCTCAATAGATCGTAAAGGTTTTTGCATCAATTGATAGGAAATATATCTACGCATCTATCATAATGAATAACATTTCATTTTTCTTCAGATAAATAATTGAATAATTGTGAAATATCAAGCATTGTCAAAACGCACTATGTGCCCATTTTTGATTGGTCCATTTTGTGCTCCTCAAATCGTACCGGCCAAAACGGGCAACCAGAGCAGCAGCGAAATAGAATGAAGCACGATTGGAAAGGAAAAAGAAAAAAAATGAACGAAACATTGGTCGCAGTCTCACACATGCGTAATTCTCTACCAGCCAGTCAGCTTAAAAATCCCCGCTCCGCTGCCGTAACGATCATTCTCATTCAAGCCGTACACCACATCGTTTCGCAAAATCCCGCTCGAACCGTGTTGATCTGGAGTTCCCCGCAAGGGTAGCTAGGCCGAGCGTGTTAGTACCAGTGCACCAGTCCACCTAGCCGGCGTTATATAGTTTCGGCCGCCGAAGTGATCGAGTTAGCTGGCAAAGCTGCTCGCGACGATAAGAAAACCCGCATTCGGAACAGAACACATTCGGTTCGGTGGACATCAAGACAACAGGCAGTTGCAGCGAGTGGCGAGTGGCAAACGCAATCACAAAACGGCTTCAGGTAGCAGAAGAAAAAAGTTTGTTCTTTATACAAACTGCTTTGGTGGCAAATCCAGAACAAGGCGGCATCGAGGGCGTTCGAAATGGTTTTTTTCAAAACCACGAGTACTAAGTTTTCTAAATTGGAACCATTCCATAAAACAAGGCGCTTTTCAGGGCCATTAAACCTCCCAAAAAAGAGTTTAGGAAATACAGTTCAATGCTTTCTCAAACAATATCCAAAATAATAATAAAACACAAATTGATTTTTTCATAATTTGTTTGCCAGGATATGATGAGTATGTGAATTTGGCAGTTGTTCTGAGCTTATTGATTTTCACCAATTCTTAAATTGCTTCTAGATTGAAAGTACAGTAATTTACACTTATCTCGACATTTAGCTAATTGGACGGACCTGTAATGCGACATATTTAGTTGGACATTTTTGTAAACATAGAGTTCGGGGTCCAAATTATGACCCCACATTGAAAGTCGACACTGTACCACTGTCATCGCAAATGTTCAATTACAGGTTAAAATTACCTCCAATCCGATACTGAGTGGTGGTAATGCGACGTGCCATTGAATGTAATTTACTGTAAAATATGTCACAAGCTGGATGGGAAGAAATTTTCCAACTGTGAAAGCTGTGGCGAGTGGCAAATGTAATCGCTAAACAGAAAGGTTTAGCCGAACAAGATGGGGATATCGAGTGATAACAAAACAATAAACTCTTTAGATTGAAAATAATTTTGTGATCCTGAAAAGGACCCTTTTTAGCCTGCATGTGAATCCAACGAGCGAACAAATCGTAATGAATGTATTTTCTTCTTCTTCTGCTTTTTGGCTTTAAGAAGGTTTACACTTTTCAGTTCATTCGCCTCTAGTGAATGTATTTTTTTTGCCATCGCTCCCTTTTAACGCTCATTCGTTCGTCTCGTTGGATTCGCCCCTCTGGCTGAGTCTGCCGATTTGTCTCTATCCTGTGAGTGTGTACCGCTTGAGTATAAAACACGCGGACCCCAAAAAAATATCTTATTTTCTTTCAAACCGTAAACCCGTGTGGTTGTACGGCATCGGCATCGTGGACGTAACAAAGGAGGACAAGTTAAGGGAAAGGCAAAGTCTCACTCGAATCGTGCAGGTCTCCAGTTCCCTGTTGGTCAGATTCACTGATTGCTCCGCAAGGGTAACTAGGCCGAATGGATTGGTCCCGGAGCACCAGTATACCTAGCAGCGATTATAGAGCTTCGGCCGTCGGAGTGCTCGAGTTGGCTTGCAAAGCTGCTCACGACAATCAGAAAACCCGCATCAAGAACAGAGCAGCTTCGGTTCGGCGCTCATCAAGGCAACAATTAGTTTCAGTGAGTGGCAAAGTGTTTCTCCGGCACGTCGCATTAAATGTAATTTACTGAACAATATGTCACAAGCTGGATGGGAAGAAATTTTCCAATTGTGAAAGCTGTGGCGAGTGGCAAACGCAATAGCCAAACAGGAAGGTTTAACCGAACAAGATGGGAATATCGAGTGATAACAAAAACACAACACCAAAGGTTCTTTTCAGAACCATCAACATATTGATAAAGAGTAAACAGTAAGCTAATTCATTTTTCAGGTAGATAGGTAGGTATTCACGTAGGAGAAGAAAATAAAACAATATATTTAAAATATATATTTAACAAAAGCTGTCCCCTTTGTATAGTCCTACGTCACTCCGGTTATGTCCCCGACATTACCCACCCGTCTTTTTTTATTCATTTCAATGCTCAAGAAATAAAATTTTGTTTGAAGCTTCGTGTAGTAATTATATGGAGCTCATAAAACTGTAACTGTAATTACTGTGAAACGATATTTGAGGGACGGTTTTATTTGGGCAAAACTTGAAGAGTCTCGCATTTATCGCTTCATATCCATGAAATCGCTGATAGAAGATCGTCGCAAAACTGCGAATAAAGGGTGTGGCACGAAGCGAGATCCGGCCAGAAGATGGTCGGGCCCTCGTGCTGCTTCAATAGTGGTAGTAAGCGCTTCTGTAGGCACTCCTTAAGGTAAACCTGCCCGTTTACCGTGCCGGTCATCACGAAGGGGGCGCTCCGCTTTCCGCAAGAGCAGATCGCTTGCCACACCATGTACTTTTTGGCAAACTGGGATAGTTTCTGCTTGCGAATCTCCTCCGGAACGCTGAATTTGTCCTCTGTGGAGAGGAACAACAGGCCCGGCAGCTGACGAAAGTCCGCTTTGACGTAGGTTTCGTCGTCCATTACCAGGCAATGCGGCTTCGTCAGCATTTCGGTGTACAGCTCCCGGGCTCGCGTCTTTCCCACCATGTTTTGCCTTTCGTCGCGGTTAGGAGCCTTCTGAACCTTGTATGTACGCAGGCCCTCCCGCTGCTTGGTCCGCTGGACGAATGAACTTGACAAATTCAGCTTATTGGCGACATCTCGGACCGAACTTCTCGGATCACGTCTAAACTGCTTAACTACGCGCTTGTGATCTTTTTCACTGACGGAGCATCCATTTTTGCCGTTCTTCACCTTCCAGTCGATGGTTAGGTTCTCGAAGTGTCGTTTTAGTACTCTGCTGACCGTGGATTGGACGATTCCCAGCATCTTACAGATGTCCCGATGTGACAACTCCGGATTCTCGAAATAAGTGCACAGGATTAATTCACGACGCTCTTTTTCGTTCGACGACATTTTTCCAAATTTACGAAAAATTGACAGTGAAGCATGGCCAACTATATACTCTTATCTGATTATAAGCGAAAGCTTAAGATATAATTCCTAAAAATTAAATTTCTACAGCGTTTTTTCTGTGATGCAATTTGATGTGACACACCCTTTAAGGCGATTGAAAGAATTCCTCTATGACGAATCGAACTGATGGTCATACCTTGTGATTAGCGCGTGTAGAATTCAGTATGTACCAATACGCAGCGAGTATTGGTTCATGGCTAATATCCCGTAGAAATTTCATGATGACGATTCTTGAGAATTCCGAAATGTTGTCTTTCCCAAGGGAATGAAGCTGCCTAAGGTCCTATGATCCTGAAAATTTTATCTTGTTAAAAATTAGTTTTGTAGATGTGAAACTTGCAGAGAACAAATAGTCAGATCGCAAATGAGATTCGTCTTTTATGATGGAAAAATCACTTCGGGGTCAATACGGTTCAAAGATCTGATTCTAACAATTCATCAAAATCCCATATTTAACATGTAAACAGTCTTATTTTGCCCGCTGTACCGAATATGACGTTTCATTTTTTTTCGCGATAATTATACGTTCAACGGTTTTGAAGTGCTAATCTAATGAATCAGTATAGATAAAGCTCTGGCTTGTGAAAACATTAGTTCGATTTTGTAGAGAAACGGTTTGTGACTGTTTGGTGTTTCGATCAGATTTACGCTGGCATGTAGTCGGCAAAAAACAATGACGCTACTGTCATGTGTAGGTATTTGGCAAGAATTCGCTAAATATTTGTATACAGCGTATGTGATTCCATAGTCACGATACTGCTGATTAACAATTTGTTAGAACGTTTTAAATCAAACATCGCTTTTATGGCACATAATATTTACATTAGAGCTTCTCGTTTCGGTGCATTTGGATGCCGAATGGGTCCAGGTTGCGCAACAAATCTACAAACCTTACAGAAAGAATAATCACCAATAGAACGGAGAGCGAAACTAAATTCCCCACCATGCGTTCGATCGACCTGCCATCAGATAACGAACGCGTATATTTAGTTCCGCAGATCATCTGACAAAAAAAAGAGCATACAGCCTCTCGAGGAGCGCAGAAACGCAGAATGGCGCAGAAACCGGTTCGGCGGCTTTAAAAATCTCCGAACTAAAGTCTGGGTTTCTTCCGCACCTCAAAACTTTCGGCCCATTCGGGTTCTCCCGGCAGAGGACACGACGCAGCATTCTCAGCTCCCCGCGCAGACCCCGACGGTGGAGCGCCGTCTGGTTTTAATGTATCGAGTTCATAATCGCGGGCTCGGGAGAACGTTGCGGGCTTCTCAAAAATGGTCAAAACGAGTCATGTTTCTGTGTTGCTCTTTTTTGTTTGTTGTTGGATCCATTCCGCGATGCTTTCCGGAGTTGTCAGCGAAATACCCAGCATAGCAGTGCTCCTCAGCTGGCGGGGAAAAGGCTCCATCCTCCGGCGGCCAGAACTGTTCCGTCTCGGGTACCACCGCAATAGCAAACGGTAGTGGGGGAGGGACTTGAATGTTAACTTCGGCGGGGCGGGGTGCTATATTTGTGCAAATTATAGTGTGAATATTGTTTGCCATTTTCGGTGTGGATGGACACAAAAAGTGTGAATTCATGGTAATAAAATGTGAACATCCGTGTTTGAAGGGTACACTCCTTTGAGTATATTGCGTTCAAAGATTTTTTTGTACATACAGGGGAACTTCGATATAACGTACAAATGTTCAGTGTGTAAAAAATTATAGGAGGTTGTGTTTAAGATACGACTTATGCGATCGTAGTTGACGTAGTTGACGTAGAACTACGCTGTGATTTAATTCCAGTCGCTTGTTTATAACTGCGGAAATAAGCGCAGCTGTCATCCTTAGTGGAGAAAGTTTTGCTTCTGGCAAGCGAAACCAAATCACATACAAAATTCCAGAACGACATTTACTTTCTTGGTGACTAAATAAACGAAATAAATTCTATCTGTCAATCTCAACAACCTCGAAAAGAGTAGCGCTGCTTCTTTATGATCAAGATTAGCACAAATACAATCCTAGTTGAAAGCAGCTTTGCAACTGGCACGCGAGCCCGAATAAATTGATAACTTAATAAAAATTATTAAATAACTTGGTATTCCCCAAATATTTTTTTGGGGCGCAACCTTAACACGTGCTTCACCATAGCGTCAGTTCAATGCATTGATGACAGAAAACAAACAATGTTAACTGCTTGGAAAAACATTGAAGCTATGTACCTTTCAAAAACATCAAGCTATGTACCTTTCATGAAGGAACTAATAACAAAAAACACACCTATGTGGAAAGTCCTACGTCGAATCCCATCGATTGAGGAATCGTTGATTCTTTGGAAGATTGCTTGAAGTCTGAGTTGAGAGCTCACAATGATCCGGGAAAAGTAGCAAAGTTCACGAAGAAAATGAACGAGTCGGAGCTATGACCTGTGCAAAGTAGCGGTCATGGTACCGTGAAGACTGAAGCGAGCACTGATGATGACTATCGAAATTATCAGTAGTGGACTTTGTGAAGAAACGAAGAGTAGAGCGCCTCAGCACTAGAGAGCAGTCCGAAGAAGAAGAGACTTGATAAACCTCTCGATTGGTTGATTCCGTAGAATCAAGTTATTTTGAAAGCTATGTATCCGAAGTGACGACTAACGGGAATCCCAACGAAAAGACCAGACAAGAGTTCCACCTTCGGAACCGAGTCAAGTGGAAGACGCGACTCGGGTTGTAAATACTTGTATAAATTAGTAGTAGATTAGTTTATTAGTTTTTCCTAGTTCCCTAACCCTTATTTTCTAGTATTAGTCTTATATCTAGTTAGGTTAGTTAGTTAATCTATTTAAAAATATAGTCACTCACGGTTTTTTCTTTGTTTGTGTCCCATATTTTTTTTCGCTTGTTTTTGTTCTCTCGTTATTTTTCCGTTCCAGTTTATTTTTTGTTTTTGTTCGAAGAAATTCTCTCGGTTTAGTTTATTATGTTTTCGTCACTTTAGTTCCTAAAATAATATGTAAAAATTAATAAATATTTAGATTTAATAAGTTACTTGTTATTATTATCGTTGTGGTTCCGGTTCGTCACTGTCCTCCAGCTCGCATCCTTTGTCCCATCCTGTAGAATAGTCCCGAATCAGTGTCCTGTCCCAGATGCTCCCGTTGATGTGATGTATTTTTCAGTTGTTGTCCATAGCTGCTGCCAACCTTTTCCGTTTTCCATTTGTTTTTCTTGGATTAATTTCTCGAATATCCTTGTTAAGTCCTCTGTTTCCTCCAGTTGTTGTCGAGAATTGTCCTGTCCTAGCCCTTTCCAGTGTTTTGGTACCCATCCTAGTCGTCCTCGTCCTTCGTTCGGTCGTTTCCCCAGCAACATTCCAGTCCAATCGGTGATGCTGCTTCCCTTGTAGAACCTAACCTGTGAAAGAAAGAGAAAAACAAAGAGCTTTACACCTAATAGTTGGAACGACTTACCATTTTTACTTTCCTTTTTCAACGTCGTCCATATCGCTCACAAGGTTTTTCCTTCTCAAAAAAAAAAAAAAAAAAAAAACACGGAATCGTCCGTGTAATAAAAAAAAAATTAAAACCCGAACTTCCACTGCACTGACAAACCATCGCACCGGTTTGTTTACTTCTCGAACATTCTTTTAGTTGGCAATAGCGTGAGTGAATTGTGTGAGTGTATTGGGAGAATGAGTGTACATCGCTTGTAAGCGAGGGGTGCGTGAATGTTGGATTGGTTGAATATTTAGTTTTGTTTTGTAATTTTGTTAGGAAAAAGGTCATCTAATCGTTGGTAGCATGCCAACGATTGAGAATGACGAACTTTAAGATCTTTCTTCGGATGGGAGCAGGAAATCTTTGGATCCTTCCAGAGTAGTTTCCATATCCGAAGAAATTTCGGGCAAATTTAAGATGGATATTGTTTTCATTCCTTTTTACTTGGATAAAGTTCTGAGGTCGGAATGAACAATATTCATCGAGTTATTTTTTCGACGTAGGTCGATAGTACGTTCTTTTTTACATCTCCAGAAATACTTCTATTTATGAGAAGTGGAGGATGTAAAGATTTTAGTTATAGTTTTAAGTAATTTCGAGTATATTTTTTCTTCATTTTGTGTAAATAGGATTGTCAACTAAATAGTAGCTCTGGAAGGTCAGATCGATTGATGTTTTTTTTTCTCGAGTTTTTTCTTGTCTCTCAGTTCAGTAGTTTTCGGTTAGTTAGTTCTCTATAATACCAGTAATTTTTGATGGGCGTTTAGAGTTAACCTTTGCAGGGTTTCACATGACATTTCGCTGGAGACCGGAGCTGCAAAGCGTTGATGGTCAGTTACAGACAGATAAATTGATCTGATACTGGAAATAGAGGATGAGTCAATTCAGTTTGACGATGACCACATATGACCCCGAAAATGTTACTGAACAATTCTGCAAAGGGAGACTCTATTTTCGCCTTCGAAAATTTGATTGGTTCAGGCCAATCAAATTTTCGAAAATTAAGCAGGGAATGATGTAGCACGGTACTGATTTCGACTTTTGGAAGCCCCTCGTTTCGTTATTTTGAATTTCAGATCCAACACAATCTCTCCTGTGTGGATCTGGGATTCTCTCTTCTTTCTATGTATTGGATGTTTGGCAACGCGAGTGCCGCTCCCGATTTTAGATTTGAGCAACTAGCCATAATGGGTGCTGGATGTGACTGGGCGGCTGTTTTAGCCAAGACACCCACATACCAACACTCCGAAAGACTCATGCTTTTTTTTTTTGCTATTTTTTCATTTGGATATTTCCCCCAAATAGCAGAGTCTTTCGGCGGGGTTTTCTTGTTCTTCAAATTTCAAAACCCGGCGAGCGCTTCGACTTGAACTCTGCTCGGGAGGTTAAAGGGTATCGCCCGCGAATGCTTGAATGCGCGACCAATGAAAGCGCAGGGGAATTTCGGTATGAATACAAAATAGTTAACATCGTTAACTATTACGTAATTCCGGTTCCAATGAATGTCTCGCTGATCTGAGGATCTTGAGATATGCTTGCCATTCCGACTTCGAAAGTGAAAAAGGCAGGAGCGGATTAGTTTGTTCTGGTGTCGCGAGTTGAAATCCGAAGGTAGATTTTGGTGAAAGGCTACATGTGCTAGTCAGTATGATAAAGTTTCATTTTGTGATTTTTTTTATTTTCATATTTAGAATAGTAATTAAATTTAGTCCAGTAGTTGTTTTCCGCGAATTTAACTCTCCGCTTGTGTCCCTATTGAGCGGAACTGAAGGTAAGCTTCGGCATGTGACATGTGGCTAGCTAAAATTAATTGTGGCATATGTGTGGTGTTTTAATCTTTGTTGTGTGTAGGAAGGAGCCGTATCCTGACCCCATGATCGAAGATTGGATTTTCGCCACTACATCAGTCAAACCAGGTGGCCGCGCGAAGCGCGAATCGTCACTCGAATCAAGGGAAGGCGCAGCACGGCACCACTACACGTCGGATGCGCATTCAACGTCTACGTCCCATCATCTACGCCTACGGACTCGTCATTCATCGCCTACCGTGGAACGGCGGTAAAGTAGATGCACGTAAAGCCTAGGTAGTGTGAGTACAAAACTTCTTTCACCCTAAAAATAACATGCGCATGTAGGGTTAAGATCAAAAATAAAAACCACACACAAATTAACAACGCCACACAAAAAAATGCCACACAATTTAAAAGCATAGAGCAATACCGTCAGCGTGCACATGCTGCTCGCTAGCAAGAAGGGTTCACACAAGATGGAGAATTAGACTCGATAGTAAGATCGCTGGGCTTGAATTCCAGGGTCCGGTGTTCGAAACCCATATGAGGATTTAGTGAAATAAATTTAGTAACCATTATTTTTCGTTATTTGTTGTGATGATTTCGTATGTAATATAGATGTGAATATAACCTAAATTCGTGGGAAGATGTGGAGAACTTAATAAATGTTTAAAGAATCAATGTAATTTGAAGTAGACATAAATGTTGTGCATTTACTGGCTAGCGGTAGCCTAAACACCCGATACAATTTTCAGATAGGTCACGAGCCCAGGGTTGGGGCTCCTCTTCTGTTGTGGACAACTTTTCAACCCCCGCACCTCGTCCTCTGAAACTTCAAGGTGGGTGGGTTTGGCATCATTGCGTAGGTCCAATGATGAGAATTTTGGCATAAACGGTGTTCATTGGAAACAACCGTATTGCCTCTGTTGCCTGAATTGTGGAACGCGGATAAACGGTGTCGCGGGTCCTTCTTAGCGCAGAAGAGTCGCGGAAATAACCGGGTTTGTGAGAAAAAGGACAAACCCGCCCTCAGTGGGTGTCTCATTGCCGGGCAAGGATAAAACACGGCGGTCGGTCTCCCTCGCGGGAGTGGCGCTTAAGCCGACCGCTTATCTGCGCAAAATCCCCGGTCGCGACGAACTCGCGCGCTTCCCCGGCGTCGCGGGTTACAATATTTGTCTCAGCAGAGATTTATTACTAATACCCTAGCGTAAATACTTCCGTCCCGCTCTCTCCCCTCCTTGTTTATATTTATCATTACAAATGGGGTTTCAGCGTAGCGAAGATGCACTATTTTTACGCACGGGTTATGAAGCACGCACGTACGCACACAAGTATCCATATATCGATGACTTGAAGCAACTAAATATACACACACACACACACTTATCTCAGTTAGCCTAGCTTGATGATTCCCCACACATTTGTGAAGCTCAGAACCTTAATGCAATGGCGTCAGTTTGATGCAATGCTTGCAATGACAGAGACATCAGCGAGACATCCGAAACGGAGACATTTGATGACGCAAAACAAGGAAGAACAAGCGATATTCATTGCTTTTAATACAGAACGATACTGAAAGTTTGCCTCCCTTCCTTGCTTGAGACTTTAAACTTCTTCAGTTCATTCGTCTCTAACCTTCAAAAAGGCCTTTGGAAAACTTTACTTTATCCATCATATTACTTCTCCATCCTCATTGCCTTGAGAAAAGTATTTGATCCCTCGCCGTCCAGCTCTCCCAGCAACGATGTTGTTAAGTTGATTTCCTCACGAAGAATGAAAGTTTGCCTTAGTGAGATCCACTGTTTATAACCTAGGCAAATATTCACCTCCGTTCTTCTTCTCCCTTTGTTCTCGGAGAATTTACATCTTACCATTTCCCCTTCGTTGCTCGTTATTGACAGCTCTGTTCGGGAAAGTACACAAATGGACAGAACAAATGGGAATGCTTCCAATTTTCATCAATTTAAACCATATACAGACTATGGGATTGTAAATTGTAAGCATATCAAACAACTCTTAGGGAATTTCCGATTCGTTTGGTAGATAAATCGCCAAAATCCGTTCTCGGCAAAAATAGTTTTTAACGATAACTTTATTTCATAAAAACGTGATCTGTTTTCTGATTTGGAACCCTTAATTCAACAAACGTCACTTGGTGGCCTGTACTATTAGCCGATCTCGAGATACAATTGGTTTTATGATTCCGGATTCTAAATGAATCAAGTAGCATGAAAGGAAATATCATGCGAAAGGTCGTCTTCATCTTTTAGTTCAATTTTTTCGTTATTATTTATTTACCTAACAACAACACAAAATAGTAATGTTAGCTATGTTCCTGAGTTCATTATTTTGCTTCGATATAACGCACGATATAACAAGCAATTGTTTTCACATTGATCGAAGGAGGAGAAGGAGAAGGAGAAGGAGAAGGAGAAGGAGAAGGAGAAGGATGTAGCATGGTACCACATATTCCAACATTGTAGATCCCCTCGTTTCTTATATTTGAAATCCACATTCAACACAACTCAGTTGTGTGAGTCTGCGTTCTTCTGTTCAGAAGTGTGTGTCTTGGATGGACGGCAATGCGAGTGCCACTCTTTTTTTTTTCATTTGGGCGGCTAACCATTTTGAGTGCCAGATGTGACTCGGCGGCTCAATTAAGCCAGGACGCTAATTGAAACCCGAAATCATCAAATACACCTTGTTCATTTTCGTTATGAACACTTTTCCGCAAATCTCTCGGTGGGGTTTTTTGTCTCAAAACCCGGGAAGAGAATCGACTTCAACTGTGCTCGGGAGTTAGAGACAATATAGCCCGAGAATGTTTGAAAGCGAGATAGAAGCTAGCACAGAAGAACTTTGGAATAACTACGGAATTGTTCGCTAACAATTACGTAGTTCCGGTTTCGAAGAATGTCCCGCTGATCTGAGGACCAAAAACTATAGTCTTTCATTCCGATCGTGACCGTGGAAGAGGACAGGAGCGGATATATTTTCTTATATCGCGCGATATAGACGGAAAAGTAGTCGGTAATAGTTACCTCGTGGTTAGTGTGCTGACGGTTTCTTTTCCCTTTTTTAGTTAGCTAGATTAGCAGATGTAGATTATAAAATAGTTTATAAATAGTTCCTCCAGTGCATCCGTTAAAATAAAGAGGAGGTAAGCTTGGTTGAATATCCTATTGGCATGTGGCTGAATCTAATCAATGTGGCATGTGTGATTTTGTTCTCTGTTCTCTGTGTGTGCATTTAGGACAGGCCGCTTCTGACCCCACGATCAACGTTTGGGATTCTGTTATCACCTACATCTTGAACGAGGCCGCGCAAGGTCATTTTAGCGCGAATTTGCTCCCGGAAGAGACACCGCACGACGAACACGTGTGCGAGTAAAATCGCTCATCGCAGCATTCATCATCGATTACCATCCACATTCATCACGTGGGATTTATTCAACACGTCCGTCGATAAAGGTGGCCACGCAAGGATCGGCAAGCTTGAAACGATTCGTTTGGAAGGAACTCCGCACGACGATCGCGTGTGCGGTGGAAATCTTCAGGATTCGCCGCCAGCATTCACCACCTGCGTTCATCGTCAACCACATGAGTGAGGAAAAGCCGCCGGCGGAAAATTCATCAAGTAAAAGGTCGTGAGTACCGTTCTAAATATATACCCATTAACACATGCGCGTGTAGGGATATATCCAAAAATAAGAGAACAATAGAGCCACACTAAATGCCACACTACTAAAAATACCACACGCACAAAGCCACACATTTTGAAGCGTGCTAAAATAGCACAGTGATGATGATAAGTTCATCAGAATAAAACGAATGCATATAGGAATGGAGGATTAGGTCAGTGAGAAGACGCGTCGTATTCTGAGCTCGATGAGTCGAGGTTCAAGACTCAGGAATGGAATGAACGAAATTTTGTTATATGATAGGATGATTGAATATTGAAAACGTAGTATGAATTGTTCTTTTTTTATTTTAAATATCTATGCATCACTAGAATTGAATTGACGTTCTGTTTTTTTTTGTTATGAACAATAAATAACGTTCAATGTAGAATTAGAAAAAAATCTGGTTCATTTACTGGCCAGCGGTAGCCTAATTACCGACAAACCGTATTTAGTTTGAAGTTAGGTCACGAGCCCAGGATTGGGACTCCTTTTCTTTTGTAGTACATTCATCAACCCCCGTTCCCCGCCCTCTGAAGCTATTTTCGAGGTGAAACAAACCGGGTTTTCGAGATTGAAGGACAAACTCGCCCTAAGGTTTTGGGTGTCTCAATAGTCGGGCAACAATTAAGAACACGGTGGTTGGTCTCCCTCGCGGGAGTGGCGCTTAAATCAACCGCTAATCTGCGCAAAACCCCGGTAGCGACTGGCTCGCGCGCTTTCACCAGCGTCGCGGGTTACAAGGAGAAGGAGAAGGAGAAGGAGAAGGAGAAGGAGAAGGAGAAGGAGAAGGAGAAGGAGAAGGAGAAGGAGAAGGAGAAGGAGAAGGAGAAGGAGAAGGAGAAGGAGAAGGAGAAGGAGAAGGAGAAGGAGAAGGAGAAGGAGAAGGAGAAGGAGAAGGAGAAGGAGAAGGAGAAGGAGAAGGAGAAGGAGAAGGAGAAGGAGAAGGAGAAGGAGAAGGAGAAGGAGAAGGAGAAGGAGAAGGAGAAGGAGAAGGAGAAGGAGAAGGAGAAGGAGAAGGAGAAGGAGAAGGAGAAGGAGAAGGAGAAGGAGAAGGAGAAGGAGAAGGAGAAGGAGAAGGAGAAGGAGAAGGAGAAGGAGAAGGAGAGTGTAAATCCGAATTTCTCAACCAGTGGATTTTTAAGATTCACCAATTTTTCTACTAAACAGTTCATTAGTGATAAAAAAGTCGATTCGAATAAAATAATTTCGTTATCGACTGTAAAAATGCGGTCGTGTCTTCGACAATATCTTTTTATTTTTTTTTATTTATAAATTATTGAAGGTACCTTAATGTATCTATACAAGACCCGAAAAAACTGCCACATAAAGTGGCAAAGTATGTTAGACACCATCGACAACATTTCAACCTATCATCCCACCTGACGGGCCGTGTTTCTATTGTGATTTTGCGTGTCCTATCTTCCGGCTTTCATCCACCTGTTTGACATTGATGAATTGGCACAAATTGCACCCGACCAACAAAAACAACCAGAAAAACCAACAACAAATTGCTGCGCCTAATGGTACCCAATTTAGCTGCGCGCGTGTCGAAGCGAAAGTAAAAATACTCAACTCGGCCAAACCCGGAATTTTCCATAACTCACCGTTTTGTTCGGTGGCCAAAACATGAAGTAGGAACGGAACGGAACGGTGATGGTGGCCGTAAAACAGCCGCTACCGCGCTGCAAAATTCCACAACTCCTACGTGCAGCCTCCTCGTCTTCTGGCCGTTTCCACCTGATCCTTCCTTTAATTGGCGCAGACGTCACACGTGAGTGGTGTTACATTTTCTGACCAGGTGGTAACGCGGCGCATGGGGTGGTTTCGTATGGTATTGCGCGAGAGGTTTGCCGATTTCCTACTTCCTTCGTTGGTGAAGCGAGAGTGAGAGAGAGGAAACAAAAAGTGAAATAACACCATCGTAAGACCCCCGCGCTTCGGTTTTGCAACAATGTTTTTGTTTTGGTCCGTTTTGGTTCCTACTTTGCTACTTACCTCGACACGACCCGCAACCGCACTGGCAGTGGTTTGGTCAGTTGGACACCGGGACACGGATGTTGTGTAATTTTTGTAAGCGGCACAGGCTTACCAGGCCGCGTTTAGGCCTGTTGTGGTAAATCGTGCGATATCAAGGTTCAAAACAGTTCCTCGAGTTTGAGCGCACACTGGAGAGAAAGTTTAGTAAACGCAACTACAAAATCTTTAGTAATCAAAACTTTGGTAAAATATACACATTTTTAGTACATATTACCAAAACTTTGTAAAAATAATGTCAAATGCAATGTTCTCCCCTACCAACGATTCGTACATTTTACTTCATAGTTTAAGTAACCTTGTTTACATATCTGGTAAATGTGCAATGCGTACTTCGCGATCGCTTTGAAACGTTTGTTGAAGCGGAGCGATTCGGAGGTAAATAATAAAAAATATTCTGTTTTGTTTGGATATTGTGATATATTACTTGACCCTGAACCGTAATATGAATATGGGGCTTACATACCGCGGTTACTATACATCCCGTGGAATCGTATGGCAAGAGGAGGATGAAAAACAGTCGATGGAAGCCAGGGCAAGTAGTGAGACACAAGGTTAAGTTTATACTAAAGATTTTTTTCAGGTTCTAACGTTGGAAAATAGTGGGCAACTTTATTAAAAAAGCAATTTGTAACTCGGAGGTAAGCATTTAATTTTTATGTCACATTTGAATATACGTCTATCTAACATATATTTCTTTCATAAATACATATTCATCGGCTATCATTGATATATTTGTATTTCTTCATCAGGATATGCGAGACCAATACTTACGAAAGATGTATACTGCATCCTGATGCCATCGATCGCCTGCTAATGAGCTGTCCCTGTCCCTAAATGGCGAAAAGCATTGCGGTGCAGTAGGAAAAGGAACATAATTATGACCAAGCCCACAACCCATTGGAAGTTGTAGAATTATTACCATGAAAATTAATGTTATTAGTATATAGTTATTATTGTAGAGTTATTGCAATTATATATAGAATAAGTTATTAGTAATGTATTCTAGATATATAGAATAAATGAAAATATGAATTAATTATTCAGAAGAATATCGTTACTATCACTGATTGATATTTATCATCAATATTGAACCAATGATGCGAACCATTATTGAACCAACACTGGACCAACTAATCGTAGTTTTGTTGGACATTTACGCTTACCAATTTTTTTTTTCGTAAGATGTACCAGTAATTTGTAGGGTAGAAAATGACTAGTGAATTGGTAATATGTACCAAAGAATTCGTCATATTTACTAAATATTTCTCTCAGTGTAGTAGAGGTAATGAGTTGTCTTGTGTTTTGTTGTTTATTTTTTCTTGTGGAAATAGACGTTATTTTTAACGATGTCTTTACAACTTTTGTTTTTCAGAATGTGAGAATTTGAAATAAACGAAAGGATTTTTCTAAATTTCAACTATTTACTGAGATATAACCATTTTAGTTATTCAGTATTAAATTCGGTACTACCTCGACTCAAAATTTGAAACGCGTTTTTTCGAAACTTATTTTTTCTCAGGCTGGCGAACGCGATATATCAAGTTCTACTGATCCGATTTATTTCAAATTTTATATTAGGTTGGAGGAAAAGTTATCCATTATTTTCGCGGCAGCTGGCTTTAGTGATCAATATCTCACATAATATCGATCATACAATTTCTAGTTTAAGCTCGTTGTAAATGTGAAATTTCATACTAAAAAAATTATAGGAGTTTGTGTCCAAGATACGACCGCATTGTTGACGAGTTCGGGTTGAGCGTCTGTGCTGTGCAGATGTGCGTGTTGGCTTCTTTTCGATTGTCCTCATTTTTTTGTCCTTTTAATTGTTATAAGTGTACAAGTTTCTGTGAAAAGTGTGCGTTTCTTCTAAGCGAGCTCGATTATGGCGGAAGCAGCTACAGTTCTCTACATAGGTTTCAAAAATATCGAATTTTCATCCGACGAAGAAGTGCAAATTGTTTAGTACAGTCCGTTTTTTTGGTCACGCTGGCGCTCGTTGCTGTTCGTTTTCGTGTCGGATCATTTCTTTTCTTCGTTATGGGTGTGTGTGTGTTGTCGAATAAGGCCTGTGTTTCCGAAGCTAATCGCAGAAAGGAATGGAATCGTGTTTGAAAGAAAATAAGACAGTGATGGTGAATTATGTTTGTATAATTCCATACATTTGGTTTTATTTGTGTTTAGGTTTTGTCTAACCGTTCCAGCCACCCACATGTATGAATGCCTTTTCGATGAGTATGAAGTGGTGGGTGGTGATATGGGTGGAACGGGAGATGGCTCTGCTGAATATGTTGCTAACGACGGCTGTGTGGTTGGTGTTTTTTCTTCTTTCTGCATTGGTTTGCGGAGAATGTGTACTTGTACGTGTCGCAGGGATGGTATCACCATGGAGCGAACAGGCGTAATGAGCTAAGTTTCCTGTTATTCATATATTCTTATACATTTCTTCAAGTAGATCTTTAATTCTTTAGTTCTTCAGGAGGTGGGTGAAAAATATATGTTTCGTTGCGCACTCAATCGTCGCGCGCACTTTATTATGGGGGTTTTCCCTCTCTTGCTCTTACACATATACACATATACACATATATATTTATTCCAGGGAACCCAGAGTAGGAGCTTTGTGTGTGTTATATATTTAGTTTTTTCTCCATCGGTGTGTATGTGCGCATGTGTCTGATGTTTTGCGGCATACAGTGATGCCAGGTGATTTTCATTTGGCATAGATCCAGTATTGCTACATGCGTAGCAAAATTGTAGAAATTTGTAATGTTTTTGCAATTCAGTGGAGAAGCAGAAGGTGTCTCAGATTTATTTATGTTAATGTATAATAAAAAAAACATTGTAAGAAAACCCTACGTGTAGAAGAGTTAGAGTTCCATGTTGTAGTTCTTTCATGTTTTTTTTTTCGTTTTGTATAAGAGTGATTATGTATCTATATAGTTTTAGCTCTGTGTCCGCCGCTGTCGATTTGAGTATAATATTGTAGGTATCCTGAGCAAATAACCTTCATTGTCGCGATCGGAAAGTTATGATAAGGAATACGCGTAATGAATGACTGAATATATCGCCAGCTGGAGTTTTTTTTTTTTGTAGGGAATTACCTTCGGTTGCCTTCTTAAGTTAGATAAAAAATACGTGTGATTTTAGAGACCTTCTCAGGTTTCCCAAATATAACGCGGAGAATTATTTTTATGGAGAGTACGTGTGATAAATAAACGAATATATATTTTATCTCGGTTGCCTTCTCAGATTTCCGTCGCGTTTCGATAAAAAGATGTGTTAAATAGTAAAATGTATAGCCGGTCGAATTGATTTATCAGGTCTACCTTTTTAGGTTACCTAAAAGTAATTTATGTCGCGCGTTGTAATACAAGTGAATTTCACTTCGTTGAGTGATCGATAGTCACGATAGTCGCTCACATAATCACTTCACTTACCACAGTGAATCCTGATTTTTACCTCTCCCACTAACAACTATCCCTTCCATGATATTCGCTAGGGAACCACGCTATAGAAGCGACCCTTCTGGCCTTCGGGCGGCGATTATCATACTAACGCTCCTTCCCTTTCCCTGGTGACTGTAAGGACGTGGCCGGTGTCGTTATTGACCATTTAAAGCTCGAATCACCGAAAATTGCACAACGAGAATGATTTGCTAGTCCCAAGCGTCATTCTGTGTGTTCTTTGTGCAATTTGGTTGGTTCAGGTCAATCACGGAGAGCAACTACGAAGTGTGCAGTCTACCCAAGCTCAAGCTCAAGATACGACCGCATTGTTGACGTAGAACTACGCTCTTATTTTATACAAGTCGCTTATTTATACCTTCAGATATTATTCTATAATGCTGTGAAATTTTCGAAACAACTGCTTAGTAGAATAATCTCTGAAATAGTTTTTTCATTGTAGAATCAGTTGACGATAATTGATTGATGATTCAATCTTGCCCTCGTGAAACAATACACTAGCTGATCGTATGTCGCAATTTATTTCATGTCAATGCATTGGAAATTTACCTCGAACGCTATTCCAGTGGCCTGTTTCGCAATTGACATAGACTTGGCAACCGTCGATTATATACATGTTACACCAGTACCATTATTCCACATCTCATAACTACATCAATATATCTTTGGCGCCTCATGGAAACAACGACAATTGCAATTGCGACAACACTTGCAAGTATCAAATATTATGCTACATGTTATTTAGTATTGTCTCAGAGGAATCGCACCTATAAGCATCGTTCGTACAACGTAAACCAAGCGCCAAACAAGCGTTTGCCATAGCATGCATACAGAGCCATACATTGGTGGCTTGAATCTACTAGGAATATAAACACTTCTCATCATTTTGCGCTATTCTAAAAAAAAACACTTCTGTCGATGCGAATTCGCTGATGAGTTTGTCAAGAGCGACCGCCTTCACTCTCAACTTGGGGAACTTGATTTTGGTTGCTGCCTGGGTAACGGCGTTTACATTTTCGACCGACGCGTCGAAATCGCCTACTTCGCTGTTGTTCGATGCGGTGTCAGAATCGCGAAGGCTCGGTTCAGTGCGAGCGCTTTTCACTGCACCAACACCGCGTGCATCATTAGATGACGCTTGCCTCGAATTTCATTGCCTCTGGCAAAGCGTTCGTTTTTTTGCGTTTTTTCCAACTTATGACGCGCGAAGAAAAACACACGATTCGAATAACGAATAACGAACAGAAAAAACGAACGACGATATCCAAGTTGGATTACCACTGGTGGTGTCCAATCTTAGATCGAATCACAGCGAAAGCAAAGTAAACTGGATTACTCAACAGTCCGATGCCGAATGAAAGTTTGCTTCAGCGAGATCCACTGTTTATACTCTAGGCAAGTATTCCCCTTCATTCTTCTAATTTTTGTTCACGGAGACTTCAAATCCTACGATTTCCCCTTCATTGGTCGTCGATAAGTTGCTCGTTATTGACAGCTCTGTTCGGAAAAGCACACAAATGGACAGAACAAATGTATGGGAAAATGGAAACGCTTAGAGTTTTCATGAATTTCAACCATTTACACACCAGGGGATTCTAATGTATAGCATATTAAACAAATCTTAGGGAATTTCCGATTCGTGTGGTATGTAAATCGCCAAAATCTGTTCACGGCAAAAATAGTTATTAACGTTATCTTTATTTCATAAAAACGTGACCTGTTTTCTGATTTGGCACCCTGAATGAAAGACGTAGTTCTACGTCAAAAAATCTTTTGCTGTTTTTTGTTTCTTCCATTCAGTCGTGAGGGTGTTAACAATGAACAATGGTCCAGGAGATGCATATAAGTGGAAATTAGCATTTATAGCTCGACAGTTATTCTTTGGACAACAACTGTCTTCGTCAAAGTTGTACATATGATGGAGCGCTCATTTGAATGTTGCCAAAATAGGGTGACGCTCTATCATATGTAATAACTTTATCGAAGACAGTTTTTGTCTAGAGAATAACTGTCGAGCTCTAAATGCCAATTTCCACTTAAATGCATCTCCTGGACCATTGTGCAATGGAGATCAACAAAGAGATAATTCGGTGCATTTCACACTTTATCTTTTATAAAGCCAGGTCGCTGAAATTGTGAATGGTGTTTATAGTGCCGATACTGCAACAGTAAAAAACATCCAATTTAATTTATTTGTAAATTTTTTGATTTAAAAAATTTTTTTTTTGAACTTATTTTTAAATTTAAAAAAATTATCCTAATGCAATACCCTAAATTGAAATCTCCACTGTCAACAAATGGACTGTTGACTAGCGAATAGCCAGGAACGTCCTGAATTGGTCAACAGAAGAGGCGTTGTATTCCATCAGGACAACGCAAGGTCACACAACTCCGAGAGCTTGATTGGGCTAAACCTACCACGAGGGGTCAAATGACCCATTTTAAACATTTAGTCGAAATTTTATTGCAAATTTGTAAATTTGTACAAATGTACATTGCCATAACATCATTTGTATACACTACTTTTCTTAAAACGTACATCGAATATATTTTTCAGTGTTTACTCCTCTCTTGTTATTTTTTTTACTGAGAAATATATGTGATCTGCCCTAAAAACCGCAACGGGTCATTTGATCAGAATTAATTGTATTGCTGACTGTCCAAGCGAAATGACAGTAACCATTCCAAGCTACAGTGCTATTTTGCGTGTCAAAAATTGGAATTTCAATATTTTGCTATTTTACTATTTATGCTATTTATGAAGGGTCACTTAACTCGCTGTGGTAGGAATAGGTATACATGAAACATCGGTAGGTTTAGTGTTAATGTATCCACCATATAGTTTGGATCTAGCACCAAGCGATTACCACCTTTTTCTTGCATTGCCAAATCTCCAGAGTGATAAGAAATTGGGATCAAGAGAAGATTGTAAAAATTTATTGCTGTAGTTTTTTTGTCAAGACGAACCAAGATCAAGAGACATTATGAAGCTACCTTTCGAATTGCAACAATTTTTACAACAAAACGGTGCATATTTGACCCAACGAGGATCATACCACACCCATCGAGATTGTATTTCACGTCTTTTTCTGGCTTCGCACAATCTGGGTTGGGATGTGGATGCGAAAGTACTTGAGAGCACGGCTTACAGAGACAAGGCTAGCTATTCCGGATCTGTCATTTTTTAGTGACGTCATCTGAGTCGTTGAACTAAACAATGTGTTCTTATTTTTTATTTTTCGTGCTTTGTAAGTTTGTGCGTTGATAATATAGTTGATTATATTTAACACCATGAATAATTTGATAAAACATTTATCCACAAAGAACATAATTCTCGGTTTTTCGGAAAGCGAAAGAATCTCTTTTTTGGTCCGATAATGTCATTTTCATAATTTATACACCCGCTCACAGCGCATTGAACCATTTTCGATTTTTCATTTCAGAAACATTTACGCGTAAGTCGGAAAACAAAATACAACTGGCGACTGTTTACACTGACAACTCGGATGACGTCATCAAAAAAAATTTTTACTCGCTAAAGAACTAGCCTTGTCTCTGTAAGCCGTGCTTGAGAGCATCTTTCAGCTCACTAAGAACCTTAGCGAATTGCAGGAGGACTGAAAAACTAAGGCAAAAGGCTGGCAAAAGTCAACGAACCGGGCTTTGACGGTCTGCTCATAATCGTCCTGAAGAACCTACGTAATAAGGTACCCGAGTTCCTCCTTCGTAGTTCAATTTCTTCGAGGAGGGTGAATATTGTCCAGCATGTGTGGCTCCTGGAACATACAATTCCTTCTTCCCTCATTTTCTCACGCATTCAACAAACAAAAACAACTTTTTTTGCAGTAATATTCATTTAATAGATATATATTCTTCGACTGTCCTTCCTTCACAACTCAAGTTCTCTCCTTGTTCTCCCCTTTTTTCTTTGCATCTCTCTGTTCGTTTTTGACGTAGGACTACGTCTAACCGGAAGATATAGGGGGTGAAATGGAAATCTAGGCACTGAACAAGTAGGAAAAAATGCAAGATTTGGAACGCTTATAACTCGAGCATTTCTCAATAGATCGCAAAGGTTTTTGCATCAATTGATAGGAAATATATCTACGCATCTATCATAACGAATAACATTTCATTTTTTTGAGATATATAATTGAATAATTGTGAAATATCAAGCATTGTCAAAATGCACTATGTGCCCATTTTTGATTGGTCCATTTTGTGCTCCTCAAATCGTACCGACCAAAACGGGCAACCAGAGCAGCAGCGAAATAGAATGAAGCACGATTGGAAAGGAAAAAAGAAAAAAATGAACGAAACATTGGTCGCAGTCTCACACATGCGTAATTCTCGAGCCAGCCAGTCAGCTTAAAAATCCCCGCTCTGCTGCCGTAACGATCCATTCTTTGTGTGGACACCGACTGGACAACATCGTTGCTGGACGGGCTGGACGGCGAGGGATCGAGTGCCTTTCTCAAGGCAAGAGGGCGGAGGTGGTAGCGCTGGAGTAGAATAGAGTAGATTTTTCAAAGGGCCTTTCTCAAGGCTAGAGACGAATGAACTGCAAAAGTTTAAAGTCTCTATAATACAATACCTTCTTTCCTTCCGTAACGATCATTCTCATTCAAGCCGTACACCACATCGGTTCGCCTCACAACACATCAACAAACCAACCCAAGCAGCCATGTCTGGACATGGTAAAGGAGGAAAAGTGAAGGGAAAGGCAAAATCCCGCTCGAACCGTGTTGATCTGGAGTTCCCCGCAAGGGTAGTTAGGCCGAGCGCGTTAGTGCTCGCGACGATAAGAAAACCCGCATTCGGAACAGAACACATTCGGTTCGGTGGACATCAAGACAACAGGCAGTTGCAGCGAGTGGCGAGTGGCAAACGCAATCGCAAAACGGCATCAGGTAGCAGAAGAAAAAAGTTTGTTCTTTATACAAACTGCTTTGGTGGCAAATACAGAACAAGGCGGCATCGAGGGCGTTCGAAATGGTTTTTTTTTCAAAGCCACGAGTACTAAGTTTTCTAAATTGGAACCATTCCATAAAACAAGGCGCTTTTCAGGGCCATTAAACCTTCCAAAAAAGAGTTTAGGAAATACAGTTCAATGCTTTCTAAAACATTATCCAAAATAATAATAAAACACAAATTGATTTTTTCATAATTTGTTTGCCAGGATCTGATGAGTATGTGAATTTGGCAGTTGTTCTGAGCTTATTGATAGTTGGGGACTTTCCTGATTATACAATTTTCACCAATTCTTAAATTGTTTCCAGATTGAAAGTACAGTAATTTACAATTAGTTCGACATTTAGCTAATTGGACGGACATGTAATGCGACTTATTTAGTTGGACGTTTTTGTAAACATACAGTTCGGGGTCCAAATTATGACCCCACATTGAAAGTCGAACTGTACCACTGTCATCGCAAATGTTCAATTACAGGTTAAAATCGCCTCCAATGCGACACTGAGTGGCGCTTCGACACGTCGCATTGAATTTAATTTACTGTACAACATGTCACAAAGCTGGATGGGAAGAAATTTTCCAACTGAGAAAGCTGTGGCGAGTGGCAACTAATCGCTAAACAGGAAGGTTTAGCCGAACAAGATGGGGATATCGAGTGATAACAAAACAATAAACTCTTTAGATTGAAGATAATTTTGTGATACTGAAAAGGACCCTTTTCAGCCTGCATGTGAATCCAACGAGCGAACAAATCGTAATGAATGTATTTTTTTGCCATCGCTCCCTTTTAACGCTCATTCGTTCGTCTCGTTGGACTCGCCCCTCTGGCTGAGTCTGCCGATTTGTCTCTATCCTGTGAGTGTGTACCGCTAGAGTATAAAACACGCGGACCCCAAAAAAATATCTTATTTTCTTTCAAACCGTAAACCCGTGTGGTTGTACGGCATCGGCATCGTGGACGTAACAAAGGAGGACAAGTTAAGGGAAAGGCAAAGTCTCACTCGAACCGTGCAGGTCTCCAGTTCCCTGTTGGTCGCATTCACTGATTGCTCCGCAAGGGTAACTAGGCCGAACGGATTGGTGCCGGAGCACTAGTATACCTAACAGCGATTATAGAGTTTCGGCCGTCGGAGTGCTCGAGTTGGCTTGCAAAGCTGCTCACGACAATTAGAAAACCCGCATCAAGAACAGAGCAGCTTCGGTTCGGCGCTCATCAAGGCAACAATTAGTTTCAGTGAGTGGCAAAGTGTTTCTCCGGCACGTCGCATTAAATGTAATTTACTGAACAACATGTCACAAGCTGGATGGGAAGAAATTTTCCAACTGTGAAAGCTGTGGCGAGTGGCAAACACAATAGCTAAACAAGAAGGTTTAACCGAACAAGATGGGGATATCGAGTGATAACAAAAACACAACACCAAAGGTTCTTTTCAGAACCACCAACATATTCATAAAGAGTAAACAGTAAACTAATCAATTTTTCAGGTAGATAGGTAGGTATTCACGTAGGAGAAGAAAATAAAACAATATATTTAAAATATATATTTAACAAAAGCTGTCCCCTTTGTATAGTCCTACGTCACTCCGGTTATGTCCCCGACATTACCCACCCGTCTTTTTCTTCTTCTTCTTTCCATCATTTGGGACCGGAAATCTCTAAGGTTTTCCCATTGTTCGTTTTTAACATTCATTTATTTTTGTATATATTGACAGCATGCATTATCTTACACTGAGGTATGTATTCATGGGGATAAAGTTAGTATTAGTTGGTTTGTTTTGGGATCGGTTCTCGAGGTACTGGACTGCCATCTTCAGTTTTTCTCCGGTACCAAAAATTCCAATGCGTTTGAACGAAGGGATTGCTAAGATGGCCGCCTTTTAGTAGCCAGCATAGAAAATCATGAGCATAGAAACCATAACCTAAAATTAAAAATTAAGTGCTCCGCGCGATTCTTCAGCTGTGATTTCAATTGCAAACTGTCAAGGAAGCTTCCGGATGGGTATCCAAACATCGCTTGCCAAAAACTATCCAACGTAATCAAATATTAACATATATGACTTTCAACATTAAACAATACGTGAGCCCTGTTTTATGCTGCCTAAACTCAATTTGCATTGGATGGGATAGGGTTGTCAGAGCCCCGGTTTGAACGAAAGCACTCAATGTTCAAAAACAAGACTATATTCACTACACTATTTTATACATCACAATATTTAATTTACAATAACATTTATAGGATTTAATCTGCACAATACAGAATATCACAATATTGGCACCTTCCAACTGTCTTGGTGGTTCGGGAAAGAATAATAATTTCCCACAACATTAAAGGGTTCTGGACTTTCACAGTACAGACTTATCTTCCGGATCGATGTGCCGATTTGTTGTTGTTTCTTTATACTTTTTACTAGAAGGTAAGCCCCTGCAGGATACCGAATGATCATCGAGGGCATCATCGATTCTTGGTTATAGATAATGTCATCAAAAAATTGCTAAAAAATATGGCGCCACATGCCGTTTGAAGAATGAGTTAACTTTAACACGAATGAGATACACGGACCAAAGATTGTGCAGTCCACTGATCATTCAACAAGAGCCAAAGGTTGTACCGCTCATGACAACTCTACACGAACTGATGATTGCGCCGCCATTCTATCCTGGATTCCTCGAGTCGAGAAGACGCACCACGCTAGATATGGGGTACAGACTAGGGGGCGTTGCTGATTAATGGTCAGCTGCATCCCAAAAGGAAGTATCCCGTGTCGGGCACACGTACAGAGCATCGAAGACTGCAACATACCAATTATGAGAACACTTGTAATACTAACCTCGAGCCAACCGCGAGTAATCGGTTACATATTACTAACATAGATAATAAGAAAAATTGTATTGAACTCCCGGCCCCGTGAGGCTAACGCCATATGAGCCTTTATAAAGATATATATTTTGGAAAAAAAAAAAAAACTAGTAAAATTAGATTGTATAAATCACTAGTCTCACCTCACATTGCATTTCCTCATCCATTTTATTCCTTGCAAATAGCGCACAAATGTTGAGATTGCAGCACTTACAGAATAAGATCATGCGATAAGTACTAAAATGTCATAGAAACACTTTCTCTTAGATAATGTTGAACGCGCTACAGTGGTTATTTGTCAGGGAAAGGATTTATTACTTGACAATTCATCTTTAAAACTTTGAATAGAATGCTGTCTCAATACTTGTGTGATCTAATTGAACGAGGAAGTGATTTGCATAGATATAATGCGAGGGTCGTTCAAAAAATAAGTTTCAGTGCCTCAGAAATCGCGGAAAAATAAAGTTAGTGCGTAGCGTCCAACGTTTTGAAGTACGATGTAACTGCGTCACGTATTTCTTCAGTGTTATCGAATCGTTGACCGCCGAGCGCCTGTTTCATCGCCGGGAATAAGTGATAGTGGCTAGGGGCGAGGTCGGATTCCACGAATGAGATCGTTTTCGTCGGTGTGGATGAGACGAAGGCGAGCCATCGGTAGGCCTTGTTAGATTCATGGCAGACCATGGATTCAACCATCAAGTGTGGAAAACACGGGTTATTTCGTGATCCATCCGTAGTAGACGGAACGCGGAACACGAGAAAACTCGTGAGCGGTCCGCAATGTGTTAATCGCGGTTCTTAATCGGTCCAAAACTTCACAATAGTTCAGTGATGAAACAGGCATTCGGCGGTCAAAGACATTCCAGTTGTCTCTTACAAGGCTTTTGATAATTTTGTTCTCGTTCATAATCCTTTTCTAATTTTGTATTTAAGTTGTTACAATGGTCAACTTAATTTAAAATTGTTCTAGCCGAATTTTTCACTCCGTAGCATAGAGCTCAGGACATTCACCTACCACGTCGTGTTTACTTATTTTTTGACTTTATTTTTTTTTGTTGGGAAGTTAGGCTCGGTGACACTTTACTTAAAATCAGTCAATCCTTAACTATGTTTTTATCATTCTGTTTTTATGTACGATGATAGTTTTTCCTGTTGTAACATGTTTAATTTCACAATTTGGTTGGTTTATTGAGATTACGGTATATGGTCCAATATAAAAAGAATCCAGTTTCTTTCTATTTTTCTATTTTTTTTTATATTTATAATCGAGTTATGGAAAAAAAACAATTTTCTCTCGGTAAACGTATTATAATTATGATTTGCACATTTATTAAACGGTTTTATCTAGGTTGAATCGTTTGTATGTTTGTGACTTTGTAACTTTGTAACTTTGTAACTTTGTATGAAGCGCTGTACCACATTAATAGAAATTTAACCCCCTTCCTGTTGACCGATTGATCTGAAATTTGGAACACATCTTGTCATTATAAAACTGCGTATTCCTTGTTCTTGAATATCCAAGATGGCGGCCGCTAAAAAATGACGGATTACACATTTTCTCAGAACCCCATCAATATGTACATCAAATGAAAGGGATTGACTAGTAGTATACAGTAATTTATGAAAAATTCAAATCCAAAATAGCCGCCGCCACAAAATGGCGCCATATATTTTTTTTCAAAACCTCTTCAATATGGGCATCAAAAGGAAGTTCCCGACTAGAAGTACACAGCAAATGATGAAAAATTCAATTCCAAGATGACCGCAGTCCCCAAACAATTAATTACTTTTTAAATGGTTTCTTTCAGCTTGACCTGTTTGTATGTATGTTTGAATGTTTGTAGGGTTGTCCCACATTAATAGAAAACTGAACCCGTTCCTGTTGACTGATTGATCTGAAATTTGGAAGACACCTTTAGTTCTACTGTCATTATCAAACTACGTATTCCATGATCTTGAAAAGCTCAATTTGGCCATCGCTAAAAATGGCAAAATGGTCATTCAGACTTGACATGGAGAACACGAAACATAATAAACTACATAAATTCAAAAAGGTGGCCACCACTAAATGGTTGACCATGTGTTTTTTTGCAATTCCCTTAATATCGGTATCAAATTAAATGATTTGACTAATAAAATACAGTACATCATGAAAATGTTCCGAAGAAAATTAGGTAAGAAATAAACGTTGGATTTCCATTATCCACAGTTAGTTGTTTCATCATACAGCGATTATATACAGTTTTTGTTTTCTTTTCACTGTATATAATCGAATCCTGCATATAATCGATTCAAGAAAAAAAAATTTGTTTTTTTTTGCATGTATTTTTCGATTTTTGAAAATAAAAGAGGAATTTAATTTTTGATTCATCCCCTCAAAGTCAGAAAACATCTTTCTCAAATGAAAAAAAAAATATTATCCAGATGCTTTCATTTGAAATATGAGAAAATTTAGTACAGGATATAGTAGTGGAACAACTAAATTAGTGGATTTTAATAATATTTTGGAAGTGAAAAACTTAAAAGTTTAATGTGTTATTATTAATTTCATCCTAAAAATTAATTCTAAACTATATTGTTTCTTTCAATTAAATTTAAGCTCTCAAACTGCTCTACAATTTGTTCTTTGGCGCTCAACTTCTATCTTTCTTAATTTGGCTGCAATATCGATATAAACAATTCCTGGTGAAAATTCAAGCAAAATCTTAAAAAATCACGATTTTTACCCCACTGTACATGTAATAGCCACTTAAACTTCACCTTAACGCTGAAAGGTTACATTTATTCTTGAAATAAGCCATATTTGTAATATAAAAAAGACGGGTGAGTAATGTCGGGGACATAACCGGAGTGACGTAGGACTATACAAAGGAGACAGCTTTTGTTAAATATATATTTTAAATATATTGTTTTATTTTCTTCTCCTACGTGAATACCTACCTATCTACCTGAAAAATTGATTAGTTTACTGTTTACTCTTTATGAATATGTTGATGGTTCTGAAAAGAACCTTTGGTGTTGTGTTTTTGTTATCACTCGATATTCCCATCTTGTTCAGTTAAACCTTCCTGTTTAGCTATTGCGTTTGCCACTCGCCACAGCTTTCACAGTTGGAAAATTTCTTCCCATCCAGCTTGTTCAGTAAATTACATTTAATGCGACGTGCCGGAGAAACACTTTGCCACTCACTGAAACTAATTGTTGCCTTGATGAGCGCCGAACCGAAGCTGCTCTGTTCTTGATGCGGGTTTTCTGATTGTCGTGAGCAGCTTTGCAAGCCAACTCGAGCACTCCGACGGCCGAAACTCTATAATCGCTGTTAGGTATACTGGTGCTCCGGCACCAATCCGTTCGGCCTAGTTACCCTTGCGGAGCAATCAGTGAATGCGACCAACAGGGAACTGGAGACCTGCACGGTTCGAGTGAGACTTTGCCTTTCCTTTAACTTGTCCTCCTTTGTTACGTCCACGATGCCGATGCCGTACAACCACACGGGTTTACGGTTTGAAAGAAAATAAGATATTTTTTTGGGGTCCGCGTGATTTATACTCTAGCGGTACACACTCACAGGATAGAGACAAATCGGCAGACTCAGCCAAAGGGGCGAGTCCAACGAGACGATCGAATGAGCGTTAAAAGGGAGCGATGGCAAAAAAATACATTCATTACGATTTGTTCGCTCGTTGGATTCACATGCAGGCTAAAAAGGGTCCTTTTCAGGATCACAAAATTATCTTCAATCTAAAGAGTTTATTGTTTTGTTATCACTCGATATTCCCATCTTGTTCGGCTAAACCTTCCTGTTTAGCGATTTGTTGCCACTCGCCACAGCTTTCACAGTTGGAAAATTTCTTCCCATCCATCTTTGTGACATGTTGTACAGTAAATTACATTCAATGCGACGTGCCGAAGCGCCACCCAGTGTCGCATTGGAGGCGATTTTAACCTGTAATTGAACATTTGCGATGACAGTGGTACAGTGTCGACTTTCAATGTGGGGTCATAATTTGGATCTCTATGTTTACAAAAATGTCCAACTAAATAAGTCGCATTACATGTCCGTCCAATTAGCTAAACGTCGAACTAATCGTAAATTACTGTACTTTCAATCTGGAAACAATTTAAGAATTGGTGAAAATTGAATAATCAGGAAAGTACCCAACTATCAATAAGCTAATGGATAATGATAAAATAAATAAGGATAATGTTTTAGAAAGTATTGAACTGTATTTCCTAAACTCTTTTTTGGAAGGTTTAATGGCCCTGAAAAGCGCCTTGTTTTATGGAATGGTTCCAATTTAGAAAACTTAGTACTCGTGGTTTTGAAAAAAACCATTTCGAACGCCCTCGATGCCGCCTTGTTCTGGATTTGCCACCAAAGCAGTGTGTATAAAGAACAAACTTTTTTCTTCTGCTACCTGATGCCGTTTTGCGATTGCGTTTGCCATTCGCCACTCGCTGCAACTGCCTGTTGTCTTGATGTCCACCGAACCGAATGTGTTCTGTTCCGAATGCGGGTTTTTTTTATCGTCGCGAGCAGCTTTGCCAGCCAACTCGATCACTTCGGCGGCCGAAACTATATAACGCCGGCTAGGTGGACTACCCTTGCGGGGAACTCCAGATCAACACGGTTCGAGCGGGATTTTGCCTTTCCCTTCACTTTTCCTCCTTTCCCATGTCCAGACATGGCTGCTTGTGTTAGTTTGTTGATGTGTTGTGATGCGAACCGATGTGGTGTACGGTTTGAGTGAGACTGATCGTTACGGCAGCGGAGCGGGGATTTTTATGCTGACTGGCTGGCTCGAGAATTACGCATGTGTGAGATTGCGACCAATGTTTCGTTCATTTTTTTCTTTTTCCTTTCCAATCGTGCTTCATTCTATTTCGCTGCTGCTCTGGTTGCCCGTTTTGGTCGGTACGATTTAAGGAGCACAAAATGGACCAATCAAAAATGGGCACATAGTGCATTTTGACAATGCTTGATATTTCACAATTATTCAATTATTTATCTCAAGAAAAATGAAATGTTATTCGTTATGATAGATGCGTAGATATATTTCCTATCAATTGATGCAAAAACCTTTGCGATCTATTGAGAAATGCTCGAGTTATAAGCGTTCCAAATCTTGCATTTTTTCCTACTTGTTCAGTGCCTAGATTTCCATTTCACCCCCTATATCTTCCGGTTAGACGTAGTCCTACTTAAAAAAATAATGTTTTCCAAACTGAATATGAGCCCAAAATTGTATTAGGCTGTCAAAAAAGTCTTGCGGTATTTCCGCGAGGTGTCGTTGTAAGCGCGTAGTTCTAGTTGTATTCATTGTATCGAGTCATACTATACTTGTTGGAAAGGTATTTTTGCTATAATGTAGTCCTTGACAGTGTTTTGTTTGGTTAAGTCGTTCGTGAGTTATAGTGTCGCAAATATGGAGCAAAATAAAGAGAAAATCCGACATATTTTACAGTACTACTATGACAAAGACAAAAATGCATCTCAAGCTGCCAATAAAATTTGTGCAATTTATGGACCCGATACAGTCTCCATTTCAACCGCACAACGATGGTTTCAACGTTTTCGTTCTGGTGTAGAGGTCGTCGAAGATGCGCCACGCTCCGGAAGGCCTGTCGTGGAAAATTGCGACAAAATCGCTGAATTAGCCGAGAAAGACCGGCATAGTAGCAGCCGTAGCATCGGCCAAGAGCTGGGGATAAGTCATCAAACCGTTATTATCCATTTGAAGAAGCTTGGGTTCACAAAGAAGATCGATGTATGGGTGCCACACACGTTGACGCAAAAAAACATCTTTGACCGTATCGACGCATGTGAATCGCTGCTGAATCGCAACAAAATCGACCCGTTTCTGAAGCGGATGGTAACTGGCGATGAAAAGTGGGTCACTTACGACAACGTGAAGCGCAAACGGTCTTGGTCGAAGCCCGCTGAAGCGGCTCAGACGGTGGCCAAGCCCTCATTAACGGCCAGGAAGGTTCTGCTGTGTGTTTGGTGGGATTGTCAAGGAATAATCTATTATGAGCTGTTTCCTTATGGCCAAACGCTCAATTCGGACCTGTACTGCCAACAACTGGACCGCTTGAAGGTAGCACTCATGAAGAAGATGCCATCTTTGATAAACAGAGGCTGCATTGTCTTCCATCAGGACAACGCCAGGCCACACACTTCTTTGGTGACGCGCCAGAAGCTCCGGGAGCTCGGATGGGAGGTTCTTTTGCATCCGCCGTATAGTCCGGACCTTGCACCAAGTGACTACCACCTGTTTTTGTCCATGGCAAACGAGCTAGGTAGTCAGAAGTTAGCCACAAAAGAAGCCTGTGAAAATTGGCTATCCGAGTTTTTTGCCAATAAGGAAGCGAGCTTCTATAACAGGGGTATTATGAAGTTGGCATCTCGTTGGGAACAAGTCATCGAACAAAACGGCGCATATTTGACTTAAAACAGATGATTGTAACTAATTTTATGAACAAATGAAAAATCAAAAAAAATACCGCAGGTCTTTTTTGACAGCCTAATATTTGAGAGCATCTTTCAGCTCACTAAGAACCTTAGCGAATTGCAGGAGGACTGAAAAACTAAGGCAAAAGGCTGGCAAAAGTCAACGAACCGGGCTTTGACGGTCTGCTCATAATCGTCCTGAAGAACCTACGTAATAAGGTACCCGAGTTCCTCCTTCGTAGTTCAATTTCTTCGAGGAGGATGAATATTGTCCAGCATGTGCGGTTCCTGAAACATACAATTCCTGCTTCCCTCATTTTCTCACGCATTCAACAAACAAAAACAACTTTTTTTGCAGTAATATTCATTCAATAGATACATATTCTTCGACTTTCCTTCCTTCACAACTCAAGTTCAAGTCTTTGCATCTCTCTGTTCGTTTTTTTTCTTCCTCTTCTTTCCATCATTTGGGACCAGAAATCTCTAAGGTTTTCCCATTGTTCGTTTTTAACTTTCATTTATTTTTGATATATTGACAGCATGCATTACCTTACACTGTGGTATGTATTCATGGGGATAAAGTAAGTATCAGTTGGTTTGTTTGGGGATTGGTTCTCCACCAAAAAAGAACTAGACTTGTTTTTGAAAAGAGTCAAAAAATATTCTTGATTTATTACAAAAAAAATAATCCAAAAACTGTGATAACCAAAAAAAATCTGGTCAAAGGATGAAATGTAGAAAATCGTTCAAATTTTCATAAAAAAATACCAAATTTTTAAAAAACATGAAAAAGGTGGTTGTCAGAAAAACTTTTTCTCTGTAAAAGTGCCCATTTTCCGATGTATGAATGACTTGTTGGAAATTGTAAGGGTTATTTAGGGTAAATGATCTTGGTTTGTCCAATTTGGGGTGTTTTTACGCAACTAGTAAATGCAAATCGATTTTTCTTCATGAAAATCACACATAATCGATACGAGTTTGGGTTTGTTGAAAAGCCTCTAGTTGCTAATACTACCATAAGGTGTTGAAATTATTCAAATTTTTATGTTTTTTTTACGATTTTCCTTAAAGAAGAATTATGATCATGGTTTGACCACCTCTGATCATGGTTTGCCCAAAAAAATTATCATGGTTTGTCCGGTTTTAGAAATCTCCATTTTTGAATGAAAACATTCGAATTCACAATTAGATGTTACATTTATCATTGCTTGAGTTTACTGTCATCATATTGATTCATTCATAATTTAGGCTTTCTTCAGAATATTGCCTTTTCTTGGGCATTTTAGAAGTGTTCACCTCAACACAATCAACACAGAAAAACCATACTTCTGCTATGCGCGAAGCACACCATAAACAAACATAAACAAACTGCAGCGCGCCAAGCGGTTGCCATAGAAATCATGTGGACAAAACAACATTAGTGAATTGGACAACTCATGATCAGAATTGAGTTCATCAAAATGCGTTAATTTAATGGTTTAGCTATGTAAATCCGATACAAATGGTGAGCAAGCATGATGTTTACAATATTTATAAGTGTTGTAATCCAGAAAAGGTCTGAATACGTGCCAAATAATCATCTGGTGATCGATTAAAAGTTAGCTCGAATGAGGGGCGCATTGACACAAATAGAAGGTGTATTTTATAATCCTTTAAAACATGTGATTTCGTAAAAATATACTATCAAACTACTATAAATCATGTAAAAGGCAATTTCATTTATATGTTTCGAAACATTCGAAGGCCTTATTTGACACAGGAGCGCTGAATTAGAGCATTCAAAAAAGTGGGCAAACCATGATCATATTTTCGACTGGACAAATCAAGATCATTTACCCTATATCTATTTTTCCAGATTTCAAAACATTTTGTTTTTCAATGATTTTTTTTTCAAAAATATGTTTGATATTTTTAAAAGAAAACCTAGATAATTTCCTACAATTCATTCCTTAACCAACATTTTGTAGATATTATAGATCTTAAAACCAGTTCGTTATGTTTTGCATACTGGTTTCTATGTATATTCTTAAATACTTCATTATCCTCAAGATAAATCGTCCAGCTCAAATCTTTGTACTACCATTATCATCTTGATCATGTCGATGTCCTCTAGTACAGATCGGACTCTATTAAGGTAAATGATGTTGGTTCTCCGATTTAGGGTGTTTTCACGCATCTAGTAAATGCAAATCGATATTGCTTCACGAAAATCACATGTAATCAAGACGAGTTTGGTTTTTTTGGAAATTCCCAAGTCTCTAGTTGCTAACAGTACCATAAGGTGTTCAAAATGTTCAATTTCTTATGTTTTTACTGAAGATAATTAATAAGTTAATAAGAATCCGTAAAAATAACCTGTAAAAGTACTGTAAATCATGAAAAAGACAATTTTATTTATATGTTTTGAAGCATTTGAATATCTGGTTTGACACAGGTGCACTAAACTAGAGCATTCAAAAAGTGAACAAAACAAGATAATATGTTCGACTTGACAAACCAACATCATTTACCTTATATACAGACTCGATTATATATACAACCATTCCATGCCAAACCCATATTGTGGTTCTCAGATTTTCGTGAAAAGTGTTAGTTTTGTTCATAATCGCAAACTATCAGACCCGTATTTTTTTAAATTTTTTTTTGTTAGGGTTACCATTTCTATTTTAAAGTGGTTCAACATTTTTTTTCAATACAGATGATCGACACATCAAATTAAAGCTGGTCTTTTTTTGGAAAAAAAACTAGAATTGCAAACAATTTGAATTTTGTTTCCGTTATTATTGATCGTATTTGTATTTTATAGTTTTCATGGTCTCGGGACCATATTTTTTAATATTTTTTCTCGAAAGCTGAGGTTTTTTTACATAACATAACCACCCGTGGCCGAGTGGTTAGCGTCTCACATTATCATGCCGGGTGTTCGGGTTCGATTCCCGTTCTGACCGGGGAATTTTTGTCAAAGAAATTTCCTTCGACTTGCACTGTTCTCACGCGTATTCTAGAGCTTGCCCCTCTGAATACATTCAAGGCGTGTTATTTGGCTTAAGAAATCTCAACTAAGTTTTTCTCGTTAACGCCATTCAGGAAGAAGAAGATCCAAGAATCGAAGATGTGTTTTTTTCGGGTTGAGCCGAGCCCTGAAGGACAAGAGGTCGCAATACGCCGATAGACACGACAAGGTAATTCTGCAACATGACAACGCTCGGCCCCATGTTGCAATTGGTGTCAAAAATTACCTGGAGAACATCAAATGGGAAATCTCACCCCACCCGCCGTATTCACCAGACATCGCTCCCTCCGATTACCATTTGTTCCGGTCGATGACACATGCCCTGTGTGAGCAGCGATTTTCCTCCTATGATGACACCAAAAAATGGATCGATGACTGGATTGCCTCAAAGGACCAGTCCTTCTTTCAGCGTGGAATCAGTATGCTACCATAAAGATGGGAGAACATTGTAGCTAGCGACGGACAGTACATTCAATAATTTGTGACTTCTCTTCTTTTTATCTCTTCGTATTATAGTAAAACGTTGAACTTTAAAAAAAACGCTGGAAATTTATTTGTACTCTCAATACATGTTTGCTGCCGTTCTACGCATAGTTGTTCCATGTTCCAAAATCAGCAACTGAGAAAAACGCAATCAAAGTTTTTTTTTTGCATATTTCTCTACTAGGAGCTTGAGACAATTCAATATAGCAATACACCGGGTTTTTATGAGCAGTAAACTATTGTCTAATGAAATGTGACAAGATACCTTCATTTGAATCAATCAAGCATGATTACAGGCTTAAAATTCATGGTGGGACAGTTACGCCTAGAATAACAACATGGGACAATTGAACTTGATGTTGATGTTGATGTTTTTTGAAATACTGGGAATAAACAATAACTTTTTTGTGTTTTTCCGTTTTCTTTTTTGCGCATAGAAACGTTGTTTTATGAAGAAGTTAGTGATCTGCAATACCTTTGCTGAATATAAATCTCATTGTTATTAGACATTCGCAAACAAGGTGTACAAGTGTTCTGCTCAACTTTTTTTCATTTGTTTGAGAATTTTGTTCGTTCTTCCAAACCAGAAATGAGTGCATTAGCTCCGCTGAATGCGTGGTATAAAATTCTTGTGCTTGAACCGATTAATTTATTATGGATCTACCTAAAATACATTGAGGGACAGTTATGCCTACCTCGATGTTGTTTTTTCGGAAGCTGGGAACAAACAATAACTTCTTTCGTGTCTTTCCGGAAGATTAGGCATAAAAACATCGTTTTATGAAGAAAAGTTAAAATTATTAAAAAGTAACACGGGACAACTATGCGTAGAACGGCAGATTGGTACAGAAAAGTAAATCTTCATAATTTTTATCTTCAAAGCGCGTTATTCTACCTGAGAATCCATTGCCATTTTCGCTTCACACCAACGGAACTGGAAGCATAATCCCGCAAACGCGAAATCTAATTCGACTAACAACGATGTCATTGTAGAACATATGGAAATAATTTTTTTGAGTTTCCCAGAGTTTTTTTTTAAATCTATTTTTTTTCCCACTATAACATTGATTTACGGGCTGAGATGAATACAACATAATAACGACGACTTTGATCGGACTATTCCTTCCTCGGGTTTCGCGTTTACTAACACATTTGGTATTCCATTTTTATTTATATAGATGATCTAAAAATTTTATAATAATTAAAGTTAAGACGAGTACGATTGTTTGGGACTAGGATGTAGAACTTGGGTACATCATGCGGTGAACATTATGCTTAATCGTTTGATCATGGTAACACCCGGTTTTTTTTTCTTTTGGACTTCTATCGAGAGAGCTCTTATTTGTATTGACGCATTACCTTCATATTTACTTCCATAAGGAAAATGAGATTTTTTTTTAAATCCGCGTCTCTAATAATGCTTGCTAAATTTCTTAAAACTGTTGAGAATTTTTGCGATAATGCATTGAAGTGCATCGAAAAATGGAAGGATAATCAAGGAGAAACACAACTTATCAAACAGTTTGTACTAAAGTCCATTCCTAAATGGGCAGAGACTCATCGTAGCATTTGCGAAGAAATTCTAGAGTTTGAGGATTTCCTGAAGATAACTGAACTTTGGTCTGGAATGTGACAAATTTTATGATAAAATATCTAAAAATTATAAGTTTCTTCGCATAGTCGCTTCATCATCTAAATATTTCTTCATCATATCTAGATCTGAGAATGATTGATTGTTTGGTTTTATTCTTAGTTTCATCACTCAATTAAATTCTCCAAAGCAATATTATTGATAGGTCGGACACTATTCTATACAATTTTGCACTCAATTATATACAGTAGAAAATAGTTTTACATTTCAAATATGAGTTATTTTAAGAAAGAATTGAATATTTTAATGTCAAGGTGAAAGTTTTTTTTTACCATTTTTGGTAAATTGGAGATTCTAATTTAAAGTTCATCGGGAACTGTTTAAAATAATGTTGCAGTGTAATTTAAAAAAAAAACATAGCACTTTATTGTGAAAGAGCGAATTGTTAGAGTGCCATAATTTGATAAATGTTTAAAACATGCGTTTTGAAAGTAAATGTTTCAAAACGCCTCAGAAAGAATAACATTTTTAGTTAGAAGTAAAATATTTTAAAATGTTATTGAAATCCACTAATTTAAATAATTTCTAATTTATCCAGTTACAAATGTTTCAATGTTTTATCCAGTAATAATGTATAAAAACGCCTCAGTAACATTTTCAGTAAGAAGCAGAAACTTTAAAAATTTTATTGAAGACAGAATACAGTCGGGTCCCACTATATCTTTTTGGCTTGCGCGTCCCGTTTTTATACCTGAACTTTTTGGTCAGCCTAGACCAGGGACTCCCAAACTATTATGGGCAAGAGACCCCTTTTCCAGAATGAAGTGATACCAACACAGTTTTGAATTGTAAATCACAATGTCGTTTATTCATCGAAAAGCTTGGATATATATATGATTTGGTTTTTCGTAAATCGTATGTACCAGAAAGGGTGATATAGTGAAAAGGAGACGGTTGGAGTGACAAATATCTAAAACTAGCTGACCCGGCAAACTTCGTCCCGCCCAAAATTTGTTTTTTGACATCCCCGGCTATCCTTTTTTGTGGTATAGATAGAAGAAGATATAGGAGTGCGTTTCATCACATTAAAATCCATTTCCAGTTCCGAACAAAGATCAATTTCCCTAGCGCAAACATCAAATGGACTTACAGCACTTGTCACTATGTAATTGTAGAACATATGGGAATTTAATTTTCCGAACTTTCCTTTTTTCCTTCAGAGTTTTCCGAAAATTTTCAATCATGTTTGGAGGGGTGTCATACCATCATAGAAACATTTCTCATACCCAAAAACCCTCACATCCCAAATTGTGCTTGATTAGTTCTCGAGTTATGCAGAAATTTTGTTTCGTTTGTATGGAAGCCCCCCTTAGAGAGGGGGGATGAGTGTAGAAATGTGTCGTGTCCCGTAAAACCTTCACATGCCATTTGCTCCATTTGCTTGATTAGTTTTCGAGTTATGCAGAAATTTGTGTTTCATTTGTATGACAGCCCACCCTTAGAGAGCGGGTGGAGTGTCTCACCACCGTGAAAACATTAATTGCACCCTAAAACCTCCACATGGCAAATTTGGTTTCATTAATGGATAGCGGTTAATTCTCGAGTAATGCAGAAATTTGTGTTTCATTTGTATGGCAGCCCCCCCTTAGAGAGGGGGGTGGAGACTTTTACCACCATAGAAACATTTATTGCACCCCAATGAGGTACATATAGAAGTGGAGTAGTAGGCGAAGTGTATCTGTATTGGCAGACAAAATATCGTGTCGTAATTATTTGCATTCAATATGGAATGTATATGGAAGAAACAAAACAATGTTGAAAGTACTCACGGTTGCATGATAATTTGAGCCAAAATTCGCATGAAATCATTCAACTGGTTGTTTTTTAACAGATGACAATTATATCGTAGCTTATTTCGATTATTCATGTGACAAAAGGTCCAGAGAGCAGTCGTATGCTTAGTTCTGGAAAACAGTAACATTTTCGGTGAAATTGTGATTAGTTGGCGATTATTATCTCACAACATACACACCGAAACTGAGAGCCTTTGAAAAATCAACTTCATTACGGTAAAATAATGAAACTTCGTTTGTTTCTATGAACATGGGGGAGTGGAAATGCCGCATGGAAATATCACTTTTATCCGTCTTTTTCGACGAGATTTCACTAATATTCACTCCACGCTATTACTGTAGTCTCATAGTCAGCGGGAGCTCTACAAAAATTAACGTTTTTAATTGATGAAATACTTCCTGAAAATAACATTTTCACAAGGATGCGATGGGCAATCAAAGATAAACACAACGACTGACGTCACTATTTGCGAAATAGTTATGGCAGCGCATGCTGTGTCGCTCACAACTCGACCATCTTCACTACCTTTTTTCCAGGACATTGATCGCACCCTAACACCTTAATATGCCCAATTTGGTTTCATTTGCTGGAATATTTGAAATTTGTGTTTCATTTGTATGGGAGCAGCACCCCCTCCCTTAGAGAGGGGGAGGTGTCTCAAACTATCACGAAAACCTTCCCCGGCCCCAAAAATCCCTACATACCAATTTTCATGTTGATCGGTTCAGTAGTTTCCGAGTCCAGAAGAATCAGATAGCCAGACAGACAGAAATCCATTTTTATATATAAAGATTGTTTACTTTTCGATTATATGTCATGTGGAATAGCGTTGAGCTCATTGGCTTGTTTTGATTCCGCCACGTTGTGGTCCACAATGTGGTTCGTTTATTGAAATTACCGTATAGGGTCCAATATAAAAGGAATCCAGTTTCTTTCTATTTTCGTTTTTCAAATATACTGTATCATTAAGGTTGATGTAAATTAGATTTATAATATAATCATATTGTATTTTTCTTTGTTGTTTATGTTCTAACAATCTTTGTTTCGCTGTTTCGTGAGCTGTTTGTAATTTAAATTGAAGTTCAAATATTTCAAAATTGTAAATAGGTTCATCATTATTTTTTAAGCTATCTTGTGGCAGGTATGCTTTTCTACCAAAGATAAGTTCAAAAGGTGTATAATTGTGATTTGAGTGGGGGTTGTATTGTTCGAAAATTCGTAGTACTTTATCCATTCATCCCAGTCTGACTGATGTTCATCAGTGTAACATCGCAGGTATTCATTCAGGCACCTGCGATTTCTCTCCAATGATTCAATCGATTCAGGGCGATAAGGAGTTGAGCAGGTTTGTTTGATCTGTAATAGTTTGCATATCTGGTCAAGGATCTCGTTTTTGTGTTCGGTTCCTTGTTCAGATCGCATTTCTATAAAATGTCCGTAAATTAAAATAAAGTGTTCTACTAGAGCTTTCGCAATGGTATTAGCTTCCTTGTTTGTTATTGGGATAAGAACTATGTATTTTGTTAGATCGCATTGAATAATTACACAACAACGATTATTGTTACTGGTTCTTGGTAGTGTTTCCTACCGTATCTATTGAAATGATTTCGAAAGCTTTTGATGGGGTTGTTGTTATTGTCATTTGTTCTGGTGTATGCTTGATAATCTTGTTCCTTCTGCACAACTCGCAGACCTTAACGAATTGAGCAATAGATCCTTTCATATCGCGCCATATATACAGGGTTTTTCAAATTTAAATTCCGAAAGTAAATTGAAATAAAACACACTTAGAATTCGAATTTCGAAGAAACTTTTATTTCAAATTAAAGTTTGGTTTATGCCATTATGTGTGAAATACAACATCATTCAAATGTCCACCTAGGGCTTCCTCGCACACCTTGATCCGGAACAGGTAATTTTCGATGACTTTTCAGCACATATGGGGCGGTATCTCGGTCATAACTTTACGAATGTTGTCTTTCAAATGTTCAAGAGAGTTGGCATAGACACGGTCTTTCGCATAACCCCACAAAAAAAAGTCTAGTGGGTTCAAATCGCATGATCTGGACGGCCAATTGGCATCACCAAAACGCGAAATTATGCGTCCCTCAAATTTCGTTCGCAATATGGCCATGTTCGGTCGTGTTGTGTGGCACGTGGCGCCGTCCTGCTGAAACCACATGTCATCCGTATCCATATCTTCAATTTGTGGCAAAAAAAATCGGTTAACATGCGGCCATAGCGCTCACCATTCACAGTTTCCGTCTCGCCGTCCTCATTTTCAAAGAAATATGGCCCGATGACTCCACCAGACCATAATGCGCACCAAACAGTGACTTTTGGCGGATGCAATGACCTCTAACAATCACGCGTGGATTTTCTGAGCCCCATATACGGAAATTTTGGGTGTTCACATAGCCACCGAGCTCGAAATGTACTTCATCGCTGAAGAAAATTTGATGCGAAAATTCAGCATTTTGCTGCTATTGTTCGTTCACCCAATCGACGTATACCCGATGCATTCCATGGTCACCTAGCTCTAATTTTTGTACCAGTTGGATTTTATATGGATGTAGGTGCAAGTCCAAATGCAAAATACGCCACGATGATGTGTTTGACAAGCCAAATTGCTGAGCACGCCGTGGAATCGAAACATTCGAGTCATCCTTCACACTGGCAGCAACAGCAGCAATATTTTTGGCCGAACGCACATTACGATGATGCACAGGTTTCACAATATCCGCTACGGATCCAGTTTGTTCGAATTTACGCACTACATTAGCGATTGTGTGCTCTGTAGGCCGTCCATGACGACCAAAATCCGTCCGTAATGGTCGAAAAACATTTGCCGGTTTTTCATCATTTTTATAGTATAATTTAACAAAACTAACACGTTGTGCGATGCTAAAACGATCCATATTGTAAAATGGCAGACATTCGACTAACGATATGACGCTTTGGTTGACAGCTATGTCAAACGGTTGTCAGCGCAGGGCTGTATACTTTCGGAAGCCCGAAATGGAAAACCCTGTACTATTCACGGATACGCAGGTACAAACGATGTTGTCCTACGTGTCCTCCGGTTGGGGTATTATGATGTTTATGTAAGATTGTTTGTATTTCACTTAAGTTATCTATAAATTTAGGTTGTTTATAGATAATTTCTCATCAATAAATAGGCATAAAATCCAGAAAATATGAAGTATAATTAATAATTATTATTACAAGTTTCAACAAAAATACTTTCCATTAAAATATTAGTCATTCTTATAACGAGTGGGGTTCACGTAACACAACTTATACAGTATCTTGTCGACCCCTGGGAAACTGATTTCGAACACTTTGAGAATCCCTGGCCTAGACAAAGGGAAACATAAGAATGAGATCGCGACTAGTAATAAGAACTTTGACAAATAGTACGAGGGTCACTATTTATATTTCGGGAATTGGCAACACTGATGTCATGTGAGTCCATCTGACGGTTCCATCGTAAAGGTTGACATTTTTGACGATATACGTACTCAGAACATTTTGTCATACGGACGCTATTTGTTTATTTTATATTTAGTTGAAAGTTTGGTCTCGGCAAAAAAATGGAACTGAATCGTGAACATTTTCGTGCGATGATTTTTTACGACTTTCGACGTGGATTATCACAACAAGAGTGTGTCAATCAACTTAATTTGACTTTTGGCGATGAAGTTCCATCAAAAACCACTGTGTATCGCTGGTATAGTGAATTCAATCGTGGTCGTAGTTCGCTGTCCGACGGGTTTCGTGAAGGTCGTCCAAAATCGACTGTAGTGCCAGAAAACATCGATGCTGTGCACGAAATGATTAAGCAAGATCGTCATGTAACCTATTGTGAGATTGAGGCATCCCTAAGCATTAGTTCCACCAGCATATATGCGATTTTACATGAACACTTAGTTGTGCGAAAATTATGTTCACGTTGGATCCCACATAATTTGACAATCGCTCAAAAAAAAAGGCTCGTGGCGATTGGAATAAATGCTTTGAAAATTGGTTTAAGCGCATGCAAAAGTGTATCGATCATCGTGGCGAGTACTTTGAAAAACAATAAAAATATATTCGCAGCTTAACTATTTGTTTTTGTTCCTATTTATTCCCGAAATATAAATAGTGACCCTCGTATTAGATAAATATCGTCTAAAACGTGATTAGAACTAATAATAAAACATTTGTTGTTTTTCGACATATCTTTGAAGGCGTAAACCCCGAATTACAAAGGTGATGCAGGGTGCAATATCGACAAGCTTTAAGTTTCAATGTATTCTCCCATACCAAATGTCTGATCTGGGAAATGTATCACTTTTGGGTCATCTGTACCGTCTCATAAATTATTCATAAAACCCTCCTGATATTACACTTACGTACGTACACCAAAAAAATAAACTTTAGCGGTTCAACAACTCGTGGCACGAAAAGGTGTAAACCTCATTGCAATAAAAAAAACCCGCCCGGAATAATAACAAAAAACAACATGCGCCAAATAGGGATTAACAGAGTGTAATTTTTTCTCACACCGCACAGCTTTGTTGCTCTGCCCATGTTCATTAATAAAATCTAGTGTTGGAGCAGGAAATCGGCGGCGGCTTCTACGGTGAGCCACTATCAGCAAGCAGCGAGCACATGTGCGCCATAGTGGACGACTGGCCGCCAGATTAATGATAGTTCGATTCAAAGTCTGTCACACAGTTTAAAATAGCTGTTACGTTTCATCTACTGGAAGTGATGCTGATAATGCTAATTTTATTCAACACGAGTTTCGATGCTTCTCGGTGTCACGATGTCCACGCCAACGGCGTCGTGCGTTCTCGTAATTGTTTTCTTCCACTTCACTTATCAGTTATGTTTTTGGGCTGTTTCATTTTTGTCTTCACTTTTTCCCCGTATCAGTGGATCTTCTAGATTACATTTAGTTACAGTTTTATGGCTACGAGGTTCTGCCCCTATCTTATCAGCTAGCCATTAATCTCTCCCCCAGACGTGTTTGTTTTTCTTTGCTCCTCTTATTAACACTCAACGGAAACACATTCTCATCTTTCTTCGTGACTGATATCAATGGCGTCTTACAGTGTGCTGTCAGTTGTGGTAGTAAAAATAGTAAGTAGTTTTACCACACTAGATGCCTCGTCTGAGTGTGCGAATCTATAGAGTCATATATTATCACAGATCGGTGAGGTTACTCGTTGCAAGATGATTACAAATATGGGCACTCTGCAGCGCAACGCTGCGCGAACACTTCCAACCATTTTCCATCGGGCGCTTGTAATTCGAGCCGTGTCGATGTGAGGCGATATTAATATTGTTTGCTGAACGATTTGTTGACCTTCACGGTTGCTCTTCCGCGTGTAATGGCTGCTAAAGGGTAGCTAGCTGGCTTGCTAGCAAGCCAACCAGTCTAGTCCCCATATGGAACACTACCACCACTTGTTGTGGGTATAACAACAGCCAGAGATAACAGAAGAGTAGCGGTGCTCAACTTTCAGGAAGTGGTCAGCACGGTACCGTTCCGGAGCGATACATCATCCATACAAGGAGTGGTGCTAAGATGAGAATGCCAATTCTGTCAGGGAGTCGGCGACCGCCGAAAACATGCTTGTCGCGCACATGTTGACTGCGAACGTTGGAAGAACGTGTTAATTAAGCTTCATCAGTAATTCAGCTTAAGCAGATCTGATAACACTACTGTCATAAAGATAATTTTCGTTGCTGGCTCTATTATATCTATGCAGAAGCCGTCACCGAATGGTTATCTCTCTGCCTAAAATATCCTCAAGATGGATGGGATGCAATTTATCATATTTTATAATGAAAGTTATGACACAGGCGGAAAGAAGAACGCATCCTATAGTTCAGGGTTGGCCAAACGGTAGTCCGCGGTCTACCGGTCGCCCGTGTAGGTATCCCTAGGCGCCCGCCAGCTGGTCTGGGATAGTGTCACCTCCACACGCAATGTATTAAATATATAATCCCAGCTTTTGCCGTGAATATTTTATAAGGTGTTTATGCTAACCTTAATAAAACATATCAGTTTTAAGAGTAGATTTTCCTTCGTTAATGTTTCCGTTCTAATATTTTCTTTCTAATTTTTAGTTATTTAATATCCAGTTGTTCGACCATAACTGGTAATAAAGCATAAAAAAAATCACTAGAAACAATTCCAACAAAGAACATTGCTGGTTAGCTCTATTTTTCTGTTATGGATACAATCGGGTGAAGGTTGTCGGCATAATTTTTCGAACTGTTTGGTTTGCTTGTTGGTTTGTTTGCCATACAAATGAAACACAAATTTCTGTATAACTCGGGAATTAATCAAGCAAATGGAACGAAATTTGTCATGTGAAAGTTTTAAGGTTTAATAAATGTTTCCATAGTGGTTAAACACTCCACCCTCCTCTCTAAGTTTGGGGGGGGGGTTTGTTTCTCATACAAATGAAACACAAATTTCTGCATAACACGAGAATGAATCAAGTAAATGAAACCAAATTTGGCATGTGGAGGTTTTAGGGGGCAAAAAATGTTTCTATGGTGGTTAGGCACTCCACCCCCCTCTCTAAGGGGGGGCTGCCATACAAATCAAACACAAATTTCTACATTACTCGAGAGATAATCAAGCAAATGGAACCGAATCAGGCATATAGAGGTTTTAGGGTGCAATAAATGTTTCTATGGTGGTTAGATACTCCTCTCCCTTCTCTTAGGGGGGGCTGCCATACAAATGAAAAACAAATTTCTTCATAACTCGAAATCTAATCAAGCAAATGGAGCCAAATTGGCATTTGAAGATTTTAGGGAGCACGAAACGTTTCTATGGTGAATGGACACTCCTCCCCCCTCTCTAAGGGGAGAAGAGGGGAGGGGTCTGTCTTTTTTCTATCATATTTTCTGTACCAAACTTTTATTCCATGTAACGGAGAAACATGTTATTTGCAAGTGTTTGAAAAATATTGAACGAGAATTGTGTTTGAAAATAGTCTGATATTATAATGATGAGTTTTGGTAGAAGTAGGGGAAAGTAGGTAAAGACGGACACTGCGGGTAAGATGGACACTTTTAATATTTCATTAACTAATTTTTTTTAAAATATTTTAGTTATGCAAATACTTTCAATAAAGTGTATCAATACTTTCGAGGCACACTGTTGATTTCCAGCGAGCGAACTGTCAAGCTTGTAAACAAAACAAAAATTATCTTCGCGGGTGCACCATTCGATGTATTTTTTACTCCGTAGAAAATAGCGTGATTTTTTGTTTTTTACGTGTTCCTCCAACGGGTAAGTGTTTATTTAGTCCATCATTAACTATCCTGTGATAAATCAGAGGGTTTTCAACGCTTATAGGAAGAGCTACGGTCATTCGGGTTCGGGCAAGACGGACACATTAAGGTAAGGAAAGACGGACACTAGTATTTTCCTAGGGTACTTAACAAAACTTTTTGGTTTTACTATAAAGATGCCTACAAATTACAAGCGCAAGAGTAACCGGCAGTCATGGACCGCTCAGCAGTTGGAACAAGCCATTAAGGCTGTAAAAAGTGCATCGCCGGTGAGAACAGCAGCAAGAAGTTACGCAATTCCAAGATCCACACTGATTCGCCACCTCACAAGTCCAACTGTATCAACTCGGCTAGGACCTTTTGATTCCGTATTCAATTCTCAACAAGAAGAGGAGCTGGTACAACATCTGTTGGATTTGGAAAAGAGGTTCTATGGAATAACGATGACTAATGTTCGAAAGCTTGCTTTTGATCTGGCCGAAAAAAATGGATTGCCACACCCGTTCAACAAGTCTACCAAGATGGCTGGAAAAGCTTGGCTAAGCAATTTTCTGAAACGAAATCCCAAATTGTCGTTCCGTAAACCTGAAGCTACCTCTGCCGTCCGAGCCAGAGGCTTCAATAAGCCAGCAGTATCTGCGTTTTACGATTTGCTGGAAGAAGCGCAGAAAGATCCCAAATTGACGCCAGATCGTGTTTTGAACGCCATCATCGTTGTTTTGGCATTGTAGTTAGTTTAAAAATCAGTTTAATTTTTTATTCATACTTTCTTACAGGTTCCTCCGAAGAAGTCTAAGGTAGCGGCATTGAAAGGCAAAAAACAGGTTGGTGGTATTACATCTGCGGAACGCGGAGAAACAGCTACGGCAGTAATGTGCATGTCCGCAACCGGACAGCACCTTCCGCCGTTCTTCATTTTTCTTCGCATGCGGATGCACGAAGCTTTGAAGAAAGGGGCATCACGTGGAAGCAAATTTGCCTGTAATGCATCGGGTTACATGACGGTCGAAATATTGAATGAGTGGTTCGATCACTTTTTGGAGCATGTAAAACCTTCTGAAGACAGTCTTGCCTTGCTCATAACTGATGGCCACTCGTCGCACACGAAGAACCTAGCTTTTACCGAGAAAGCTAGAGCTAACTTTGTTAAGATTCTAGTTTTACCACCTCATACTAGCAACAAACTTCAACCGCTTGATGTATCCTTTATGGCATCTTTCAAGACGTACTACGCACAGGAAGTAGAGCGTTTCCTACAACAGAATCCAGGTAAAGTCGTCAGCCAATATGACGTTGCCGAGCTCATGAAACCTGCATTCATCAAGGCGGCTACTACGGAAATTGCTGAGAATGGGTTCGAAAAAACAGGAATTTGGCCATTTGATCGCAATATTTTTTTCCGATGATGACTTTTCCCCGGCCACGGTGACTGATCAACCCGATCCTGAGATTCTTCGTGAAGAAGAGACGTTTCGATTGCATCTTGAAGGTGCGCCTAGTCAATCGACCGTAAATCGCATTTCCTGTGAGGATAAAGAAGTTCAAGTGCTTCCCGAAGACATCTTGGCTGATTTCGCAGAACCGGACAGCATCTCAAAGGCCATTAACCCGGTGTTTGAAATATCTCCGACGATCATACTTCCGTTACCGAAAATGGTCACCCCGACAGTCACGAAGAGAAAACGCCAAGCAGAAAAGGCAGTTGACATAACATCTGCTCAATACGCTGACACTTTGAAGAAGGCGAAAGCATCGAAAGACATTAAATCAATCAATAAAGAACAAAAACAACGCTCTTCGAAGAAGCCTAAGCAAAATAAGGGCAAAGGGGACTCCTCATCTGATAATCTATGCGAGAAATGCGGAAGCCAGTTTTCTGATTCAGATTTCGGGACAGGTTGGACAATATGCTTACAATGCCTTTCATGGTTCCACGCTGAATGCTTCACTTCCGCTGCAACTATTTGTCAGAACTGCTCTTGATTCTTCTTTTTTTGTTGTTTTTTTATTCCCACTGAAAATTGAATTAATTTAAATACTTAAATGAACTTAAACCATCGATGAATTGTTTTTAATGCTTTATAAAAACTTTCGTTTTGAAATATTTTTAAGTGTATCATTAAACTTTACAAATGAATTATCGTCTTCCTAGGAGGTCACTTAAAATATGCGTGGACAGGTTGTTGGCTATTTCAGATCCTTTTCCTTCCTTTACGAGGACAATGGCCCGCAAAAATCCAGAAATTTTTGCATGGAGTGTATGTATTTGACCTCTTCTGTAGTTCCCTTCCAAGGATAAAACTGTCCACGAACAACATGAGTAGCCTTTCGAATCGTAGCGTAATTCAAGAACACTCCCCAATGCTGAAAACACTAAAATACGTACAAAAACTACAACTTTTCCGTAAGTGTCAATCTTTCCCTCCTTAGTGTCCGTCTTACCCATTCCAGATGTCCGTCTTTCCCGACCATGTGAAGAAATAGTATTTCGATGCATTTTTTTCAATGACCCAGAATACATCAATGTTGGAATAAATTTACTAGTATCAACGGTAATTATGATAGAAAAGGACCTGAAGTTTCAATTTGTACAACAACTGCGATCATGAAAGCTATATATGTGTAAAAAATGAAATTACACCTTAGGGTGTCCGTCTTTACCTTCTTTCCCCTACTAGGAATTTTTTTAGTGAAAGGTAAATTCAACGGGGTCGATTTGAAAATCAATCAATGAACAGTTCTGCGATTGGACTCCTGAACTTGCGCTTAGTAAGAGAACGTGGATGTTTGAAGGTATTGATTTTTTGACGTAGGACTACGTCTAACCGGAAGATATAGGGGGTGAAATGGAAATCTAGGCACTGAACAAGTAGGAAAAAATGCAAGATTTGGAACGCTTATAACTCGAGCATTTCTCAATAGATCGCAAAGGTTTTTGCATCAATTGATAGGAAATATATCTACGCATCTATCATAACGAATAACATTTCATTTTACTTGAGATAAATAATTGAATAATTATGAAATATCAAGCATTGTCAAAATGCACTATGTGCCCATTTTTGATTGGTCCATTTTGTGCTCCTCAAATCGTACCGACCAAAACGGGCAACCAGAGCAGCAGCGAAATAGAATGAAGCACGATTGGAAAGGAAAAAGAAAACAATGAACGAAACATTGGTCGCAGTCTCACACATGCGTAATTCTCGAGCCAGCCAGTCAGCTTAAAAATCCCCGCTCCGCTGCCGTAACGATCATTCTCATTTAAACCGTACACCACATCGGTTCGCATCACAACACATCAACAAACCAACCCAAGCAGCCATGTCTGGACATGGTAAAGGGGGAAAAGTGAAGGGAAAGGCAAAATCCCGCTCGAACCGTGTTGATCTGGAGTTTCCCGCAAGGGTAGCTAGGCCGAGCGCGTTAGTACCAGTGCACCAGTCCACCTAGCCGGCGTTATATAGTTTCGGCCGCCGAAGTGATCGAGTTAGCTGGCAAAGCTGCTCGCGACGATAAGAAAACCCGCATTCGGAACAGAACACATTCGGTTCGGTGGACATCAAGACAACAGGCAGTTGCAGCGAGTGGCGAGTGGCAAACGCAATCGCAAAACGGCATCAGGTAGCAGAAGAAAAAAGTTTGTTCTTTATACAAACTGCTTTGGTGGCAAATACAGAACAAGGCGGCATCGAGGGCGTTCGAAATGGTTTTTTTCAAAACCACGAGTACTAAGTTTTCTAAATTGGAACCATTCCATAAAACAAGGCGCTTTGCAGGGCCATTAAACCTTCCAAAAAAGAGTTTAGGAAATACTGTTCAATGCTTTCTAAAACATTATCCAAAATAATAATAAAACACAAATAAATTTTTTCATAATTTGTTTGCCAGGATCTGATGAGTATGTGAATTTGGCAGTTGTTCTGTAATAATTAATTCTAAGTAATTCTGAGCTTATTGATTTTCACCAATTCTTAAATTGCTTCTAGATTGAAAGTACAGTAATTTACACTTATCTCGACATTTAGCTAATTGGACGGACCTGTAATGCGACATATTTAGTTGGACATTTTTGTAAACATAGAGTTCGGGGTCCAAATTATGACCCCACATTGAAAGTCGATACTGTACCACTGTCATCGCAAATGTTCAATTACAGGTTAAAATTACCTCCAATCCGATACTGAGTGGTGGTAATGCGACGTGCCATTGAATGTAATTTACTGTAAAATATGTCACAAGCTGGATGGGAAGAAATTTTCCAACTGTGAAAGCTGTGGCGAGTGGCAAATGCAATCGATAAACAGAAAGTTTTAGCCGAACAAGATGGGGATATCGAGTGATAACAAAACAATAAACTCTTTAGATTGAAGATAATTTTGTGATCCTGAAAAGGACCTTTTTCAGCCTGCATGTGAATCCAACGAGCGAACAAATCGTAATGAATGTATTTTTTTGCCATCGCTCCCTTTTAACGCTCATTCGTTCGTCTCGTTGGACTCGCCCCTCTGGCTGAGTCTGCCGATTTGTCTCTATCCTGTGAGTGTGTACCGCTAGAGTATAAAACACGCGGACCCCAAAAAAATATCTTATTTTCTTTCAAACCGTAAACCCGTGTGGTTGTACGGCATCGGCATCGTGGACGTAACAAAGGAGGATAAGTTAAGGGGAAGGCAAAGTCTCACTCGAACCGTGCAGGTCTCCAGTTCCCTGTTGGTCGCATTCACTGATTGCTCCGCAAGGGTAACTAGGCCGAACGGATTGATGCCGGAGCACCAGTATACCTAACAGCGATTATAGAGTTTCGGCCGTCGGAGTGCTCGAGTTGGCTTGCAAAGCTGCTCACGACAATTAGAAAACCCGCATCAAGAACAGAGCAGCTTCGGTTCGGCGCTCATCAAGGCAACAATTAGTTTCAGTGAGTGGCAAAGTGCTTCTCCGGCACGTCGCATTAAATGTAATTTACTGAACAAGCTGGATGGGAAGAAATTTTCCAACTGTGAAAGCTGTGGCGAGTGGCAAACGCAATAGCTAAACAGGAAGGTTTAACCGAACAAGATGGGAATATCGAGTGATAACAAAAACACAACACCAAAGGTTCTTTTCAGAACCATCAACATATTCATAAAGAGTAAACAGTAAACTAATCCATTTTTCAGGTAGATAGGTAGGTATTCACGTAGGAGAAGAAAATAAAACAATATATTTAAAATATATTTAACAAAAGCTGTCCCCATTGTATAAGACTTTACAGAAAATAAAGTATTACATATCAATTATTTAGTAACCGATAATTATTTTTATTTTATAGAATAATTTATCATTGAATATTTATAAGTATGACTTATGTTTTTCCTTTAATTAACACGTTGAGCCCAGCGTCGGTCTCTAGGTGCCGACATTGAGCTTTTTGGTAGGAAAGCGCTGACTGGGACTGACAGCTACAAAATGAGAAAATAAAAATATATACGGTTCGTTTTCGGATGTTTCACAAAATGTGACTACTTTCAAGTTGAATTTCTGACTATTTTTTGTTCATGCAATAAGTATCTTTGGGAGCTGGGACTGACACTGATATTGTGCAAACGCTCTTGATGCGGGTTGAATGGAAAGCGCAGCAATAAAAATTCGGGCCTCAGGGAAGGAATTAGTATGATAATCACCGACCGGAGGTCAGAAGGGTCGATTATCAAGGAAGGGATAGTTATTAGTGGAGGGAGGTTAGAATCAGGATTCACTGTGGTGAGTAATGTTATTAGAAGTTTGTCCATTTTTTTTCTTTACATAATGATCATTGATAACAGCTATTACAACCATCCATCTTAGGGGCTTTCGGACCTCTGCTCTGATTCTCAATAGTTTCAGGTTCTTTCTCGAACATGCTACTATAGAGATTCTTCATTCGCAAGCGGAGTTTGAAGAGATTTTGATCCCGTTTCAACAAAAACATGCAGATGGACAATACGTGTTTCGTCCGGATGAAGCGTCATCCCATTACGAAAAAAAAACGCACACAATCGTTCTCGAATGCCTATTCGATCCCATTTGTACCAAAGATCCCCTACCTGACAAATCTACTTCAGTGTTGCCCAATCGAAAATTTCTGAGATGCACTCGTTATGTTGACATGTAAGCCGTACAACGGTCCCGTTCCGACATCAAACGGAAGCTTCGCCCAGAGGCGACGCATGACCAAGTGAGCTGCCTGTTCAATCAAAAATTTGCTATCGTTTACATCGGCTTCGTTCATTAGAAGACTTTGAACCTCAAATATCATTTTTACGCAAGACATGGCCAGGCCATGTCACGTTCATGTCACGTCACGTTACGTCAACTATTCTCTCATGCAATTCTTATGGAAACATTCACATACACCAGCGACGGCAAGTTCGCTGTCGGCAAAATAAGTCCAAGAGGATAGTTGATAGAAAGGGTGACGAGGCGATGTATGTGTAGCACACATTAGTAGTAGTGATCGCTTCATACATAGCAGACTGCGTTCGCCATGTGGTACTTGAAAGATGCAGAAAAGTATTACTCATTATTGCTTATTTCGTAGTGTTGTGTTGTGTTGCGTGCGGGTTGGGTGGTGTAGTAAAGTGTACCCACCAGATTACATTCTCAAGTTATCTTTGATAATTCCTCATCCATGCTACAAATGGGAAGTAATGAAAAAAAAAATATTGTTTTCTGAGATTGTTTACCTGTCCTATGAAAAGATTGAACAAGCGGACGAGACGCCACTGACTCCGCCGACCAGTCGACTAGGGACTGTTTTCAAATGTCCACTAATATTTTTTTCAATAATGGACAATGTATCTTTAATTTCAATGAATCAGATCATCTTCAAGTATGTTCTCTTTTTGACGTAGGACTACATCTTACATTAAGGGTGCCAAATCAGAAAACAGGTCACGTTTTTATGAAATAAAGTTATTGTTAATAACAATTTTTGCTGCGAACGGATTTTAACGATTCGCATACCAATCGAATCGGAAATTTTCTAAGATTTGTTTGATATGCTACACATTACAACTCTATAGTATGTGTATGATTTAAATTGATGAAAATTGGAAGCATTTCCATTTCCCATACATTTGTTCTGTTCATTTGTGTGCTTTCCCGAACAGAGCTGTCAATAACGAGCAACTTATGCAGCCGCTAGAATAGAAACAGTCGGAGACGAATGAATCGTTCGATTTAAAGTCTCCGCAAATAAAAGAAAAGAACAAGAAGAAGAAGAATAGAAACAACGAAAGGGGATAGCGAAAAGAGGTATTTGCGAAGTACGTAAGCTGTCGTTAGCGTGTAAGTATTGTGTCTCTTCTGAGGAAAACTCTCAGAATCTTTATGTGCTCGAAACAACAAAAGTGGCTTATCGTTTTGTGTTTTATGTTTCCCCTCGTTCTGTGAACGCTAGCGAATATTTCACTTGAAGTTTATCGCTGCAACTGAGTGCATCTGTTAGACGCGTGTTTGATGTATGTTGAATGGCGATGCACGGAAGATGCCTCTCGTTAAATACTCAGTTCAATGCTTGCATTGATATAAAGCAACAAATTGCGACATATGACCAATTAGTGTATTGTTCTCGCAAAGGCAAGAAAGAATCGTTGCTTCTCGAAATGATTCTGCAAACCACGCAAGCCATTAAACCTTTCCAGGGTCCCCGGAACATTTTACTAAAGAGTTATTTATGAACTTTCGATGTATCCGCAAATGATATCCGATTGCGTAGTCCTACGTCCTGAGCGGTCGTGTCTTGGATATAATCGAATTTTTTTGACAGCTTGATGAAAAAAAACTGGAAGTGGGTTATATCTATGGTATAACCGCAAGGGTGACGTAGGACTCTCGTTGATATAGAGATCATTTGTATGAAGTTGAATCTGAATTCATTCTGAATGAATGAATATTTGGAGAACATCGAAAACGAGAGCGTTACGTTGGAGGCACAAGGTTTTATGTATCCAATATTGGATACGGAAATATCCTACTGATGGGGAAGAATAATCTTCAGAAGCTATCCTGTTGATTGCGATTGATTGAAAAACCACAAAACCAAATGTATTTGGTCACAGTGTTACATGGATAGAAAACATTCAATTAAACTCTTTCACATGAATATATTTTGAACATTCCCAGAGGAACTGGCAGATTATTTTCAGTAACGATTAGTTATTTCCACATTTTCCTCGATACTGGAAGCCCACCAGTGGTTAATGCCAACTCGATAACCACCTGTTAATAGCACTTGATTGAAACATATTTGGTCACAGTGTTACATGGATAGAAAACATTCAATTAAATTCTTTCACATGAATATATTTTGAAAATTCCCAGAGGAACTGGCAGATTATTTTCAGTAACGATTAGTTATTTCCACATTTTCCTCGATACTGGAAGCCCACCAGTGGTTAACAGTGTTACATGGATAGAAAACATTCAATTAAACTCTTTCACATGAATATATTTTGAAAATTCCCAAAGGAACTGGCAGATTATTTTCCAGCAATGATTAGATCTTTCCGGAACTTTCTCGATGCTGAATGGCATCCTAACGGAAAGAGTTCTGCGCGTGTATGTGTCGATCCTTCGCCGTCCACCTCCTCCAGCACGTTAGGCAACGATGTTGTCTTGTCGATGTCCTCACGAAAAATGAATGTGTCTCACCACCAGAATATCGCTTAAGTATGCTTTTTGTGTGTGATTGAATCGAGAGAAGGTGTGGTTTACGATGGCAATTTGGAAGGCAAACTAGAGGGGAATGAACTCTCTGAGCTCGGAACTTTCGGAGACTGAGCAATAATCGATTGCGGGCGCATACAATATTGGATACGGAAATATCCTACTGATGGGGAAGAATAATCTTCTGAAGCTATCCTGTTAATTGCGATTGATTGAAAAACCACAAAACCAAATGTATTTGGTCACAGTGTTACATGGATAGAAAACATTCAATTAAACTCTTTCACATGAATATATTTTGAAAGTTCCCAAAGGAACTGGCAGATTATTTTCAGTAACGATTAGATATTTCCACATTTTCCTCGATACTGGAAGCCCACCAGTGGTTAATGCCAACTCGATAACCACCTGTTAATAGCACTTGATTGAAACATATTTAGTCACAGTGTAACATGGATAGAAAACATTCAATTAAACTCTTTCACATGAATATATTTTAAAAATTCCCAGAGGAACTGGCAGATTATTTTCAGTAACGATTAGTTATTTCCACATTTTCCTCCATACTGGAAGCCCACCAGTGGTTAATAACAACTCGATAACCACCTGTTAATAGCACTTGATTGAAACATATTTGGTCACAGTGTTACATGGATAGAAAACATTCAAGTAAACTCTTTCACATGAATATATTTTGAAAATTCCCAAAGGAACTGGCAGATTATTTTCCAGCAATGATTAGATCTTTCCGGAACTTTCTCGATGCTGAATGGCATCCTAACGGAAAGAGTTCTGCGCGTGTATGTGTCGATCCTTCGCCGTCCACCTCCTCCAGCACGTTAGGCAACGATGTTGTCTTGTCAATGTCCTCACGAAAAATGAATGTGTCTCACCACCAGAATATCGCTTAAGTATGCTTTTTGTGTGTGATTGAACCGAGAGAAGGTGTGGTTTACGATGGCAATTTGGAAGGCAAACTAGAGGGGAATGAACTAATCGATTGCGGGCGCATACAATATTGGATACGGAAATATCCTACTGATGGGGAAGAATAATCTTCTGAAGCTATCCTGTTAATTGCGATTGATTGAAAAACCACAAAACCAAATGTATTTGGTCACAGTGTTACATGGATAGAAAACATTCAATTAAACTCTTTCACATGAATATATTTTGAAAATTCCCAAAGGAACTGGCAGATTATTTTCAGTAACGATTAGATATTTCCACATTTTCCTCGATACTGGAAGCCCACCAGTGGTTAATGCCAACTCGATAACCACCTGTTAATAGCACTTGATTGAAACATATTTGGTCACAGTGTAACATGGATAGAAAACATTCAATTAAACTCTTTCACATGAATATATTTTGAAAATTCCCAAAGGAACTGGCAGATTATTTTCAGTAACGATTAGATATTTCCACATTTTCCTCGATACTGGAAGCCCACCAGTGGTTAATGCCAACTCGATAACCACCTGTTAATAGCACTTGATTGAAACATATTTGGTCACAGTGTAACATGGATAGAAAACATTCAATTAAACTCTTTCACATGAATATATTTTGAAAATTCCCAAAGGAACTGGCAGATTATTTTCAGTAACGATTAGATATTTCCACATTTTCCTCGATACTGGAAGCCCACCAGTGGTTAATGCCAACTCGATAACCACCTGTTAATAGCACTTGATTGAAACATATTTGGTCACAGTGTAACATGGATAGAAAACATTCAATTAAACTCTTTCACATGAATATATTTTGAAAATTCCCAAAGGAACTGGCAGATTATTTTCAGTAACGATTAGTTATTTCCACATTTTCCTCGATACTGGAAGCCCACCAGTGGTTAATGCCAACTCGATAACCACCTGTTAATAGCACTTGATTGAAACATATTTGGTCACAGTGTTACATGGATAGAAAACATTCAATTAAACTCTTTCACATGAATATATTTTGAAAATTCCCAAAGGAACTGGCAGATTATTTTCAGTAACGATTAGTTATTTCCACATTTTCCTCGATACTGGAAGCCCACCAGTGGTTAATGCTAACTCGATAATCACCTGTTAATAGCACTTGATTGAAACATATTTGGTCACAGTGTAACATGGATAGAAAACATTCAATTAAACTCTTTCACATGAATATATTTTGAAAATTCCCAGAGGAACTGGCAGATTATTTTCAGTAACGATTAGTTATTTCCACATTTTCCTCGATACTGGAAGCCCACCAGTGGTTAATGCCAACTCGATAACCACCTGTTAATAGCACTTGATTGAAACATATTTGGTCACAGTGTTACATGGATAGAAAACATTCAATTAAACTCTTTCACATGAATATATTTTGAAAATTCCCAAAGGAACTGGCAGATTATTTTCAGTAACGATTAGTTATTTCCACATTTTCCTCGATACTGGAAGCCCACCAGTGGTTAATGCCAACTCGATAACCACCTGTTAATAGCACTTGATTGAAACATATTTGGTCACAGTGTTACATGGATAGAAAACATTCAATTAAACTCTTTCACATGAATATATTTTGAAAATTCCCAAAGGAACTGGCAGATTATTTTAAGTAACGATTAGATATTTCCACATTTTCCTCGATACTGGAAGCCCACCAGTGGTTAATGCCAACTCGATAACCACCTGTTAATAGCCGCGCGTGTATGTGTGTGTAGCGATGTCTTCCCAGGGAACCGTTTGTGGCATCACTCTCCTCCTGATAGATTCCCTTCTGGCCTAGGGTGCACAAACAGGCTCTTGGTGACACCGTTCATCCGCGCTTTCATGATAAATAAAGAGCTTCACCGCAACAGCGACAACATGCTCCAATCGCTGTTCAATTAGAACTGAGTGGATTTCCGAGCGCCGCTCGCTTATATACCGATTGGTGATTTCAATAGCCTGTTTTGAAAGCAATTTTAAGACTATTGAAACAAGTTTTTGGATCAAAAAGTAACAAGTATATAACGCGTAGACATTTTATCTTTCGAATGAAGTGTTTATCATACCATTTCGTTCAGTTGTTTAGGAGCTATTAACGCTCAAAATCTCGGTCTCCGGCGTAACGCTTTCGTTTTCGAAACTTTGATTTTACACCCCGGTATAGAAATGAAAGACGTAGTCCTACGTCAAAATCCAAAATTTTAGATGCCACCCGAAGGTTCGCAAACAGTTTTTCAACAGGATGATTTTTGGCAAAATTGTAGTATCTCTCGTGAGACACATAACGCATTTCCAATGCGGCTTTGCATATGTATTGGTCCTGATTTGTTCAGGAATGGCAACAGTTTCTACAGTTCACTGTTCTTTTCTAACAGAACTTGTTGTCCTTGTTGTTGTTGTTGTTGTCCGAGCGTCGTTTCAAATTTTTACGTATAATCGCGACTCCAACAGGCTATATTTTCATTTGTGTTAGATTGGCATCTTTCAAATCTTTTCTCGATGCAATATTATACGTTGAATTCCCAGAATTACACCCGTGTCAACAAAGACTAATGAAAAGTTAAACGTTATCAACCATTCTCACCATCTTTTCAATCCTCGAATATTCATTCAAGTCAATAAAGTTTTGCTCGTTTTTGTTTCGAATATCAAAAACAGATTTAATTTTTTGACGTAGAACTACGTCTTTCATTAAGGGTGCCAAATCAGAAAACAGGTCACGTTTTTATGAAATAAAGTAAACTTTAATAACTTTTTTTGTCGCGAACGGATTCTGGCGATTTACATACTAAACGAATCAGAAATTCTGTAAGATTTGTTTAATATGCTATACATTAGAATCCCCTGGTTTGTAAATGGTTAAAATTCATGAAAACTTTAAGCGTTTCCATTTTCCCATACATTTGTTCTGCCCATTTGTGTGCTTTCCCGAACAGAGCTGTCAATAACGAGCAACTTATCGACGACCAACGGAGGGGAAATCGTAGGATTCAAAGTCCCCATGAACAAAGGAAAAGTAGAATAATGAAGGGGAATACTTGCCTAGAGTATAAACAGTGGATCTCGCTGAGGCAAACTTTCATTCGGCATCGGACTGTTGAGCAATCCAGTTCACTTTGCTTTCGCTGCGCTTCGATCTAAGATTGGACCCCACCAGTGGTAATTCAACTTGGATATAGTCGTTTGATTTTTCTGTTCGTTTTTCGCGTTATTCGTATCGTGTGTTTCTTTTCGCGTCATAAATTGGACGCTGTATGATGAGCAACAAGAAGAGGAAGGCAGACTCGAGCCCTGCAAAAAACGAACGCATTGCCAGGGGCAATACAATTTCTAGGCAAGCGTCATCTAATGATGCACGCGATGTTAGTGCAGTGAAAAGCGCTCGCACTGAACCGAGCCTTCGCGAGTGGTGACACCGCATCGAACAACAGCGAAGTAGGCGATTTCGGCGTGTCAGTCAGAAAATGTAAACACCGTCACCCAGGCAGCAACCAAAATCAAGCTCCCCCCGCTGGTGGTGAAGGCGGTCGCTCTTGACAAACTCATCAGCGAATTCGCATCGATGGGTGTTACAGCAGAGTACAAGCTGTGTGGCATAATTCAGTCTTTTTCCAAGCAGTCAACATTGTTTGTTTTCCGTCATAATAAGGGCTTCTTTGGTGCCTTTGAGAATGCATAAATGCATTAAACTGACGTTATGGCGAAGCAGGCGTTAAGGTTGAGCGCCAAAAAATTATTTGGGGAATACCAAGTATCTTGAATGTCTTACTGGCATGTTATAAGTTATTTGGGTTCGCGTGCCAGTCGCAAAACTGCCTTCAACTAAGATTGCATTTGCGCTAATATTGATCATAATGAAGCAATGCTACAGTTTTCGAGGTTGTTATTAACAAAAAGAGTTTATTTTGCTTGTTTAGTCACCAAAAAAGTAAATGTCGTTCTGGGATGTTGTATGTGATTAGGTTTCGCTTGCCAGTAGCAGAACTTCCTCCACTAAAGGTGACAACTGCGCTCCTCTCGAGCATGAGAAAGTAATGCAACTTTTTTCGAGGCCAGTAATATTAACAGAAGCGTTTCTTTTGAGAATAGCGCAAAATGATGAGAAGTGTTTATATTCCTAGTAGTTTCAAGCCACCAATGTGTGGCGACTTATATAAAATAACAGTGTAGTTCTACGTCAACAATGCGGTCGTATCTTGGACACAACCTCTTATAATTTTTGGTGTCCTTGGCGTTACACAACAAATGCATCGCCTTGAACCACCTAGTATTAGGGTAGAATTTCGTTCATCGTAACTCAAAGATATATACTGCTTGTATCGACGAGAATCCCGAGTTATCAGATCCAGAAAGTTCTGCGACTAGTTCGAACAAAATGATCTTTCACCAGTGTTTTCTCAAGGTGAAGTCTTGGTGTCGGAAGAAAATTTACTGAAACTACCTAACCAAGACACACTTCATCAATCGTTAATGTTGGTTGCTTCGTGAAGATTCATATCAATGACCGATCGTGTATTGTGAAAAAATTAGCCCAAGTGTAAGTGTAAAATTGTACATGGTAGCAGTTGTGTTAAAAAAGACTATATGAAACGATTTATTTCAATTTTCAAAAATAAAAACCAAGGTGTGTTCTCGCTCCTTATAAAAGAAAATTACCTCTTCCATTTCAAATGTGTTTCTCTATATTAAGCATGTTTTACTGATGGAAAAATTTAAAATTGATGAGTTTTTTTTCTTTATTCCATTCATACAGAACATAAGAGGCATCTCGTCTAGGTTTACAGTGGGCGGTTCTCATCATATCTCATTCCACTCGGTATCTTCTATCTGATACGCACCATCCAACGATTGCTTACCATCCTTCTGTCATCATCACTCGGTAAACACTGATGGAGTGAGTGAACGGCCCTTTTAGTGGCCACCAAATCATTATCAAAGATTTTAACGATATAATTCTTCAAACATATCCAAAATCAACAGATAACCTGACGGAATCCTATGTCAACTATACGGTCGTGTCTCGGACATAACCCTCCTGTGGCTTTTATATTCTAATACTACTTTACTTGATTATAGATATATTTACTATGATTTCACCATGAAAGTTGATTCTCTTTTGAATGTGATGAGCAAATGTTGTATGAAATCTTATTACGGGGAAGTCGGGAAAGACGGACACCTCTGTATAATTGATAAATTTCATTTTTATTTCAAATGTTAATGATATACAAACTTGCAATATAGTGTATCACACATGGACACTTACCGTGTACGCCTAGCTGACCTTCTGTTAAAATTGTAAATAAAAACAGGAAGTGGCTTATATCTGTGGTATAACCGCAAGGGTGACGTAGAACAATCGTTGATTTAGTGATCATTTGTTTTAGTTGCATCTGAATCAATTCTGAGTGAATGAATAAATGAATATTTGGGGGACTTCGAAAACTAGAGCGTTACGTTTAAGGCACAATATTCAGCGAAAGAAGTAATCACACGAAAGTGGTATAATACATTGTTTGTATTGTGATATGATTTGTATTTCATTTCCAATAGACAGAATATCTGTTGTATCAAATCGGTCTACATAATTTTCATCCATTCTCACAACACCCATTTCTCGTTTGATAAATTGTTGAGTAAACATCGTTTGCCAGTGCGCGTAGAGCGGGAATTCTCAAGATTCTTCTTAAGATTCATTGCACCTCTAATAAATTGCCGAAAGACATAGGCTTACGTTTATCGCACTTAATTGAAACGATAACATCTTTCCCGATTCTCCTAGATACTCGAAGCCCACCATGCTAACTCGATAACCACCTGTTAATTGCACTTGATTGAAAAATCACGAAACCAAATGTATTTGGTCGCAGTGTTATATGGATAGAAAATATCAAAATAAACTCTTTCGCTTGAATGTTTTCTCAATTCCCAGGGGAACTGGCAGATTATTTTTCAGCAACGATAACATCGATAACATCATAACAATGAAAATTCCAGTGCCTCTTTCAAACTCAAAGATCCTTGTTCCGTGTATGTCGCAGAAATGGGTGCGATATACTATGCTCTAGGGATCATTGAAACACTGCCCATCGACCATTATTTTATTTTCTCAGACAGTCTAAGCTCAATAGAGGCAATCCGTTCAATGAAAGATGATAAACGCTCATCTTATTTCCTAACAAGAATAAGACATCTATTGAGTGTTTTGGTCGAAAAATTATTCAAGATTACCTTAGCATGGGTTCCCTCTCTTTGCTCGATTCCGGGGAATGAGAAAGCGGACTCGCTAGCTAAGGTGGGCGCTTCAGAAGGCACACTTTTTGAAAGGCAAATTGCCTATAATGATTTTTTTCAGTTTCCTCGTCAGCACACACTCATTAGTTGGCAGCGCATGTGGAGTGAAGATGAGTTCGATCGTTGGTTACACACGATTATCCCTAAGGTCTCGACGAGTGCTTGGTTAAGGGATTGAATGTAGGTCGTGATTTCATTTGCGTGATATCTCGGCTCATGTCCAATCACTACAACCTAAACGCGCATCTCTATCGCATTGGGCTCGCAGCAAACAATCTTTGTGATTGTGGCGATGGCTACCACGACATCGAGCATATTGTCTGGTCGTGTATCCGGTTCCATGCTGCTCGCTCTCAGCTCTCTAGAGCACTGAGAGCACAAGGCAGACAATCGGATATCCCCGTCCGGGATATCTTAGGTAGCCGGGATCCTGATCTTCTGCTTCATCTATACCTGTTCCTCAGAAACGCCGATGTCAACGTTTAATAATGTTTCCTTCGTCGTGTCCCTGTTTCATATCCCTCCTATCCGATCTATAAACTTTTACTTGGTCGCGGCAATACATACACACACTCTTTACAGATACACGGGCCAAAGGTTGTGCAGTCCACTGATGAGTCAACAAGAGCCAAAGGTTGTACCGCTCATGACAACTCTACACGAGCTGATGATTGCGCCGGCTAGTGACCATTCTATCCTGGATTCCTCGAGTCGAGAAGACGCACCACGCTAGATATGGGGTATATACTAGGGGGGCGTTGCTGATTAATGGTCAGCTGCATCCCAATAGGAAGTATCCCGTGTCGGGCACACGTACAGAGCATTGGAGACAGCAACATCCCAATTACGAGAACACTTGTAACCGACCGCGAGTAATCGGTTACATATTACTAACATAGATAAAAAGAAAAACTGTCAAAATATTGAACTCCGGCCCCGTCAGGCTAACGCCATATGAGCCTTGATAAAAATATATATTTTGGAAAAAAAACACCTTTCCGGAATCTTCTCGACGCTGTATGGCAACCAAACAAAATAGTTCCGCGCGTGTATGTGTGTGTGTGGTGGCTGCTCCGATGTCTCAAGCGGAACCATCTGTGGCATCGCTCTTCTCCTGATGGATTCCCTTCTGACCTAAGGTGCACAAACAGGCTCTTGGTGACACCGTTCATCAGCGCTTTCATGATAAACGAAGTTAGCTCCACCCCAACAGCGACAACATGCTCCACTCGCTGTTCAATTATAATTGAGTGGATTTCCGAGCGGCGCTCGCTTATATACCGATTGGTGATTTCAATAGCCTGTTTTGAAAAAGTAACAAGTATATAACGCGTAGACATTTTATCTTTCGAATATATATCATAGCGTTTCGTTCGGTTGTGTAGGAGCTATTAACGTTCAAAATCTCAGTCTCCGGCGTAACGCTTTCGTTTTCGAAACTTTGATTTTACACCCCGATATAGAAATGAAAGACGTAGTCCTACGTCAAAACAAGAAAGTAATCTACAAATGACAGATTTTGACACCAAGTGCATGACTCATTCTATGCTCTCTTACATTATTCATTTCGCTTCCATGCAACTTTTCCGAGCTTCCAGTTTCCTTAAACCTTCACAGGTTTCTCCGCGTCTTTCTTACTTCACATTTAAACTTTACGATAACCGTGGCCGGGGCTAACACACATTTTCTGCGCGGGTTTACTGCACACTTCATGCTGTTTTTTCTCCCATACTATTACTCTCGTTTTTGTTTCTTTTCTTTCTCTTCCTCCGTTTGTGATCTATTTCTTTTCACCACTACTTTTGGCAGCATTTCGCACAACTATTACCTCATAATTATACGGCGTGTCTGGCAGCGAAACACAACGAAAAAAAAAACATCTAAACAATAAAATCGCAGTAGGTCAGCTACACAGCACCACAAGAAGAAAGAAATAGGAACGTATCAAATCGCACGCTTCGACGGATTCAAAAACTCAACCGCCGTAGCCTGCTTTGGTCTATTGCCATCGTTCATCTCCCTCTGCCGCACGTGTCGCCAGTTAACTCTCTTCCTGTGTGTAGTGGCTCCAGCGTCTACAGATGACAGGTCGCCATTTGAGTGCAATGTAAAAATATGTCTGCAACTTGTCATGGAAAGTTAGGTTATGCAATGTGGCCAGCGAATGAGGTAATAACCTTCTCCTTCTTGTTGTTGCTCTCCGGCTACAGACCGACATCGATTTCACTCTCTAAGTCAGTCTATAATCAGCTGCCCGCAGAGCTAAATAGGCCAAAAACTGATCGATTCGTCAATTTTCTTTCCAATATCGCACAAGGTTATCAAAAGCTCTACATGATAATAGTAAAAAAAAACACACATTCGGCCGAAATTAAGCGCACTTACCCAATGTTTAGTGGAAACGGATTGCCCGCATTTTTGGATATTTATGGCTGAAAATTGGCTAAATTGTTTTTTAAACAACCGATGATGGTGGGTTTTTTTTCTCTCTCTCTCTGACTCTAATGGTTTGGAGGCAAGTGCACTTTTGTTTGCCGATTATTGACTGAACGCTATTTCGTTGTTACTAGCCACTGCCACGAGATGGGGTAAATCGTTTCAAGTTGCGGTCCGACTCTTTGTAATGGGGATGTGTGTGGATTCGACAATGTTATTGCTAATCGTGGTGTTGCATTACAAATGGTTCGGTTTCGGTGCGCTTTCATCGAGCACGTTCGATAGATTTCGGTCATTGGTAAGCAAGCTGACATTTGTTTTGTTTTTGCTGCAGATAAGTGTGGTGGAAAATAATGTCAAAACATAGACGGTGCGTCCCTCGTACGTGAGACGATCGGACTCATTATGCTTTGGGAAAATGGTCAAAATTTCGGTGACGTTTGGCGTATGCTGGTTTATTTTAATCGATCAACAATGGCGGTCAAGGTCAGCGAATTGGGTACACCAGGATGACCATATCACACACATATATTATTTCTTTTCTCGCTTTGTTTCGTGGTCATGTCCGCCCATTCCTATGCTGATCGCTTGCACGCGTCTGTTTAATGACGTGTGTCACCATCGCATTGTTTCGAAGGTCACTGTAAGCGACGGTCTGCGGGTCAGTAGAGTGTTTTTTGGACCGCACTGTAGTTGAAATATGTGTGCTAATTGTTATCGAAAATCGATCAAAGAATATTTATCTTCTAATTAAACGAACAGCTTTAATGAGTACGCTTAGCCACTCTTCTATTTGGTTTGGAAACTTGAATCTAAATTGAAATTAATCGACTTCAGCACCATTGAAACTTAGCAAAACCGAAGCTTTATTCCGCAACACGTTATACAATTTTGGTCTATGCTTACGGTTTAAGGCCTACACAACCTCCTCCAACATTTGGGCTTCTCCTCGACGAGGCCTACGAAGCGTTTCGAGGCGCAAAGAGAAATAGAAAAAAATAACGTTAATGCAATTGGAATCATTTCTGGTAGAAGCGTTCGCAAAACGAGTTTTCCATTCCCTCCAGATTCGCTTGTTTTGCTAGTCTACAGCATTTGGTTTTGTTTTTCTTTCGCGCGCTCTCTCTCTCTGTCTATTTTGCCGCCCCTATCGAACCGAAGTGGGCTCCATTGGGCTGGCTTTTCTTTGAGCCCCCGATGAAACTGAAAGTTGTTTCAAGCGGGGAGACGTTCGGGGTTGGCGGCACTGGGCGGTTGCTTTTCCTTTTATTCATACTCCAAGCGCTCCATTTCATTACCTGGCCGGCCTGGTTTCTATTTGGTTTGCGATTTCTTCCTACTTGCTTCATGTTGTTGTGACATTGTTTCATGGTACGCGCCCCGGAGTGGGTGTGTATGATTGGAAATGAAATATTATGGTCGAATTGGTGAATGTTTACGTTGGTGAATTATGTTTTGTTTCCATATGGTGAATGTTGATTGCAAATTTTATGTTATTCTCATCAATCTTCTCCTCATTTTCTCTTCCTATTTCCCTATATTTCCATCTTTTTATTTTTCCATCTTTCTATCTTTCTATTTTTCTATCTTTCTATCTTTCTACCTCTCTATCTTTCTATCTTTCTATCTTTCTATCTTTCTATCTTTCTATCTTTCTATCTTTCTATCTTTCTATCTTTCTATCTTTCTGTTTTTCTATCTTTCTATCTTTCTATCTTTCTATCTTTCTATCTTTCTATCTTTCTATCTTTCTATCTTTCTATCTTTCTATCTTTCTATCTTTCTATCTTTCTATCTTTCTATCTTTCTATCTTTCTATCTTTCTATCTTTCTATCTTTCTATCTTTCTATCTTTCTATCTTTCTATCTTTCTATCTTTCTATCTTTCTATCTTTCTATCTTTCTATCTTTCTATCTTTCTATCTTTCTATCTTTCTATCTTTCTATCTTTCTATCTTTCTATCTTTCTATCTTTCTATCTTTCTATCTTTCTATATTTCTATCTTTCTATCTTTCTATCTTTCTATCTTTCTATCTTTCTATCTTTCTATCTTTCTATCTTTCTATCTTTCTATCTTTCTATCTTTCTATCTTTCTATCTTTCTATCTTTCTATCTTTCTATCGGGCAACCTAGAAAAAACGAAGAATACGTCTATATTTTCGCTAACTTCAATGAATGAATTCATGTATGAATAACAAGTCCGCAAAATATTCCGTTACTCATTGCGCTTAGAACATTCTTCCATCTATTGCCCATTTCAACACGCAGCGGCGGTAGTTATTCCTGCGCAACCCGATTAGGCAGAAAATATGATAAACTGAACCAACGACATACTGTGAATCTTTTCTTGAATGTATATAATATCGTAAAACCCGTGGCGGAGAAGATCGAGGCTTATCGAGTGTTATGTAAAAAAACCTCAGCTTTCAAGAAAAAAATATAGAAAAACTATGGCGCTCTTGGTCCCGAGACCATGTAAACCATGAAAAACAAGTATACAATCAATAATTATAAAAACAAAATCCATTTTTTTGCAAGTGTAATACTTTTTCAAAGAAGACTAGTTCATTGATTTTTTTTATACATTCGACAAAAAAATTAGAGGAACAAAGTGCGCAGTCGGAAATTTTAAGTGTTTTTTGACATGCTGTAACTCCGTGAAAAATAAACGCATATCGATGGGTTGCGTTGAAGCTACAACTTTCAGGTATTAGAATATTTTACGTACATATTTCTATCTTGGTGTGTGTAGGTGTAGGGGCAACAATATCGGAAAGAAATGAAAAATCGATATTTCTTTGTTTTTTTTCAACAATATTCTGAACTAACACAATTTTTTGTTAACCAACTCAAAAGCAAATCCAATTAACCTTATCAACCAACTTTAATTTGGTTCCAAGAACGTTCATATATGATTTTCCCACACAGATATATTTCAGTTTGAATGAAAAATTACCCCTTTGTCTTTGATGATGAATAATTCAATAAACAACCACCGCACCGCCAATCGAAAGACAGTTTTGAAAACTCCAATGAATTCTTTGACGAAAAAAAAAATTATTAATTTTTTTGCATCGATTTCAAGAAAGTACCAAAAAAGGATTTTTGTAGTCCCTTACAAAATCCACTGTAATTCTACATATATCGCAGTAAGTTATAATGTTTGCGAGCAAATTTTTAGCCCAGTGTATTCCCTAAACATCTGTGAACGTTTCATATTGATACGTTCAGCCGTTTTTTCTAGAATATTTTTCAAAATTTGGAATAAACTAGAGGAGAATTTTATCGCAAATCGTATCCGAAGTTCAAAATCCTACGCGACTCTCAGAACGAACTAAAATAAAAACCTGGAGCACGTCGGATTTTCGTTAACCATACATAATTGTTTCATAATATGCTTTTAGTCTCACCAATGCCCCAGGTGAATGAAGAAAGGGATGTGTGTTCTTTCTTATTTTATTTTTATTTATAAGTGGGAATTAATCACGCATAAATCGGTCTCTCGCCATTCAAATTCAATCACTAAACAGGTTAAAGGACACTGTGGAGAGAGGAAATATTGCAATTTAAGCTCCACCCGATGACAACTTATTGACATGGGCCAGAGAGTAAAGGGTATGTCACATAAAATTGCATCACGGAAAAAACGCTGTAGAAATTTAATTTTTAGGAATTATATCTTCAGCTTTCGCTTTTAATCAGATAAGAGTGTATAGATCACGTTGGCCATGCTTCACTGTCAATTTTTCGTAAATTTGAAAAAATGTCGTCGAACGAAAAAGAGCGTCGTGAATTAATCCTGTGCACTCATTTCGAGAATCCGGAGTTGTCACATCGGGACATCGGTAAGATGCTGGGAATCGTCCAATCCACGGTCAGCAGAGTACTAGAACGATACTTCGAGAACCTAACCATCGATCGGAAGGTGAAGAACGGCAAAAATGGATGCTCCGTCAGTGAAAAAGATCACAAGCGCGTAGTTAAGCAGTTAAGACGTGATCCGAGAAGTTCGGTCCGGGATGTCGCCAATAAGCTGAATTTGTCAAGTTCATTCGTCCAGCGGATCAAGCAGCGGGAGGGCCTGCGTACATACAAGGTTCAGAAGGCTCCTAACCGCGACGAAAGGCATGGTGGGGAAGACGCGAGCCCGGAAGCTGTACACCGAAAAGCTGACAAAGCCGCATTGCCTGGTAATGGACGACGAAACCTACGTCAAAGCGGACTTTCGTCAGCTGCCGGGCCTGTTGTTCCTCTCCACAGAGGACAAATTCAGCGTTCCGGAGGAGATTCGCAAGCAGAAACTATCCCAGTTTGCCAAAAAGTACATGGTGTGGCAAGCGATCTGCTCTTGCGGGAAGCGGAGCGCCCCCTTCGTGATGACCGGCACGGTAAACGGGCAGGTTTACCTTAAGGAGTGCCTACAGAAGCGCTTACTACCACTATTGAAGCAGCACGAGGGCCCGACCATCTTCTGGCCGGATCTCGCTTCGTGTCACTTTTCAAAGGACGTGTTGGAGTGGTACGAAGCCAACGGGGTCACCTTCGTGCCAAAGGAAATGAACCCGCCCAACGCGCCGGAGCTTCGCCCAATAGAGAAATATTGGGCGATTATGAAGCAGGCCCTCCGGAAGAACCCAAAAGATGTCAAATCGGAGGCGGACTTCATGAGAAAATGGATTTCTGTTCAAAAAAAAAAAAAAAAAAATGAGTGGGTTATATCTATGATATAACCGCAAGGTTCACGTGGAACTACCTTAGCTTAGCAATCATTCGTTTGTATTGATTAAATTTTTGATTGAATGAAACAGTTTCTAAATTCAATTGAGTTCAATATATTTGCTCTGTGAGTGAAAAAAATGAACAAATGCCGTGTAAAGTCAATTCATTTATTGTGATTGATTGTTCTTCGTTACAAGTAAATTTAATGACGGACCTTTTACGTTTGGTATGATGACTAGAACAAAATATATGTACGGAAGAATTATCAAACGTTTGATGAACCAGCCTAAGTTTCAGCCTAAGTTTCAGCCTAAGTTTTTTGTCAATAATGACAAAAAAAATTATCAAACGATTATTTTATTTTACATTTCCCTCTGAAGTTTACATCCCAAAAGTGTACATACTTCTCGAATCTCGAATTTGCTTGAAACTGGGAAGTTCATTCGCTTCTAGTGGCTGCACGATTTTCCCAGGTTCCTAAGTTTAGAAGATCATGTTAGGACAGACATATTCCACTCTGCACAAAGGCAAGCGAGGACAAAAGTACTCGCAGTTTACATTTATTTGCAGAGCCGATTTCCCCAGAAACCTCGGTTTTGAAGTCTGTGTTAGGGAAACACATTTCAATCGGAACAAAAATACCCCCGATTTGTATGAATTCGCAATGCCGATTTCCCCACGCTTCATGGATTTGAAGTCTGTGGTAGGGAAACACATTCCAGTCGGAACAAAAATACCCCCGACTTGCATGAATTTGAAATACCGATTTCTCCAGGCACCTTGGTTTAGAAATCTCTATTAGGGAACACATTTCGGTGGGAACAAAAGCTCCCCCTACTTTCGTGTGTTTGCAATGCAGATTTCGCTGCTTGGTTTTAAAGTCTGTGTTAGGGAACATTTTTCGATGAGAATAAAAGTTCCCCTACTTTCATGTATCTCAAGCTTGGAGTACCCCTCAGCTCAGACAGCTAAAACGTGATTGTAACTCAGCACAGCGAAAATTGCGTCGTCATAAAACGCCTGACACTAAGCGTGATTTCAAGCGCGCTAGTGCTACTTATTGTAGGCTAAATAGTGCTTTGTATAAATCTCACGTACTCAGAATTCAGCGGAATTTGCGGAGCCACCCTCGAAGCTTCTGGGGATTTATCAACAGCAAAAGGAAAAACTCGAGCATTCCGTCCAACGTGATTATTGATGGGAAAGAGTCAGTATCCCCAGACGATGCGTGTGAAATGTTTGCGACACATTTTGCGTCAGTCTTCGAAGAAAGAACAACTTGTGATGTTGATGCGACATCTGCTGCGACTGATACTCCGGCTGACTTCTTGGATCTGTCCACATTCACAGTAACTCCAGCTATGGTGCATTCAGCAACGAGAAAACTGAAGAACTCGCTTACTCCTGGTCCGGATGGAATCCCGGCGGTGGTGTTCTGTCGGTGTTCAGCTGCTTTAGCTGAGCCTGTTGCAGCCATTTTCAATGCATCTTTTGAGCAAGGTAAATTCCCAACATTATGGAAGGAGTCATTTATGTTTCCTGTCTTCAAGGCGGGGGACAAGTGGGATGTAAGAAACTATCGTGGTATCACCAGTCTTTCGGCGGCGTCCAAGTTGTTCGAGATTATTTTGAGTGAAGTAGTCTTGAATCGCTCGGAACGGTACATATCAACTGACCAGCATGGATTTATTCCTGGGCGATCGGTAACTACCAACCTTTTATACTTCACTAGTACTTGCATCAACGCTCTGGAGGAAAGAGTGCAAGTGGACGTAATATATACGGATCTGAAAGCTGCATTCGATAAGATCGACCACAAAATCCTGCTCTGCAAACTTTCGCGACTTGGAGTATCCGAGCATCTAATAACGTGGTTGAAATCGTACTTGACGGGAAGAACTCTTCGGGTGCGACTTGGCTCGTGTATCTTTTCCGCGTTCAGTAGCACTTCCGGCGTACCGCAGGGAAGCAACCTGGGACCACTTCTGTTCACATTGTTCTTCAACGATGTGGCAGCTCTGCTGGGAGTCAGATGCAAACTGATTTATGCTGATGACCTTAAACTGTATGCTGTTGTTTACTCGATTGAGGATTGCCATCGTCTTCAGACTTTGCTGAATACTTTCGTTGACTGGTGCCATCGCAATAAACTCAAAATCAGCGTTCCAAAATGTGCGGTGATGACGTTTCACCGCTCTATGAACCCAATCCTCTACGATTACTCTGTTGAAAATGTTACGCTGCGCAGAGTAGATCGTATAACAGACCTTGGTGTTCTATTGGACCCGAAGTTGGATTTCAATCTTCACTACTCTTCTATCATCTGTAGAGCAAATCGACAACTGGGATTTCTATCCAAAATAGCTCGTGACTTTAAAGACCCGCAATGTCTGAAAGCGCTGTATTGCTCGTTAGTGCGACCTATCCTCGAGAATGCATCTATCGTCTGGTCTCCATATGATTTAATTTGGAAACATCGGATCGAGTGTGTCCAAAAAAGGTTCGTGAGAATCGCATTGCGCAACCTACCGTGGCGTGAACCGTTCAATTTGCCACCCTATTCACATCGATGCATGTTACTAGCCTTGGACACGCTGGAAGACAGAAGGAAACTGCACCGGCAGGTATTCGTAGCGAAACTCCTGAACGGTGAAGTGGACTGCCCTCAGTTACTTGCACAACTTGACTTCCATGTTCCCCGAAGGACTTTGCGGCAATCATCCCTGCTACAGCCAAGTTTCCATCGAACTCTATACGGATATCATGAACCGATGATTCGTGAATTTTCTTTGGTGGAATCTGCGTTTGAGTTTGGAGAACCGTCAAACCGATTTAGGAATAGATTGAGGAGAGCATGACTGTTTTTATCTGTGTATTTGTGGAGTTTCATGTATGTAAACTAGTCTAAGTTTTTATTCATTTACACAAACAGAATGTCGGATGAATTATACAATATACAACACAATACAATACAATTTGCAATGCCGATTTCCCCAAGGCTGCTTGGTTTTGATGGCTGTGTTAGGGAAACCGTAAATCGGGCCAATCAAAACGATGCAGTTAGGGCGTTCAGATAACGCCTAATATTTTACAGTTTTTCAATTGTTTATCTAATGAAAAACAACATTTTGTTAGTTGCGATAGATGCGTAGAAATATTCCCTATCAATTGATTCAAACATCTCTCCTATCCAGTACGAAATGTTCGAGCTATAAGCATTCGAAATCTTTCATTTTTTCCTGCATGTTCTGTGTTTAGGTTTTCATTTTACCCTCCATATATTCCGGTTAGACGTAGTCCCACGTCAAAAACTACAACCTGACGTTGTACAGAACCTTATGGACGGGGTAAAGAGGAAGGTGCGAGCATACGGGCTTGGGCTCGAAGTATGAATAAAAAGAAAATGCCAAAAGTTGTTTAATAGTTTTTATTTTACTGTCTAAAATTTTCAAAAGGATCGGACTACTGGGCGAATTTCTACAGCGTTTTTTCCGTGATGCAATTTGATGTGACACACCCTTTATACGCAGAGCACTAGCGATTTCTACTACACAATCTCGCTCTTGTCAGTGAACAGTGACCACTCTTTTCCAAAGGAGATGTCAAGCAGCGCAAAATTAAATGATTAAATCATTAAATTACTTATTTTCGGTTTCCATTCCATCTATCGGAGAGTGCTTATGTTTATGCGTTGTCGAAGATATAATGAAATTATTATCATAGTTCTGTGTTTTGTTTATTAGAATCGTGGAATAATAGTTTAACAATAATCGTTATTATGCTATGTTTGAAATTTCTTTAATAGGAAGACACTATTCACCGGACGTTTGACGGAGTTTATGTTATTTATTCGTGTAATATCCGAACGTTGTTTTAAATCTGTACTTGATAAATGTGTGCGATTGAGATATCGGGAATCGTAACGAAGAACCTCTTGTGAAGGATGTGTCCACCTTGTCAGTTTTGAATAGTCCGAATCGCACAGGAAAAATACAAGCTGACTTATCTTTTCCAGACACATTTTAATTTGTTTTTCACGTTACACAGCTTTTAATTGTTCAGTGCATTTCTTCTCTAGTGTCCCTAACGAATCTAGAATGGAGTCGTTACATTATTTTTGTGATCTTCCACCAATCATAATCATATCAGTATAAAGCTTATTTTAAGTTGGCATCCCTATATTATTCTAAGTAAAAGAAGATAAGCTTAAAATTGAAGGTGAAATCTAGTTATGTAGACAATAAGTAGGAAAACGTTAAAAACAATACTTCTGGAGAAAAGTATTTTGCACACATTTTTATGGCGATTTATGGTTTCAGTGATTGGTCGATGATGGCAAAATATGCATCTGATAGTGCATTAGTGTCTTAAAACTGATTTCATTTGTCGTTTTCCAGAACGGCATATTGTAGCGGACCGGGTTTCCAAAGACAACCCGGAACCTACGACCAGCTCGAAGAAGGCTAAAAGCTTAGCTTTCCCACCCGACATCTCTTGAGCGATTCGCTTAAGCGCCACCTCTTTCGAGGAGCAATCACCGCGTTCGATTGCCCAGCTAGAGACCTGACACGCAGGCCTAAATTGTGTCCTTTGGAAGGATCGAGGAATGATCGAGCTGAACCAATTCCAGCAAGTGAAGACTGCCATAAGCCCTCAGAAACACCCTCAGAAACGTCAACGCCGGAGAATCACTCCAAATACGACGGGAAACCACTACAGGGTTTCCTGGCACGGCCATCTGGGAAACAAAGGCGGACCACCAAAAACTCCAGACTCCGAAACACGGATAACGTGAAATCCTAATGAACAATAAAATGAACGATTACAGGATCATATTTATACTAACGACTTTTATTCGTAACAAACGACATGACGCCAAACTTTCTGATTGATGTGTGGACTACGAATTACAATTTCTACATTTATTGGTACATGAATTTCACTTAAACTAACGGGACATCACATGGGCACATGGACAATAACAGGGTGCCTGGGGAATGTGGTGAGGACACAAATTTCCTCACCCACTCCTTGTAGCTTTCTGGATGCGGATTTCCGCCGGTTAGTTCTGTCCAGCGGATCCTTCGAAGGCGCGATGGTGACGGCGCTGCCTTTTCCCGACGAGTTTGCGATCGCCAGGGATCGTCAAGAGGAATTTCCCTATTATCGTAATTATTCCGCATTTAAAAACAGTTCTTAAATTATGTAGTTTATGTACCTGTACACTCTGTCCAACTTTTATAAGACCAGGATCTTGCTGCTTTGGTCATTGTAAACAAACAATGCTTCAATTGAAATATTGTATTGTATAGGTATTGGTGACTACCATGTAGTGTACTACATGATTTTCATATGTGTATGTGCAAGGGCTGAGCGTAAACGAATGTTTTTGTATTTTTCAAGTGTCAAGTTTCTATAAGACCAGTTACGTTTTCCGTTGTTTTAGTTGTTTTGATCAATAAATCTGGAAAATGCCAAAAGGGGAAAGTGCTCACGGAGAAAGAAGAAAGACAAATCGATGCATTTCACTAAGAAAATGTTGGTATCAGAGAAATTGCTCGTCGAATTGGGCGATCCCATCAAGTAGTGCTCAATTATTTGGCGAATCCTCAAGGATACGATAAAAAGGAGAGAGCTCCACGTAAATCGATGCTCTCTAACCGGGATAAGCGGGAAATAGCTAGAACATCTACGAAAACTTCAAATTCACTTACGAAAATAAAGCAATATTTCAATTTAAATGTTACTCGGGTGACAATTCGTCAAGTTTTGGTAATAAATCCTCACATAAAGAGGGTTTGAAAGGTTAAAGCTCTTCATCTTACACCATCTCACATCGGAATACGTCTGAGTTTTGCCAAAGCTCACATGAACCGACAGTGGGACATGGTATGTCATGACAAAGAGTGTTTTCAAAAAATAAATTTTGCTATGTACCTTAACTAAAAGTTCTTCAATGTATAGGTTATCTTCACTGACGAAAAAAGTTCAATTTGGATGGTCCTGATGATTTCAGTGATTTACGGAAGAAGCAACAGTATTTTTCAACCTTGAATTTTGGTGGAGGCTCGTGCATGGTTTAGGTGGGATTCTGTGCAACCGGAAAGCTCAAGATAGCTTTCGCATCATTCAAGGTATGTAATATACATGTTCTGGAATCCTCTCTCCCACCGTTTTTGCGTGGATATCGTCACAAAAAAAATTCACATTCCAGCAAAAGAATGCTACTATTCATACCAGCAAGGAAACTAAGCAATGGATTTAGGACCAAAAGCTTAATTTTTTGGACTGGCTGACTCGCTCTTGAATCCTGTTGAAAATTTTAGGAGGATCTTTGTACGCAGAATCTACACTGAGGGAAAACGGTACACCACGATTGGAAAGCTCAAGGTCGCGATTTCGGAAACATGGAAATATATCGAGAAATCCGTTCAGCAGAGTTTGATAAATAGTATTGCAACACGAATTTTCCAGGTTATTAGTCGAAAAAGCAAGGCTGCCAATTATTGACATGTAAATCAGTCGGTCGTTTTGAATTTTTCATTGATAATACTTATGAATTCTGAAGTGGTCTTGTAGAAACTGGACAGCTGAAATTATCATATATAAGCACAATAAATGAACAAACAACTCTTTCGAACGAAATTGACGTTAACTATACTTTATTCTTAGCATTCAACAATGTATGTATCTTGCTGAAATTCTAACTGTTTGTGTTGCAACGAAATAGAATCAGGGTGGTCTTATAGAAGTTGGACAGAGTGTAGTTTATTTGCAGCTCGTTAACTATGTGCGTTTATTTAATTAGTCTTAACACAATGCTCACACTGAAAATAATTTAATTTATAGTCACAAAAAAAACTCCACGTTATACAAAGGAAACTAACAATTAAAGACTGCGAACAAAACGCGGAACAATGGTTCCGCGACGTCGGACAGTTCTTAGTAACGGGTGTTAAATAAAAAATGAGAATTTTTTCAATACCTTTTAGTACCTCAAATAAAGAGCGTTAAATTTTCTTTCTCCAAGAAAATTGCTCTTTGGGCTCCCTAAACAGTAGGCGTGTTTGATTTTGCTAGTTTGAATTTAGTCAAAGCAAAGATGGCGTCGAAACAGCACGCGCTCCGCATTGTACGGTTCTACGAAACGCATTTCCAGCAAGGAAAAAAGTTCACGCACAAGGCACATTTTAAGGAAGAAAATGTTCCTTTCAGTACGGTATATCGTATCCTGGGTTCCCTGAAAGTAGAGCGAAAGGTCGGAAGTGGTCATCCGGTGACGATAATGGCGAAGCAGAGGAATACATCGTTAAAGAAGCTGTTTGACAACAAGGACGCAACCAGTCTGCGTGACGCCGGTCGGAAATATGGCTGCTCCCACGTATTGATCCATCAGACCCTCAAGATGGAAGGAATCGTCTGCAGGAAGAAGACGAGGTCGCCGGAGTACACGGAGGAGCAGATTGAGACGGTTAAATCACAGTGTCGGTGGATGACCAAAAAATACCGCGGGACGTCTTTCGTTCTGGACGACGAAAGCTATTTTCCGCTGTCCAAAACGCATATTCCAGGAAATGATAATTACTACTCCAGCGACAGTCATCCACACCGCCTGAAGTGAAATACAAGTTCAAGCACAAGTTTGAAAAAAAGGTTATGTTGTACATCGCCATTTCCGACCGGGGCATTTCAAAGCCTTGGTTTAAGCCGAGTGGTCTGGCAATCAACCAACAAATCTATCGAGAAGAGTGCCTCGATAAAATCCTGCTGCCGTTCCTGAACGAGCATCACGCGGATGGAAAGTACGTCTTCTGGCCGGACAAGGCGTCTTCCCATTACGGAGGAAAAAATACCGTTCGTGCCGAAAGATCGTAACCCAACAAACTTGCCCCAGTGCCGCCCAATAGAGGATTTCTTTGGCTCACTCAGTGCCCTAGTGTATAAAAACAATTGGAGGGCCAAGGACACGAAGCAACTAACTACAAGAATCCGGAATTGTATCCGAAAAATGGACGTAAGTGCCGTGCAACGTTCTTGTGAGAGCATCGTGACAAAGTTGCGTCGAACAGCAGACCACGGCCCTTACTCAAACATTCACTGACATTTTTTTTGAAGAAAATACATTATGTTATTAATAAAAAATACTGAAATCGATGAAAAAAAATTTTTTTTTAAATGTGATTGAAAAAATTCTCATTTTTTATTTAGCACCCGTTAAAATGGTCGAAGAACATGGTAGTCCTCAGATAAACCGCAGGGTACCTCGCGATTCAGAGCTCATGCTCAGCCGAAGACAACTTCCCCAAAGCATCCCCTTGTGTACATCTTGCTTTAACTAACCGTCCTCGAATACGACCTTTTCACTCTCCTCCCCAAACTCAAGGCCACGAAAGCAAGCGCTGCGCGAACAGGCACTAATTGGCCGAAAAATTTTGGCGATTGAGCTTTCGCTCTGCTCCAGGGAGGTGGTATGGGAAATCTAAGCTCTTAAGTATACTTTTTGGAATATCTTTAAGTTATCTTTCAGTTGTGACTTAGTGGAGCCACACTGTAAATGTTTCAGTCAAATGTTCATTCATTTAATTTAATTAGATAATTTTTGCCTTTCATTTCATGGATCTTTTCTGACATTTCGATTGGATTCTTTTTGACAACCAATTTGATTCTATTCGCATGACCCAGATTCGTACATATTACGCTATAACAATGGTAAACAAATGTCAAATCGGCCAGTATAACCCAGTATAAGCAGTCGGTTCAACGTTGGTTTAACATATACCCTAAACATGTTATGTTAACCCAACCTTATGCATATATTGTTATTTATTTATTGAGCTTTTGTATGCATCTTTATTCATTCATTGAAAAATCTAAACCCTTTAAATTATTTGTTGAACTATCTAAACTATCGACATCTGATCCTGTATCGATTGGGTTTGATCCACGGCTACACATTAGGAAAAATACACAATCATTGCTACAAATAGCTACGATAGACTACTCAATTCTAACTATAGGTCGGACTCGATTATATATAGTCGCAATTTCACTTTCAACGTTAATTTTCGAATCCAATACATAATCGAATCACAAAAAAGCAATTTTTCTATTAATGTTTGAAATTCATACATTAATGAAAAAATTGTTTTCTTAAGATTCGATTATGTATAGGATTTGAAAATAATGGTTGGAAAAAAAATGGACTTTATATAATCGAGTCCGACCTGTATTATCCTCACCCAGGACCAACGTGTAATTACTTCTCAGCCAAACACTCTGTCATGACGAATCCGGAAAACATCCAATTGATCGAATCACCGATCACAACTGTCCGCAAAGCGTTGATGAAGTTGTGCTTGACCAAATCCTTGACTCGCTAGGGCTCGTTTTTGTGTCTCGAAGTACCCAGATTACTTATTAATGAAGTAATGTCTTCGCATTCTCCCGAGGACGAATCATTGCTTCCCAATAAGTATCAATATTAATTAAAGAACATAAATTGAATTGATTTTCAAGAATATCATTTACCTGTCCCGAATCTGGGTTATTCGACCTTCTTCTGTGAAGAAATCACTACCGGAAAGTAGTGCCGTTCAACTCAATTATCAACTCGGTAATTAGACTAATAATGTTATATTTACATTTTCTTCGCGGTTGCCAGTAATGACAATAGTAAAAGTTACTAATACCATGAAGTAAAATGAATGAATCGTTGGTAGGGATGTTTATTGCATCTGACATTCATTTTACAAACGATTGGTAATATTTACAGAAAATATGTACATTCTATTAATGTTACATTATAAAAGATTTGGAAGCTTTTTTTAGTAATCCATTTTCTGAGTGTATTGAAACAACTCGAGGATAAACAAAACAAAATACAACTGACGTTTCTCTTAGAAACGACATTGGAAATGAACACAAGGTCATTTTGGTATCCACTCCACTTTTTACACGAAGTTCATTTTTACACTTCACGAAACGGGAATGAGTACAACGAAGTGTAGTGAGATGAAAGTGTAGTGGGAACGTAAGTGTACGTGGATACGGGAATAAGGCCCGAGTATATTACAAACCTAGCTTGACTTACCTTGACTTGACTTACCTTTCAACTTTTCAACTGCTTCTGTCAGTTCAATAGGGATTCTATTTGGACGTCACGTACATGGTTGGAGCGTTGTTGGAAATTGAGAAAGGTACTTCTTTAAAGCTGAACTATCACCCTTCATTTGATAACGGATGTTTTTAACTCGTAACAGGAGCCTTTCCCCCATCCAAAACGAAAAAACCCAACAATGATTCTTTTACATGAACATTTCCATTTTGAAATTTCTCACTAAATAATACCACCGACCACTGAGCAAAGGCGAATAAACTTTCAAGTGTAAAGCCTCTAAAAATGAACAAAGAAGAGTCACGTTCATTCGATATTTTTTTCGAAAAAATATAATTATTATGGACGCCTTCCCCCCCACCCCCCTTACATTATACCGCTGGGTGGCGCTCATACGTGAATTTCAAATAAGCCTTTTCGTAGCACTAAAAAACAATAAAACACTGAAAACAACAAGGCAACAACAATACAGAAGATAACTAAGAGCCGGTACAAACAATACAATTGCTATCTATTGAATTTTGGCTCCGGTGACGCTAATGCGTAAGTTTTCGGATATATCACAAAAATGATTAGTTTGGGTGTCTATCGCCTTTAATCTTTCTGTTTGAACATACAGAACAAACTTTTTTGAACGAAATTGACGTTAAATATACTTTATTCTAAGCATTCAACAATATATGAATGTATCTTGTTGAAATTCTAACTGTTTGTGTTGCAACGAAATAGAATCTTATAAAAGTTGAACAGAGTGTACCATCCATGTGCATTCATGCCACATTATCAAATGATGTGTTCATTTTACAACACGTGGTCTTACTCTATTTTGTTTTTCATGCAGAAAAAACACTTTTTTTTTAAATCAGTGTTGCAAAATTGGATATCTGTGCGATTATTAGAAATGCCAATTATTGCGCTAGATTCTCCGGATTCATTGCATAAGTCATCTGCCGCCATAGAGCAATTCCACGCCAAATCGTCCGGGCGCTGACTCGACTCTTTCCGATTTTTTTGAAACATAGTACTTATGATATAAACTACCTCAAATCACAATTTTCATTATTATATGACCAATTTAAATTACGATCAGGGTTGCCAACTATAATTTTTAAAAATCGGGAAGAATGAAAATAAAAATCAGGATAGCTCATAATGGGTTATCATTTACACATTGCCGCAATGCATGAAATTTTGCATTAAGCCTTTCCTCAAGCATGGGTAAAACCTTTTGTTTATACTGAGTACCGTTATTTATTATTCATAGAAGCACCGTTTTGATTCGTGAAAAAGTTCACTAGACATTAAATTTCGTTTATATCGTGAACTGATAAATTGTTGCGTAAAGTATAAGATTAGTATAGTTTCACGCTGTTGTGGCTGGGAGCAGACAAACAACCAGAGCGGTAAAAAAGGTACGGTGACTGAGAGCAGACAAACGACCCCGAAGAGCCAATATTTATCTATATAAATAAAAATGGAAGAACAAATGTGTTGGTAAGCGAAAAACCCGATGAAGGGATGGTCCGATTTGAGACGTCTTTATTTTGTTGTGTTCGTCTATTCCCGTAGATCTATATAGCGAAGAGATAAGTCGGAAAATTTTTAGAAAAATCAGAAGGGAGATCGGAAAATTCAGAAAATTTAATTTCCATATGCTCTACAATTACATCATGATAAGCGTTGTTAGTCCATTTGATGTTTTGCGCTAATGAAATTGATCTTTGGCGAAATAACGCACTTCTATTTCTTCTATCTATATAGATAAAAATGGAAAGCCAAATCTGTTGGTAAGCGTAAAACACGAGGAAGAAATTGTCTGATTTGAGCTGTCTTTATATTATAATATTCTCTGTATCAAACATGTATTCCATGCAATGGAGAAACATATTATTTGCAAGTTATTGAAGAATCTTGGACGAGAATTGTGTCTGAAAACAATTTTATATTATAATGACAAATTTTGGTAGAAGTACTGGGAAATTCATCGTATAATTGTGAAGGGTAAAAGGGTAATTAATCAATGGAGAGTTCTGCGATTGAACCTACGAACGTTCGCTCAGTAAGAGAACGTGAATATTTTAAAGTATTTATATAAAAAAACTATGAATGGGTTATACCTATGATATAACCGCAAGGTTGACGTTGGACTGCCGTTGGCTTAGTAATCATTTGTGTTTTTTTCAATTAACAATAATCACACTTCGAATGTTCCTCATTGGGTACGATATCGCCGCTGCGCAGGGCTATCTTTTGTATGTATTGATTAAATTATTGATTCAACTAATGAATGAACGAAACATATTACGAATTCAATTGCAAACAAATCCTAATTTAGGTCAATTCATGCATTATGGTAGTGGTTATCGCAGCAAATAGTTGTCAACATTTCGCCTAATCATCAAACGATATGCGAAAAAGTTCAGTGAGCTGGCGACATGAAGGGACATGTAGTCTTGAATAACCGAGCCAAAGTGCTGCATTTGTACCCACTTTTGTAGATCGTGTCAGCAAAACGAATTTCGGAGTGTAAAAAATGCATGGGGGTATAAAAGTACTGCCGAGATCTGCAATGCCGATTACCCCAACTTATTGGTTTCGGATTCTGTGTTGGGAAAACACATCTCGGTTTGCAAAAAGGCAGCGAGTACAAAAATACTCGCAGCTTGTATCCATTTGCAATGCCAATTTCCCCACGTTCCGTGGTTTTGAAATCTGTGTTAGGGATACACTCCGATTTGCAGAAACTTGTATTTATTTTGCAATGCCGATTTCCGCAGGCTTCATGGTTTTGAAATCTGTGTTAGGGAAACATTCCGATTTGCAGAAACGCAAACGAGTACGAAAGTATCCGCTGCTTGCCTCTACTTTGCAATGCCGATTACCCCTGGCTCTATGGTTCGGAAGTCTTTGTTAGGGAAACATTCCGGCGTTGTATAGCTCCCTGAATAGGGTTGTTCAAGTTGTTCGAACTCATCAGACTAAAATTTTGACGTAGGGCTACGTCTTTCATTTCTATACCGGGGTGTAAAATCAAAGTTTCGAAAACGAAAGCGTTACGCCGGAGACCGAGATTTTGAGTGTTAATAGCTCCTAAACAACTGAGCGAAATGGTATGATAAACACTTCATTCGAAAGATAAAATGTCTACGCGTTCTATACTTGTTACTTTCTGATCCAAAAACTTGTTTCAATAGTCTTAAATTTGCTTTCAAAATAGGCTATTGAAATCACCAATCGGTATATAAGCGAGCGCCGCTCGGAAATCCACTCAGTTCTAATTGAACAGCGATTGAAGCATGTTGTCGCTGTTGTGGTGAAGCTCTTCATTTATCATGAAAGCGCGGATGAACGGTGTCACCAAGAGCCTGTTTGTGCACTTTAGGCCAGAAGGGAATCCATCAGGAGGAGAGTGATGCTACAAACGGTTCCCCGGGAAGATCTCGAAGCAGCCGCTACACACACACATACACGCACGGAATTCTTTCCGTTTGGATCGAGAAAGATCCGGAAAATAATCTACCAGTTCCTCTAGGAATTTAAAAATACATTCATGTGAAAGAGTTTATTTGAATGTTTTCTATCCATGTAACACTGTGACCAAATATGTTTCAATCAAGTGCTATTAACAGATGGTTATCGAGTTAGCATTAACCACTGGTGGGCTTCCAGTATCGAGGAAAATGTGGAAATATCTAATCGTTACTGAAAATAATCTGCCAGTTCCTCTGGGAATTTAAAATTACATTCATATGAAAGAGTTTATTTTAATGTTTTCTATCCATGTACCACTGTGACCAAATACATTAGGTTTTGTGATTTTTCAATCAATGGCAATGAACAGGATAGCTTCTGAAGATTATTCTTCCCCATCAGTAGGATATTTCCGTATCCAATATTGGATGCATAAAACCTTGTGCCTCCAACGTAACGCTCTCGTTTTCGAAGTTCTCCAAATATTCATTCATTCAGAATGAATTCAGATTCAACTTCATACAAATGATCTCTAAATCAACGATAGTCCTACGTCACCCTTGCGGTTATACCATAGATATAACCCACTTCCTGTTTTTTTTTGAGTTTTTATTTATTTATTTTTTTTACGAAATTATTGTTTTTTTTTCAAGAAGATTTTTGATTTGATCTAGTTTTTAGTCTAAGTTAGTTTTAAGTTGAGTTTTTACGCGAGTGTGTGCATGTGAGTGTGTGAGTGCGTGCGAGTTTTTTTTTCGTTTTCATGGGCGTTTTCAACCGTGATGACATCTGCTGATGCCAATGTTGCGCGGACACGTTATTATCAACAGTCCTCGAAGGCACCATGGGTTGTTTTCTTTCGGCCCAAGGAAAAAGCTTTGAGAACTCTTGAGATTTCAAGAGATTTGCTGCGTAATTATAAGGGCGTCTCGATACATAAAGAGAGACCGGACAAACTGCGTGTAGAAGCACCGACTTTTGATGTGGCCAACAAGATTGTTGACCACGAAGTTTTTAATAGGGAGTATCACATCTACATCCCTTCTCGAGAAGTGGAGATAGAAGGCGTAGTAACCGACGCGAGTCTGAGTGTCGATGAACTAAAAAAAGCGTCGGGTTCCTTCAAAAACTCGATGATTGGAGATCTTGTAAAGATCCTGGATGTTAGAAATCTGCATTCAGCATCTTTGGAAGAAAATAAAAAAGTTTATAAGCCCTCGCACTCTTTTCGAGTTACTTTCGCAGGTTCTGTTCTCCCAAACTATGTGAAAGTAGAAAATGTTTTTTCCCAGTGCGTCTGTTTGTACCGCGGGTTTATAATTGTACCAAATGTAAAAAGTCAGGACACTCGGTTAGCCACTGCGGCCACAAATTTCGTTGCGGCAAATGTGGCGATAAACATAGTGAGGATTTTGCACACAAACAGTGGAAAAATGTATTCACTGTGGCGAGAATCCTCACCCTCTACAAGAGTGCCCAAGGTACAAACAGCACTCCGATAAAGTGAAGCTTTCTATCGCTGAACGCTCCAAGCGGACTTATGCTGAAATGCAAAAAACCGCATCAGCCGCTCAAAATGAAAACCAATTTTCGGTTTTGTCATCTCAAGAATCGGATTCTGATTCTGATGAGGGTCATACTTCGGCTGCACCAGAATCTTCAATGAAGGATGAATCATCAAAATGAAAGCTCTCTTCACCAATGGTGCACCGTAAGAAAGCTAAAATGACCCTCGGAAGATTGTCTAATTCCAAGGGTAATAGTAGCAAAAAAACGAATCCGAAGGCTCCTTCTCAGCCAGTTCCTGGTTGCAGCAAGGATTTTACGTCATTTCCCAGAGAAGAGAGAAATAAAAACGCTGCTCCTCGATCTTCTCGTAGAAAATTTGCGTCTAATCGAGGATTGATAGCATTTTCGGACATTGTGGACTTCATACTAAACACGTTCAAAATTCAAGACCCCCTCAGAAGCCTTATTTCTGCCTTGCTTCCATCTTTAAAGTCTTATCTTAAGCAATTGACTGCTTCATGGCCCCTCCTTGCATCAATCATATCTTTCGATGGATAATTCATCTAACGTAGTAAAAGATATGATCAATGTGCTACAATGGAACTGCCGTAGTCTAGTGCCTAAACTAGACTCGTTCAAATTTTTACTTCAAAATTATGATTGTGATATATTCGCTCTTTCCGAAACATGGCTTTCTTCTGACACAGAACTCAAGTTCCACGATTTTAATATTATTCGCCTGGATAGAGATGATTCCTATGGAGGAGTACTTTTAGGGATCAAAAAGTGCTACTCTTTCTATAAAATTCCTCTCCCAGCTCTATCAGACGTCGAAATCGTCGCTTGTCAAATAACTGCAAAGAATAATGAACTTTGCATAGCTTCAGTATACGTTCCCCCGAATACTTCCATTAACCGTAGTCAACTTTGGAATCTAATTTCGATTCTCTCAACCCCAGTTCTAATTTTGGGTGACATGAACTCCCATGGTACTGGGTGGGGCGATCTTTATGATGACGCTAGAGCGGCTATTTTTTACGATTTATGTGACGATTTCAACTTGACTATCTTGAACACTGGTGAAGTGACACGAATTGCAAAACCTCCGGCTCGGGAAAGTCGACTCGACCTATCTTTGTGCTCAAGTTCGCTATCATTAGATTGTCGGTGGAAGGTTATCAATGATCCCCATTGTAGCGATCACTTGCCAATCAATATATCAATCAAGTGTAGCCCGCAATCCACTAAACCATCTCGAGTTCCATTTGATCTAACAAGGAACATCGAAAGGCAAAAATTTGCAACGGCGGTAACAATCGGTGTCGAATCAATAGATATACTTCCACCATTGGAAGAATATCGATTCTTCGTCGATTTATTGTATAAAAGCTCACTGGAAGCACAAAAAAGAAAAGTTCCAAGTGCTTCATTTAAAAGAAAACCAGCCACTCCTGGCTGGGACGATGAATGCACAAAATTGTATTTGAAAAAAATCTGATGCTTTCAAAGCTTTTCGCAGACATGGAACATCCACACACTTCGAGGAATATTCAAAGCTTGAAATACAGCTGAAAGCAAAAAAAAGTCACAGGAGGGTTGTGTCCGAGACACGACCGCACAGTTAACGTAGGATTCCGTTAGGCTATCTGTTGATTTTGGATATGTTTGAAGAATTACATCGTTAAACTCTTTGATAATGATTGGTTGTTGGGTATTGTTTGTTCACTCCACCAGTGTTTACCGAGTGATGATGATCGAAAGATGTAAACAGTCGTTGGTTGGTGCGTATCAGATAAAAGATACTGAAGTGTACCGAGATATGATGAAAGCCGCCCTCTGTGATCCTATAGGTGATGCCTCCTTTGTTATGTATGGATGGAATAAAGAAAAAAAAAACTCACCAATGCAATATAAGATAGTTACCAATACAGAACACAATTATCAATTTTTCTCATCAGTAAAAACATGTTACAATTTTTCTCGCCGTATAAACTTTTCTTGGGTAAAAATGAACACAACAAAATAGACAGCTTAACCAAACGACCCGTTCTCGAGCGGGAACACACCTTGGTTTTTATTTATGATAATTGAAATAAATCATTTCATATATCAAGTCATTTTTAACACAACAGTGTTCAATTACATTTGTGCTAAATTTTTCACAATACACGATCGGTCATTAATATTAAATTTCACAAATCAACCAACATTAAAGTTCCAAATTTACATTTTATTTGCTAGAATTATTCGTATCACTCACCTTACTTGCAGTATAAAAATACCCCCGACTTTCGTATATTTGCAATGTCGATTTCCCCCAGGAAGCTTGGTTTTGATGTCTCTGTTAGGGAATACATTTCGGTGGGAACAAAAGTTCCCCCTACCTTCATGTATTTGCAATGTCGAATTCACCAAGGCAGCTTGGTTTTGATGTCTCTGTTAGGAAACCGCCGCATGTGTCGTCAATTTCGACCAATCAGAAGTGGGTATTTCCCTTAGGATAGGGGTTGAGATTTTTCAATTGTTCGATAATAAGTTTCATAACATATATTATTTTCTTCAATATAAAAAAATGTTATGGAGTGCCTAAATCGATTAACGCAAAAATTTCATCAATCCATCATGAAATGATTGTGAAATAAGCGTTTGAAATTGGACAATTTTCACGATGTGCTCGATTTTCGATTTTCAATTTGTACCCCAATATGTTCCCGAAAGACGTAATCCTACGTCAAAAACGCGGTTACTGGCGCAATTTCATCGAAGGTCTTTCTCGTGAAACCTCAATACGCACCTTGTGGAGGATAGCTCGCAACATGCGTAACCGCTCATCTACCAACGAGAGTGAAGAATACTCCAACCGATGGATATTCGATTTCGCTAAAAAAAGACGGGTGGGTAATGTCGGTGACATAACCGGAGTGACGTAGGACTATACAAAGGGGACAGCTTTTGCTAAATATATATTTTAAATATATATATAATTAATATTAATACACATCTAGCGAGTAGTGGTTGGACATAAGTCTACTCATTACACGAATGAAGTCACGACTTACGTCCAAACCTTTGAACCACGCTCTCGAAGAAACCTTTGGAATAATTGAATATAACCACCGCCCAAGACTTCCAGTGTCCCAATCGGTTTGCCAACTCAAGAGGGAACTCTGACACAGTAATTGGAAAAATTCATCGTATGAAATCTGTCTATCAAACAATTCGCCTTCCTGGGCACCCACCTTTGCGAGAGTGTCCGCCTTCTCATTGCCAGGAATTGAGCAATGAGAGGGGACCCAAACAAAGGTTAACTTATAAGATCTTTCGATCAGTGCACTCATCTGCTGTCTCACTTTTGTGAGGAAATAAGATGGGTGCCTACTAGTTTTCATCGACTGAGAGCCTCAAGCGAACTGAGACTATCCGAGAAAATGAAGTAGTGGTCTGCAGGCTTGTTGGAGATCATCCCCAATGCGAAGTCGATTGCTGCCAGCTCAGCAACATAAACGGAACAAGGTTCCTGCAGTTTACGGAAGGCGCTTGAATTTTCATTGAAAACACCGAAGCCAGTGGATCCATTGAGGCGAGACCCATCAGTGAAGTATCTTTTCATGCAATTGACTTTTTGGTACTTTCGGTTAAAAATACGGGGAATGAAAGTTGGTCGAAGCTGATCTGAAATCCCAAGTATTGCTTGTTTCATCGACAGATCGTATTCAATTGAGGAACTGCTGATGGTGAAGTGAGCACGATCTGGAGTAAACGATGGAAGACAAATATCCGACGAAATATAGTGGTGATAAATTCTCTCAAACCGAGATTGTATATTTAGATGAAGAAGTTTTTCAAAGTTTTCAATCACAAGTGTGTTCGTGACGTATTCTGAGAGAAAATTCCCAGAAATTCCCAGAATCGGTTCTGTAGAGGTGTTACTCTTGCCAGAACCTCGAGACTTATGTTATGCGTTGAGTGCATACAACCGAGAGCTATACGCAGACAATGATATTGAATTCGTTCCAATTTCAGAAGGTGACTTTTAGCTGCTGAGAGAAAGCAGAAAGATCCGTACTCCAGATTACACTCATACCTCGCTTTACGGCCTAGATACATTCCACGAAACATGGCCGCAAAGCGAAAAGTCGTATAAAGAATCAGTTGTATATCGATATAGGGTTAGAAATAGTTTTTTTGCCGTTATAGCGAAACATTTTAGACCATAAATCGAAAACATGCCTTAATTGAAGAGAACCGTTATAGTGAAACGCCGTATAAAGCGACCATATAGCGAGGTATGAGTGTAGATTGAATAGTTGTTTTATAAAGCGTTTTGAGATCTACCGGATGAGCTCCCCACCACGTGCCGCAAATCGAGCGGAAAAAGTTGACCCTCTTTTGACATTTTTGCTTCAAATACGTAATGTGGGTATTCCAAGTGCATTTTGAATCAAACCAGACACCAAGGTACTTGAAGGTCAATGATTGGGTAATGTTTCTGCCCAAAAGCATAAGTTGCAATTGGGCTGGGGACCGCTTTCGAGTAAACACTACCAGTTCTGTTTTCTGCGGCGAGAATTCTATCCCTAAGTTCCTTGCCCAAGAAGACAAGTTATCTAAGGAATTTTGCAATGGTCTTTGCAAGTTTTCGGCATGGGGACCTCTGACGGAAACCACACCATCATCTGCAAGTTGTCTTAGCGTGCATTGTTTTGCCAAACAACTATCAATATCTTTCACATAAAAATTATAAAGAAGGGGGCTGAGACATAAGCCTTGGGGTAGACCCATATAACTATTTCTGGAAGTTGTCAGCTGTCCGAGGGTGAAGTTCATTTGCTTTTCTGACAACAAATTGTACAAAAAGTTATTCAAAATTCCAGGAAGTCCACATCTGTCCAGATTGTTTGACAGAATTTCTATGGTAACCGAATCAAAAGCTCCCTTAATATCCAAGAATACTGAAGCCAATTGCTCCTTGTGCGCAAAGGCCAGTTGAATATCTGTAGAAAGCAACGCTAGACAATCGTTTGTTCCTTTGCTCTTGCGAAACCCAAATTGTGTACTTGATAGCATATTATTTGTCTCGATCCATTGATCGAGTCTTCGAAGGATCATTTTCTCCAGCAATTTTCTAATGCACGAGAGCATAGCAATCGGACGGTATGAGTTATGGTCAGACGGTGGTTTGCCAGGCTTTTGAATTGATATCACTTTGACCTGTCTCCATTCGGGTGGCACAATATTGTTTTCTAGTAGGGTATTGAATAAGTCTAGCAAGCGTCTTTTCGCGATATCGGGAAGATTTTTTAGAAGAACGAATTTAATCATATCGCTTCCGGGTGAAGAGTTGTTCGATGAAAGAAGAGCCATAGAAAATTCCAGCATTGAGAATGGTCTGTCCAGAGGTCCACCGCTCGGAGACGTTTCTCGAAGAATATGTTGGGCTGGAACTGAGTCTGGACAGACCTTTTGACGTAGGACTACGTCTTTCATTTCTATACCGGTATAAAATACATTCATGTGAAAGAGTTTATTTGAATGTTTTCTATCCATGTAACACTGTGACCAAATATGTTTCAATCAAGTGCTATTAACAGATGGTTATCGAGTTAGCATTAACCACTGGTGGGCTTCCCGTATCGAGGAAAATGTGGAAATATCTAATCGTTACTGAAAATAATCTGCCAGTTCCTCTGGGAATTTAAAATTACATTCATATGAAAGAGTTTATTTTAATGTTTTCTATCCATGTAACACTGTGACCAAATACATTAGGTTTAGTGATTTTTCAATCAATCGCAATCAACAGGATAGCTTCTGAAGATTATTCTTCCCCATCAGTAGGATATTTCCGTATCCAATATTGGATGCATAAAACCTTGTGCCTCCAACGTAACGCTCTCGTTTTCGAAGTTCTCCAAATATTCATTCATTCAGAATGAATTCAGATTCAACTTCATACAAATGATCTCTAAATCAACGATAGTCTTACGTCACCCTTGCGGTTATACTATAGATATAACCCACTTCCTGTTTTTTTTATTTCAGACAATGATAATAAACTGCAATTTGGAAACTCCAGCGACATTTTACGAATTTCTATTCAGAGAAGTATTAGGTTGGGAAAAAAATCTTTTTTGACGTAGGACTACGTCTAACCGGAAGATATAGGGGGTGAAATGGAAGTCTAGGCACTGAACAAGTAGGAAAAAATGCAAGATTTGGAACGCTTATAACTCGAACATTTCTCAATAGATCGCAAAAGTTTTTGCATCAATTGATAGGAAATATATCTACGCATCTATCATAACGAATAAAATTTCATTTTTCTTGAGATAAATAATTGAATAATTGTGAAATATCCAGCATTGTCCAAATGCACTGTGTGCCCATTTTTGATTGGTCCATTTTGTGCTCCTTAATTATCCAAATTATGACCCCACGACACTGTACCACTGTCATCGCAAATGTTCAATTACAGGTTAAAATCGCCTCCAATGCGACACTGAGTGGTGCTTCGGCACGTCGCATTGAATGTAATTTACTGTACAAAATGTCACAAAACTGGATGGGAAGAAATTTTCCAACTGTGAAAGCTGTGGCGAGTGGCAAACGCAATCGCTAAACAGAAAGGTTTAGCCGAACAAGATGGGGATATCGAGAGATAACAAAACAATAAACTCTTTAGATTGAAGATAATTTTGTGATCCTGAAAAGGACCTTTTTTAGCCTGCATGTAAATCCAACGAGCGAACAAATCGTAATTAATGTATTTTTTTGCCGTCGCTGTCTTTTAACGCTCATTCGTTCGTCTCGTTGGACTCGCCCCTTTGGCTGAGTCTGCCGATTTGTCTCTATCCTGTGAGTGTGTACCGCTAGAGTATAAAACGCGCGGACCTCAAAAAAATATCTCATTTTCTTTCAAACCGTAAACCAGTGTGGTTGTACGGCATCGTTTAACATCGCATCGCATCACATCATAAAAAGAAAACAAGCAGCAACGTGGACGTGTGGACGTAACAAAGGAGGACAAGTTAAGGGAAATGCAAAGTCTCACTCGAACCGTGCAGGTCTCCAGTTCCCTGTTGGTCGCATTCACTGATTGCTCCGCAGGGGGTAACTAGGCCGAACGGATTGGTGCCGGAACAGCGATTATAGAATTTCGGCCGTCGGAGTGCTCGAGTTGGCTTGCAAAGCTGCTCACGACAATCAGAAAACACGCATCAAGAACAGAGCAGCTTCGGTTCGGCGCTCATCAAGGCAACAACTAGTTTCAGCGAGTGGCAAACGCAATTGCAAAACGGCAGCAGGTAGAAGAAAGAAAAAGTTTGTTTATACAGACTGCTTTGGTGACAAAACCAGCCACCGTAAAACACGGCGCTTTTCAGGGCCATTAAACCTTTTAAAGAAGAGTTATTAAAAGTTTTTCACAATACCAATGCATTCTAAAGTGACATAATATGACATATAATATAAACTGATTTTTTTTGTTTATGCTTGTTCTTGAACTTATTGGTGGTTGGGGTCTTTTAAATTGATCATTCAGTTTTCACAAACCCTTGTATGGTTTCCGAATTAAAAGTGGCTTCAAATGACAACACATTGTATGCAGGATAGCATTAACGAATTTTCTCGGTAGCAAGAACTGCTTTCTTTGGTTGATAACTGATGTTGAAAATTGACTGACGTTACATCTGCATTGCATAGAGAAATAACTAAGGAGCAACACGATGAGCTATGTATTTCATGCTGCTCTGTTCTTATGTTCATATTTACTGTTTGTTTTTCAGAACGCTTATAGCTCGTTTATTTTTCGACAGATCGTAGAGTTCGTCTCCAAAACCTCAGTTCTTTTTCATTTTTATTTACTTTGTTTGCGGAGACTACAAATCTTACAATGCATTCGTCTCCGAAACCACAGCTTAAGGTACGGTAATGTGCTCAATAGTGAAATATATGATAGTGAACGAGCTGATGACCACCTATGCATTCCCTATCACAGCCATCATTTTGATTGTACGATATGTGTATACGCCGAAAGATGCCCGACGTTGAACATTTAATAAGTACAAAGCCTTCAAAAAAAAACAAGAATCAAGTTTGTAAAAAAAAACGCAAAAACACAACACCAAAGGGTTCTTTTCAGAACCCCCAACATGTTCATAAAGAGTAAACAGTAAACTAATCCATTTTTCAGGTAGATAGGTAGGTATTCACGTAGGAGAAGAAAATTAAACAATGCATATATTTTATATTTAATATTAATATTAATATTAATATTAATATTAATATTAATATACAATATTAATATTAATATTAATATTAATATTAATATTAATATTAATATTAATATTAATATTAATATTAATATTAATATTAATATTAATATTAATATTAATATTAATATTAATATTAATATTAATATTAATATTAATATTAATATTAATATTAATATTAAATATAAAATATATGCATTGTTTAATTTTCTTCTCCTACGTGAATACCTACCTATCTACCTGAAAAATGGATTAGTTTACTGTTTACTCTTTATGAACATGTTGGGGGTTCTGAAAAGAACCCTTTGGTGTTGTGTTTTTGCGTTTTTTTTTACAAACTTGATTCTTGTTTTTTTTTGAAGGCTTTGTACTTATTAAATGTTCAACGTCGGGCATCTTTCGGCGTATACACATATCGTACAATCAAAATGATGGCTGTGATAGGGAATGCATAGGTGGTCATCAGCTCGTTCACTATCATATATTTCACTATTGAGCACATTACCGTACCTTAAGCTGTGGTTTCGGAGACGAATGCATTGTAAGATTTGTAGTCTCCGCAAACAAAGTAAATAAAAATGAAAAAGAACTGAGGTTTTGGAGACGAACTCTACGATCTGTCGAAAAATAAACGAGCTATAAGCGTTCTGAAAAACAAACAGTAAATATGAACATGAGAACAGAGCAGCATGAAATACATAGCTCATCGTGTTGCTCCTTAGTTATTTCTCTATGCAATGCAGATGTAACGTCAGTCAATTTTCAACATCAGTTATCAACCAAAGAAAGCAGTTCTTGCTACCGAGAAAATTCGTTAATGCTATCCTGCATACAATGTGTTGTCATTTGAAGCCACTTTTAATTCGGAAACCATACAAGGGTTTGTGAAAACTGAATGATCAATTTAAAAGACCCCAACCACCAATAAGTTCAAGAACAAGCATAAACAAAAAAAATCAGTTTATATTATATGTCATATTATGTCACTTTAGAATGCATTGGTATTGTGAAAAACTTTTAATAACTCTTCTTTAAAAGGTTTAATGGCCCTGAAAAGCGCCGTGTTTTACGGTGGCTGGTTTTGTCACCAAAGCAGTCTGTATAAACAAACTTTTTCTTTCTTCTACCTGCTGCCGTTTTGCAATTGCGTTTGCCACTCGCTGAAACTAGTTGTTGCCTTGATGAGCGCCGAACCGAAGCTGCTCTGTTCTTGATGCGTGTTTTCTGATTGTCGTGAGCAGCTTTGCAAGCCAACTCGAGCACTCCGACGGCCGAAATTCTATAATCGCTGTTCCGGCACCAATCCGTTCGGCCTAGTTACCCCCTGCGGAGCAATCAGTGAATGCGACCAACAGGGAACTGGAGACCTGCACGGTTCGAGTGAGACTTTGCATTTCCCTTAACTTGTCCTCCTTTGTTACGTCCACACGTCCACGTTGCTGCTTGTTTTCTTTTTATGATGTGATGCGATGCGATGTTAAACGATGCCGTACAACCACACTGGTTTACGGTTTGAAAGAAAATGAGATATTTTTTTGAGGTCCGCGCGTTTTATACTCTAGCGGTACACACTCACAGGATAGAGACAAATCGGCAGACTCAGCCAAAGGGGCGAGTCCAACGAGACGAACGAATGAGCGTTAAAAGACAGCGACGGCAAAAAAATACATTAATTACGATTTGTTCGCTCGTTGGATTTACATGCAGGCTAAAAAAGGTCCTTTTCAGGATCACAAAATTATCTTCAATCTAAAGAGTTTATTGTTTTGTTATCTCTCGATATCCCCATCTTGTTCGGCTAAACCTTTCTGTTTAGCGATTGCGTTTGCCACTCGCCACAGCTTTCACAGTTGGAAAATTTCTTCCCATCCAGTTTTGTGACATTTTGTACAGTAAATTACATTCAATGCGACGTGCCGAAGCACCACTCAGTGTCGCATTGGAGGCGATTTTAACCTGTAATTGAACATTTGCGATGACAGTGGTACAGTGTCGTGGGGTCATAATTTGGATAATTAAGGAGCACAAAATGGACCAATCAAAAATGGGCACACAGTGCATTTGGACAATGCTGGATATTTCACAATTATTCAATTATTTATCTCAAGAAAAATGAAATTTTATTCGTTATGATAGATGCGTAGATATATTTCCTATCAATTGATGCAAAAACTTTTGCGATCTATTGAGAAATGTTCGAGTTATAAGCGTTCCAAATCTTGCATTTTTTCCTACTTGTTCAGTGCCTAGACTTCCATTTCACCCCCTATATCTTCCGGTTAGACGTAGTCCTACGTCAAAAAAGATTTTTTTCCCAACCTAATACTTCTCTGAATAGAAATTCGTAAAATGTCGCTGGAGTTTCCAAATTGCAGTTTATTATCATTGTCTGAAATAAAAAAAACAGGACGTGGGTTATATCTATAGTATAACCGCAAGGGTGACGTAAGACTATCGTTGATTTAGAGATCATTTGTATGAAGTTGAATCTGAATTCATTCTGAATGAATGAATATTTGGAGAACTTCGAAAACGAGAGCGTTACGTTGGAGGCACAAGGTTTTATGCATCCAATATTGGATACGGAAATATCCTACTGATGGGGAAGAATAATCTTCAGAAGCTATCCTGTTGATTGCGATTGATTGAAAAATCACTAAACCTAATGTATTTGGTCACAGTGTTACATGGATAGAAAACATTAAAATAAACTCTTTCATATGAATGTAATTTTAAATTCCCAGAGGAACTGGCAGATTATTTTCAGTAACGATTAGATATTTCCACATTTTCCTCGATACGGGAAGCCCACCAGTGGTTAATGCTAACTCGATAACCATCTGTTAATAGCACTTGATTGAAACATATTTGGTCACAGTGTTACATGGATAGAAAACATTCAAATAAACTCTTTCACATGAATGTATTTTATACCGGTATAGAAATGAAAGACGTAGTCCTACGTCAAAAGGTCTGTCCAGACTCAGTTCCAGCCCAACATATTCTTCGAGAAACGTCTCCGAGCGGTGGACCTCTGGACAGACCATTCTCAATGCTGGAATTTTCTATGGCTCTTCTTTCATCGAACAACTCTTCACCCGGAAGCGATATGATTAAATTCGTTCTTCTAAAAAATCTTCCCGATATCGCGAAAAGACGCTTGCTAGACTTATTCAATACCCTACTAGAAAACAATATTGTGCCACCCGAATGGAGACAGGTCAAAGTGATATCAATTCAAAAGCCTGGCAAACCACCGTCTGACCATAACTCATACCGTCCGATTGCTATGCTCTCGTGCATTAGAAAATTGCTGGAGAAAATGATCCTTCGAAGACTCGATCAATGGATCGAGACAAATAATATGCTATCAAGTACACAATTTGGGTTTCGCAAGAGCAAAGGAACAAACGATTGTCTAGCGTTGCTTTCTACAGATATTCAACTGGCCTTTGCGCACAAGGAGCAATTGGCTTCAGTATTCTTGGATATTAAGGGAGCTTTTGATTCGGTTACCATAGAAATTCTGTCAAACAATCTGGACAGATGTGGACTTCCTGGAATTTTGAATAACTTTTTGTACAATTTGTTGTCAGAAAAGCAAATGAACTTCACCCTCGGACAGCTGACAACTTCCAGAAATAGTTATATGGGTCTACCCCAAGGCTTATGTCTCAGCCCCCTTCTTTATAATTTTTATGTGAAAGATATTGATAGTTGTTTGGCAAAACAATGCACGCTAAGACAACTTGCAGATGATGGTGTGGTTTCCGTCAGAGGTCCCCATGCCGAAAACTTGCAAAGACCATTGCAAAATTCCTTAGATAACTTGTCTTCTTGGGCAAGGAACTTAGGGATAGAATTCTCGCCGCAGAAAACAGAACTGGTAGTGTTTACTCGAAAGCGGTCCCCAGCCCAATTGCAACTTATGCTTTTGGGCAGAAACATTACCCAATCATTGACCTTCAAGTACCTTGGTGTCTGGTTTGATTCAAAATGCACTTGGAATACCCACATTACGTATTTGAAGCAAAAATGTCAAAAGAGGGTCAACTTTTTCCGCTCGATTTGCGGCACGTGGTGGGGAGCTCATCCGGTAGATCTCAAAACGCTTTATAAAACAACTATTCAATCTACACTCATACCTCGCTATATGGTCGCTTTATACGGCGTTTCACTATAACGGTTCTCTTCAATTAAGGCATGTTTTCGATTTATGGTCTAAAATGTTTCGCTATAACGGCAAAAAAACTATTTCTAACCCTATATCGATATACAACTGATTCTTTATACGACTTTTCGCTTTGCGGCCATGTTTCGTGGAATGTATCTAGGCCGTAAAGCGAGGTATGAGTGTAATCTGGAGTACGGATCTTTCTGCTTTCTCTCAGCAGCTAAAAGTCACCTTCTGAAATTGGAACGAATTCAATATCATTGTCTGCGTATAGCTCTCGGTTGTATGCACTCAACGCATAACATAAGTCTCGAGGTTCTGGCAAGAGTAACACCTCTACAGAACCGATTCTGGGAATTTCTGGGAATTTTCTCTCAGAATACGTCACGAACACACTTGTGATTGAAAACTTTGAAAAACTTCTTCATCTAAATATACAATCTCGGTTTGAGAGAATTTATCACCACTATATTTCGTCGGATATTTGTCTTCCATCGTTTACTCCAGATCGTGCTCACTTCACCATCAGCAGTTCCTCAATTGAATACGATCTGTCGATGAAACAAGCAATACTTGGGATTTCAGATCAGCTTCGACCAACTTTCATTCCCCGTATTTTTAACCGAAAGTACCAAAAAGTCAATTGCATGAAAAGATACTTCACTGATGGGTCTCGCCTCAATGGATCCACTGGCTTCGGTGTTTTCAATGAAAATTCAAGCGCCTTCCGTAAACTGCAGGAACCTTGTTCCGTTTATGTTGCTGAGCTGGCAGCAATCGACTTCGCATTGGGGATGATCTCCAACAAGCCTGCAGACTACTACTTCATTTTCTCGGATAGTCTCAGTTCGCTTGAGGCTCTCAGTCGATGAAAACTAGTAGGCACCCATCTTATTTCCTCACAAAAGTGAGACAGCAGATGAGTGCACTGATCGAAAGATCTTATAAGTTAACCTTTGTTTGGGTCCCCTCTCATTGCTCAATTCCTGGCAATGAGAAGGCGGACACTCTCGCAAAGGTGGGTGCCCAGGAAGGCGAATTGTTTGATAGACAGATTTCATACGATGAATTTTTCCAATGACTGTGTCAGAGTTCCCTCTTGAGTTGGCAAACCGATTGGGACACTGGAAGTCTTGGGCGGTGGTTATATTCAATTATTCCAAAGGTTTCTTCGAGAGCGTGGTTCAAAGGTTTGGACGTAAGTCGTGACTTCATTCGTGTAATGAGTAGACTTATGTCCAACCACTACTCGCTAGATGTGCATCTCCACAGAATAAATCTTGTTCAAAGCAACGTCTGTCGGTGTGGAAACGGTTACGATGACATCGATCACGCAGTTTGGCAATGTACGGATAATTACGCAGCCAGAGAGTACCTTTTGAATGCCCTTAGGGCCCAAAGAAGACAACCCTATGTTCCTGTTAGAGACGTGTTGGGAACTCGCGACATCTGCTATATGCAGTTGATCTATATGTTTGTGAAACGGTCTAGTATAAGTATTTAATGCTTTTGTGTTTTTCTTTTTCGTTATTAGTTTGTTTGTCTTGTCCCCCCATCTCACCGTCGCCCACCCTCGACAGATAGCCGAACACCAGATGCTATCCCTGGTCATTATGCACAATGCTACAGTGCATGCGGCAACTCTCGGTTGAGACAACGATACCTCATATCCATATCCCTAACCTGACCCGTCCCACAAAAATGTTGCCCTTTTAACCTCGAGTAAACCGCGAGTATTCGGTCGAATCCTACTAAACATAGCAATTAGTTGAAACTTTGTATAAACAAACCTTGAATTAGCGGCTCCGCAAAGCTTATGCGATTGAGCCTTTCAAATAAATTAATTGGAAAAAAAAAATGCTCAAAATCTCAGTCTCCGGCGTAACGCTTTCGTTTCCGAAACTTTGATTTTACACCCCGGTATAGAAATGAAAGACGTAGTCCTACGTCAAAACGATTTTGAGCAGGACGAAGTTCACCTGGTCAGCTGGTACGTAATAGATCGAACTCTTGCTACGCCGTTATAGTTTAGAAATGTCACGTTAATAATTGATGCAATGGTAATGAGATGGCAATTGCCATTGATTGAGTGCTTCACAAGATGACAAAAAAGTAGCCCTTTTCCGTTCTGTACTCTGATACTATAACGAATACCGACGTTTGGAACGTCGATTTCCAAACCCGGACCAAATTTATGCAATCCCTAATTGAGGATGGAATTTTAAAACCACCACTCTCCGGTTTCCACAAATGAACACGTAAAACCCACCGAATCACAAGGCGGTGGGAAGCGGATAATGTGCGGACCCCGGGGAAGTTGATAAATAAAAAGTTCTACATCTTGGTTGCAATTCACCTTACTCACCTTTACAAATTGAGCAGCTTCCCTCTGCGTTTGCGTCTCTGGGGTTTGTTCCCAGTTTTAAGGAGACTGCGTATTTTCCCGCACCCATATTCCAGTCCGTCGAGAGCCGAGCAGCTCAACAACTTCGGCACCGATTTGACCTTCAAAACAGCACGACCCGAGTGGAGTGCCAACAGCAATGACGCAGCAGCGGCCGCGCAGCCTCAACATATTCCTCTCGCCGCTGGCTGGTCCGAGATGAGGAGGAATCAGGAATCCCGATTCATGACTATCATTTCGCGTAATCATTAGGTTATTGTTTGGAATCGAGTGGGCTTCTCGCCGTGAGGCTGTTTCCGACAATGAAACTTTAAAACCGTTTCAGATATCCATCATACAACTTTTTTCTTCGTTATTTTCATTGCCGAAAAAAGTATCTACGGGCATATGATTATGTTTCCGCTTTTTTTTTGTTGCCCATTCCGATGATCATGTGTTCGCCAAATGTCCTACAACCCCTAAATCCGACTGCAATTCACGTCGTGCCGTTTTTTTTTTTGTTGTTGCTGTTTTTCGGTACGTTCTTCTCGCCATGTCTTCATTTATTGAAAAATGGGTGTTAAACACAATAAACAGAAACTTCTTCTTCATCCAGCTTTTTTTGGTCGTTCGTGATGGTCCATCACAATTTTTCGACCGCAATCGAGAACACATGCCTGCGAAAATCCACGCCGGGGAGGATGAGAGTGCCCTAGAGTACGCATTTTGTCATCGCCACTTCGGGCGAAGAAGATCCGAGAGCATATCGTCATGTGTCCGGATGATGATGCATACATAAATTAACGATAATGGAGCCTAAACGACACTCAACGTTGTTATTTTTCCCCTTTTTCTTCTCTTGTGCCGGGTCTGGTTTTTAACTTGTGATAGCGCTGTTTTTTTGTTTCGTTTTGTTTTGTTTTTAAAATTGCCCACAGTGGAAAAGAAACGCTGAAAATAAGCATTTCCTCCGCGCTTGAATGAGATGTTTTCCTGGCGGGTTAGTTTTTTTTTTTGCAGTAGCCGCATCAGAAGCTAAGTAACAGGACGGTTGGGAAAAATTATGGAACACTAAGTGGTCCACAATTATTGCTTCTAGGGATGTCGCTTTTTGATCATTTTATTATCGCTGTTTATTAAAGGTTGAAATGAGAAATGTTTTTGGAATCCTAAGGGTATTTCGTTACTCGGGTAACGGGTTATCTTGTTTTGATCGTTAACCATGGCCTACAATGTAGACAATTAATTTTTCTCTGCAGAAAAACTATTGAAAAAATTATTCCGTTATGGGCACCTTACACGATCAAAATTATTGACAATATGAGTCTTCAAAATCGTGACAGCCAGGCTTTTCGTTTCGATCTAACCTCAATCAATATGTTGCCACCTTACACGATTAATATCGTCATCAACCCGGACAACGAAAATATCCGCGATGACTAGTGGCGACATTCGAGTTTGGGATCCAAAGTATTTACCATCAGATTAGAAGATTCAAAGGCAATTTTAAATTGGTATAATTTGAATGAAAATTTCTACTTGGCATTATTTAATTACTTGAAGCACGTAGTCATAACCGAAACTTGATTTCTATCCTCTAAATTTATCAATATTCCTACTAAAACTTATTATTATAATATAAAATTAATTTCAGACACAATTTTCGTAGAGTATTTTCTCACCACTTGCAGAAGAAAAGTGATTTACATTCGCATAGGATACTCATTCGGTTCTGAAAAGTTAATTTTAATTCATAATTTACACTTTAAAATTCATTTTTCCTACTCAAAAACACATCATAATACTCACTTCACAAATACAGGCTGTTCCTTTCAATTTCAGAGATGCCAGTTTTTTTTAGTTTGCGAAAATATATGCAATATTGTCTGCAAGCAAATGTTTTTATTTTATGAATAAGATTATATGAGGGGCTCAGAAGGAAAGGGGTGTAAGTGACATGTTCGAGTTTCTCTTCATCGACTCTGGTCACTTTGGTTATAACTTAACTGCAAACACATTCCGAGCAGATGAGTTATTCACGAAAGAAAAAGTTGATGAAAATAAAATCGACCAAGTCACTCACACCCCCTTTCCTTTTGAGCACCTCATATATAATTTACAGATCATATTCTCCCTATACCTTAAATTAACGCCAGTTTTTTTCCTGCTAGTGATTTTCCTACATCTTCCCATTCCCCAAATTTCATAACGGAATGTGAAGAAACACACAACTTAGACTAAAATGGTTGCCCCGCTTGCTAGCGCTAAAAATAACCGAATTCAGAACATTAAAAAACTCGTAAAACGCTGTTAAGTTTTATCCACTCTCTCAACATCACATTGTCATTTTACTTTGAGGTATTGATTTCTATTGCGAACAGTACCGTATTTTGCTATTAAAAATAACATTTATGTTTCCTAGAATTTCTTAAGTTTATAAAATTCAATTGCAATCGTATTAAAATACTAACAAAAACGAAATGTCTGCACATTTACAGGCATGCTTCCAAATCTGGTAAATCTGGCAACTCAGTGTGGAAGTCCGAGAGATAAAACGTCAACATCTTTCATTTATATGAAATGTCACGATATTTATGCTGGAAAATCAGAAAATCCGGATTTCTGCGTCGTCGGCTGTGTTCAGCTGTCATTATGCTCTCAAATGTCATCATATTGACAATCATATCGACCGTGTAAGGTCCGCTTTACAGTTTTGATGAATTTTCGTACTTTTCCCTTCATCAATGTTTGGACTCTCTGTTGCTCAACGGACATTTTATTCCACGATCTCTTCAGGATTCCGAGTCACTTTAGCAACCTTCTTCTCGACTGTATTGGCAGCTTGTCAACTCTGGCCAAAAATTTAACGGTCTCTTGCGAGCCTTAATAATCGGAAGGAGACGTTTCTGGAGGTACTCTCCTTATACATTTTCGGATACATTGTTTTATTTGTGACACGAACCTAGGTTTTCTGTCCACAACTGCAAGTCCTTTGCCAAATCAAGAACTTCCTGGCAAATGTCTAAATGTCTGTCTAAAATCTATCTTCACGTACGTTTTGTCATCCATCACCATGCATCCTTCATACTTCTTGAAAACCTTGATGTAAAACTTTCGAGCGTGTCTTTCGGCTACCAGATTTTGCTTCTTGGGTAATTGTGAAGCGGAATTGTGGAATCGGTGCCAAAGTGACTGGGCATGCTGCAGACATACAGAGATCGTGGAATAAAGGGCGAACACGAAATTATTGCGACACATTTAACAGGGCATAGCTTTTGACGTAGGATTACGTCTTTCGGGAACATATTGGGGTACAAATTGAAAATCGAAAATCGAGCACATCTTGAAAATTGTCCAATTTCAAACGCGTATTGCTCAGTCATTTCATGATGGATTGATGAAATTTTTGCCTCAATCGATTTCGGCACTCCATAACAATTTTTTATATTGAAGAAAATAACATATATCATGAAACAAACTATCGAAAAATTGAAAAGCCTGTCCTAACGGAAGTACCCACATCTGATTGGTCGAAATTGACGACACATGCGACGGTTCCCTAACAGAGACATCAAAACCAAGCTGCCTGGGGGAAATCGACATTGCAAATACATAAAAGAAGGGGGAGCTTTTGTTCCCACCGAAATGTGTTCCCTAACAGAGACATCAAATTCAAGGTGCCCGGGGAAAATCGGCATTTTTTATATTGCAAATGAGGTGAGTGACACGATTAAAAGTAGCAAATAAAATTTAAATCCTTTTCAACTACGTTACACTGTGGTGGGATATTCTGATAAGAAAAAATTAACATATCATTAAAAACTGTCATAATAAGTTCCTGAATTTTGAATTTAATTCAGGCAGACCATTTTTGAAGTTTTAAATAATTATAGACGATTTAAGAGCAGGTGATAAGTGATTCCAATATATAACACCTCTCACTAACATCGATTGGCCATAGTAAACAAATTAATGTTGTGGAACTAAAACACTTATGGTTCTCATGTTTCTCATAAACTGAAGTTGTTCAAATAAGTACTGTGGCACGCAACTTTGAACAATTTTGAAAAAGTTTATGCATGTACGATACACATAAAATTGAAACTACATCATAATAAAGTGCTATGTAGGTGTGGAACTCGATAAATTGTAGACATATCTTACTCATGAATTCAAAGCAACCCTTAGTCTGTTGAGTGCGGTCGCAAAAGCATTAGTGTAAATGAAATCTCCGTACAACAAATGAGGAAGAATCAACGACTTGAATAATTTTATTTTCGTGGGTGTTTTCAAATGCCGAGTTTCAAAAGTTTTAAGGCGCCGTAGATCTTACCACATTGAGAATTGATGAAAACATCCCATGACAAATTAGATGTAAATATAACACCCAGATTATAAAGTTTATCGACAAATTCAACAACTTGTCCATCAAAAATTTTTGGAGGCGGTGAAGGTGTAGTTTTCCAAACAAAAAGGCCTTTCTCAGGGCCACCAAATCATTATCAAAGAGTTTAATTTTTCAAACATATCCAAAATGAACAGATAGCCTAACGGAATCCTACGTCAAATATGCGGTCGTGTCTCAGACACAACCCTCCTGTGACTTTTTTACCATTGGGTAAAAATCAACCAAATTTTGCACACTTTCTCATTGATGTGTATTGTCTACATGCTGTCAAACTCGAAGTTGGGTTTTTGAATTCAACGAAAATGGAGGTGAACCAACGCGAGTCGAGAGAACAAATTCTTTCCAAACACCTGAAATTTCCTGACCTGTCGCACCGGCAGTTGGGAAAAATGTTGAACATTCACCATTCAATCGTCTCCAGAGTGTTGAAGTGGTTCCAGGAGCGGTTGACGTTGGAGCACGGCAAAGGAGCTGGAAGAAATCCGGGACCGGAGAACAAAAAGACGGAGGGAAAGATGAAGTGGATGATTAAAGCAAATCCCAACGTCTCAAGCCGTGATTTGGCTAAAAAGATCGGCATGTCGCAGAGCTACGTCCAGAATGCAAAGAAGAGAGCTGGACTACATACACACAAGGTACAAAACTTCCCAAACCGCGATGAGCGACAACAATCGACGGCTAAAACTCGGGCACGGAAGCCCTACGAGAAGATGCTGACAAAATATGGCTGCTGTGTGATGGACGACGAAACGTATATAAAAGCCGATTTTAAGCAAATTCCGGGGTTGGAGTTTTTCACCGACAAGAGCAAGTTCGATGTGGACGACAAATTTAAGAAGAAGAAAATGTCGAAGTTCGCCTCCAAATATCTCGTTTGGCAGGCCATCTGCTCTTGCTGACTGAGGAGTGAGCCTTTCGTGACAAAGGGCACAGTAAATGGCGAGATCTACAAATCTGAGTGCTTCGAGAAGCGCCTTTTGCCGTTCTTGCAGCAGCACGACGAAGCTCCGCTATTTTTGCCAGATTTGGCATCATGCCACTATTCTAAAAGCGTCCTGGAGTGGTATGAGGCCAATTCTGTCCATTTTGTTCCAAAGGACATGAACCCGCCAAACTTTCCGGAGCTGCGCCCGGTGGAGCAGTACTGGGCAATAATGAAGCGGGAACTTCGGAAGAGCAAGAAGATAGTCAAAGACGAGAAGGACATGTTAAGAAAATGGAAAAAAAAACTGAGAAACTGGTACCGGATGACACTGTAAAGACTTTGATGGAGGGCATCAAGCGAAAATGCGTTCAATTTTACACTCAAGGCTCCATCGATTAACTTTTCTTTTGATTTTTGAAGTAAATATATGTATAAAACTACCCTAAATTTTTAGTTTGATTCTAAACATTATAAGAAAATTGGCATGACATTTTCGGTGTCGCAATAATTTTGTGTTCGCCCTTTACTGGAAAACGGTAGAGAGTCTCACATCAAACCATTTTGTTATTTTAATTATCAGCTCAGATTAATGAGGATAAATTTTCTTCTACAAAACAAATATCAAACTTTCGCTTGAAAAATAAACTCAGAGAAGGCATAAATTTCGAGCGTCCCCGACGTTTCATTTGATCCCTTTTCTACAGAAAAAGCAAAGAAAAAAAATTATAGCAGGTTGTGTCCAAGATACGACCGCATTGTTGACGTAGAACTAACACTGTTATTTTATATAAGTCGCCATACATTGGTGGCTTGAAACTACTAGGAATATAAACACTTCTCATCATTTTGCGCTATTCTCGAAAGAAACGCTTATGTTAATATTACTGGCCTCGGAAAAAGTTGCATTACTTTCTCATGCTCGAGAGAAGCGCAGCTTTCACCCTTAGCGGAGGAGGTTTTGCTACTGGCAGGCGAAATCTAATCACATACAAAATTCCAGAACGACATTTACTTTCTTGGTGACTAAACAAGCGAAATAAACTCTTTTTGTTAATAACAACCTCAAAAACAGTAGCAATGCTTCATTATTATCAATATTAGCGCAAATGCAATCCTAGTTGAAGGCAGTTTTGCGATTGGCACGCGAACCCAAATAACTTCCAGTAAGACATTCAAGATGCTTGGTATTCCCCAAATATTTTATTGGCGCTCAACCTTAACGCCTGCTTCGCCATGACGTCAGTTTAATACATTGATGCATTCTCAAAGGCACCAACGAAGCCCTTATGATGACGGAAAACAAACAATGTTAACAGCTTGGAAAAAGACTGAATTATGCCACACAGCTTGTTCTCTGCTGTAACACCCATCGATGCGTATTCGCTGATGAATTTGACAAGAGCGACCGCCTTCACCACCAGCGCAGGGAGCTTGATTTTACTTGCTGCCTGGGTAACGGCGTTTACATTTTCGACCGACGCGCCGAAATCGCCTACTTCGCTGTTGTTCGATGCGGTGTCACACTCGCGAAGGCTCGGTTCAGTGCGAGCGCTTTTCGCTGCACCAACATCGCGTGCATCATTAGATGACGCTTGCCTCGAAATTTCATTGCCCCTGGCAATGCGTTCGTTTTTTGCAGGGCCCGAACCTGCTTTCCTCTTCTTCTTGCTCATCACACACTACGCGAAGCGTCCAATTTATGACGTGGAAAGAAAAACACACGATACGAATAACGCAAAAAACGAACAGAAAAACCAAACGACGATATCCAAGTTGGAATACCACTGGTGGGGTCCAATCTTAGATCGAAGCGCAGAGCAAGCAAATTGAACTGGATTGCTCAACAGTCCGATGCCGGATGAAAGTTTGCCTCAGCGAGATCCACTGTTTATACTCTAGGCAAGTATTCCCCTTCATTCTTCTACCTTTTCCTTTGTTCACGGAGACTTTAAATCCTACGATTTCCCCTCCGTTGGTCGTCGATAAGTTGCTCGTTATTGACAGCTCTGTTCGGGAAGCACACAAATGGACAGAAAAAATGTATGGGAAAATGGAAACGCTTAAAGTTTTCATGGATTTAAACCATCTACAAATCAGGGGAATCTAATGTATTGCATATTAAACAAATCTTACGGAATTTCCGATTCGTTTAGTATGTAAATCGCCAAAATCCATTCGCGACAAAAATAGTTATCAACGTTAACTTTATTTCATAAAAACGTGACCTGTTTTCTGATTTGGCACATTAAAGGAAAGACGTAGTTCTACGTCAAAACTGACGCCGAAACGAGTCAAAAACTCGTTAGAGGTTTCCCGTTCTGTTTATTTTCACCAAAGCAATCCGTCCGAGAAGCTGTGTAGGACGGGAAAAGAACAAGAATGACACACAAATTCACTCACTCACTCATTCTTCAACTTGTTTCAATGATTTTTTTTCCTCAAAATGCCGCGACAAGTCAAAGTTAGCCACGAAAATCAAGCAACAGAATTCCCTTGCGGCAATATAATTCGATTGCCCTCAGAGAAGTGCCCTCCGCGGAGCACAGAATGATGGGCGGTGGTTCCTTCGGTTCGGTTCGGTTCGCTTCGATTCTATGCCCTTTCAAACGCACTTTATGCACTTGAAGCTTGTATAAACATATGCATAATGAGTGCAGCCGAGAAAAGCCGAAAAAAGAACACAGCGATTCTGGAAAAGGCGACGCTGTCGCGGATGTGTCACGCGGATGCTCACTTCACCGCGGAGGTCTTTGAAAAGGAACAGAGAATAAGAATCGAAGAAGAAGAAGTAGCGAAGTGGAATATACACAATCTCGAAGAAGACGTCAAACGAAGCGAAGCGTCGTTGACGAATCAACAAATGGGTGACGAGGGAAAATTTTATTGCATCTGGGTGATGTTTTGACGATTTTTTCAAATAAAATTCGCCACTTCGGGGAATTTTATGATGGCGGGTTTGTCGTTAGGGGGAAGTTACAGCCTTATGAAGGCATCCAAGAAAGTCCTTAGAGTCTCACTTCAACTCGCTTTCAATACAAGTTATACCAATTATAAAGTGACCAGATGGCCAGAGGTCTAACGCGGGACGCCAACAAAAAAAAAAGTACGTTATGTGACAATATACAGGGCGGACTCGATTATATATAATCTCCGATTTATTCCCACTGTGTGTAATCGAACCCTGTATATAATCGAGTCAAACAATTTTTTTTATTTCTTTTTTATACATACAGGCAAAACTGTTTTTGTGCGATCGCATTTTGTGCAATTGCTCATTTGTGTGATTTTTTGTGCGATTTTATTGATTGTGAAATTGGTTTGTGTGATTCAAGCCCCGATTTCATAATAAAATCGCACAAAGAGATTCACACAAACGAGGAATTGCACAAAAAGGGATCCCACAAAAACAGGTTTGCCTGTATATTGTGGCAATATTTTTGCCGCTGTCTTGTAAGTTCACTTCATTGCCAGTATAAAATAAACTTTGTAGAAATTAAGACAAAAAGGGTTTATTATTCTATTATTCTAGTGAAAAACTTATCAACTTATTGGATTTTCAACGAATTTCAACATAAGTTTCCGTAGGCGTTTTAAAAACGCGGGTTGTTTACATAAAAATGACTGCCAAATGAATATCCTACACTTTCAGCAGCCTTAGAAAAATTGAAGTATAGTCAGATACTTTTAGAAGTCGTCAGTTAAAAAAAAAATAAAAACACTATCCCAAGTGCAGGGACGAAAATAATGATTGTGGGAGACAATATAGTTGCCACTGCTTTAACGTGGGTTAACGTATCGACAGTTGGTTGTGATTTTTCGGTGATCCAGACTTTATTTACGACTGAAAAAAATGCTAAATTACAGCATTTGTACCTGGTGAGCACAATGCGAATTCTACAATTTTCTTTAAATTAAAATTTACCATTTTTTTTAAAGTGCTTAAAAATTTCGGCACATTGCTCAACAGAACACGAAGCCAGAACATTCATTCCAATCATTTCCATTTTTGTGGGATCACATAATAATGTTGACTCAAAGAGAGAGTGAACTAAAATTAGCTTTAATTTTTTTTGTCGAGAGATTTGACAAACGCGGAACGTTCCGCGGGACAGAATCTGACGCGGGACATTTTGTTAAAACGCGGGACTGTCCCGCGAAAAGCGGGACGTCTGGTCAGTTTAACCAATTATAAATCCCCGATTGTAATGAAGAGGGAAAACAACCACTTCGAATGTAGATTTCCGCTGACGTAAAAGGCTGCCCACAAACCTGTATTGCAACATCGCCGAGAGTACGCAACAAAAGGTTCAACATTAAATAAGAATTAATCGATTCGCCCGCCGTTTACCCAATCAAACCTTACCATTGCCTGGTCTCGGGGAATCATGCGATTTACAATAAACTATCTCTGGCCGCCGATTAGAGCCGCTGCATGTTTGATTTGCACGTAATATATTGGCCGAAAGAAAAGAACCCCAGCCGCTGGGACCCCGCGTCCATTCGCGAGGTTTTGTTGTTTTTCTTGTGGTCAACCGGAGCGGAAAGATTGCATAAAGCTTATTGGCATAAATACTGAAAAGTTGCCACCTGAGTGAGACCCGACCTGCAGGGTCTATCCAACGAGGAATTTCATTAAAAGCGAGATTATTTTATTTTCAAGTATGGACAGAGGGAGAGAGAGAAAAATTACGCCAATGCAACAACTAGAATTTCTGGTTTCGATGCAATACCGTGGCTCAACCGAACCGTACATATATGTCTGCTATAAACAGCCCTGGTGGGGTGTGAAATGTTATTTCTTTTTTAATTCATTTGCGCTTAACAGTTAAATTATTTTCCTACCACCTCCAATTACCTGCTGCGCGGCCACTGCTAGGCTTCATTACATCCGTGCTAATTAATGGTCGACGAAAAGCGAAAGTACTCGTAGTAAATAATTGCTAATCGGTGGAGATTTGCTAATGGGTCAATATGTAGTGTTTTTTTTTCGCACAAAAAATAATTACTGAGAATCGATCGATGGCGGAAAAACTTTTACGATTATCAAATTCAGCAAATTGACGGTGCGATTCTATTGGACAACGAACCAGTATGTAGCCCCACCATTACACCTCAATCGAAACTTCCGCGACAACATTCGATGGAGCAACTATCGCCACCGTTAAACGCAAGCCAAACGCATGTTCAGAGCTGTTAAACACGAGCGTTCAATTAGCTGTTGTGGAGAACCTGTAGGTGATTTATTTTTTACGAGAAGTGACTGATCACTTCCGGCGCATTGTTGTACACCGTTGGGAAGATTACTCATGTTCAATCCCAGCGTGGTCGGGTGGAAAGATCGGAAAGATTCTCAAATTTCCAAAATCGATTGTCTTTTTTTTTTACTCTTTTCGTAACTTTTGAATAAAGACCACACCCGATTTCAACCGTACTTAATTTCAAGTCGGATATTTTTAAAACTCTGAGGGAATAAATGAACAGATATTAGCTTCGTTTTTGTCTAGTTAGTTTAGTCAATCTCATCCCCAAGACCGGTATATAACCTAGGACTTAACACAACGCATTAAATCCTTTGCAATACACACTTCCATCCACTATTGCTTCAAATCGTTGTCGACTTTGAAGACTTTCCCTGTTTTCCGGACTTTGCTCTTCACTATCACCCAGCATTTTTCGATTGGACGAAGTTTTTGGGGAGTTTGGTGAATTTTCCTCCTTCAACACGAGAACAACATCGTTGGCTTCATACCACTTCATCGCCGGTTTCGCGTAATGGCAAGATGCCAGATTCGACCAAAACGAAGTGTCGCCTTCGTAGACATGAAGTCCGGCCCGCTTCGTTGTCTGCTGAACGAACCAGACGGAAGAACTGAACGAATCGAAAGGTTCGGATTGCGCTTGAAGTAATCCCGCACTCTCCTTGCCTTCACGGGGTCGACTGTCTTCGCTTTTTTTTCCACTGCCAGCTCGTCGCTAAGTCATCCGGGTTTCTCCACACGGGACACGGCCGAATGGTCAACCCTCAACTGTTTCGCAATCCATCTGTGGGACTGATTTCGCAATCGCGCCCATAATTATTAGATTTTGCATTTCTTGGAATCTATCTCGATAACTATCTCCAAACTTGACAGATTGGAACGAAATTTTGCACATGCAGACATTACACTCTAAACTAAATTTACCCAAAATTCCATAAATTCCCTTTTTCAGAGTACAATATTTCGATTACTTTGCTTTTTTGGATCGATTTTTTTCAGTTCTACTGCAGATGAAGCGAATTTCGATAATATTGAAAAAAAAAAAGACGGGTGGGTAATGTCTGGGACATAACCGGAGTGACGTAGGACTATACAAAGGGGACAGCTTTTGTTAAATATATATTTTAAATATATTGTTTTATTTTTTTCTCACTTTCTTTTAGTTGATTTTTTATTTTTTTCTGAAACCTTTGTACTTATCAACGCCGGGCAACTTTTGGCGTATGCACATATCGTACAATCAAAATGATGGCTGTGATAGGGTGGTCATCAGCGCGCGTTTTGTACTCTAGCGTACACACTCACAGGATAGAGACAAATCGGCAGACTCAGCCAAAGGGGCGAGTCCAACGAGACGAACGAATGAGCGTTAAAAGGGAGCGATGGCAAAAAAATACATTCATTAGGATTTTTTCGCTCGTTGGATTCACATGCAGGCTAAAAAGGGTCCTTTTCAGGATCACAACATTATCTTCAATCTAAAGAGTTTATTGTTTTGTTATCACTCGATATCCCCATCTTGTTCGGCTAAACCGTTCTGTTTAGCGATTGCATTTGCCACTCGCCACAGCTTTCACAGTTGGAAAATTTCTTCCCATCCAGCTTGTGACATATTTTACAGTAAATTACATTCAATGGCACGTCGCATTACCACCACTCAGTGTCGGATTGGAGGTAATCTTAACCTGTAATTGAACATTTGCGATGACAGTGGTACAGTGTCGACTTTCAATGTGGGGTCATAATTTGGATCTCTATGTTTAAAAAAAATGTCCAACTAAATAAGTCGCATTACATGTCCGTCCAATTAGCTAGATGTCGAACTAATTGTAAATTACTGTACTTTCAATCTGGAAACAATTTAAGAATTGGTGAAAATTGAATAATCAGGAAAGTCCCCAACTATCAATAAGCTCAGAACAACTGCCAAATTTACATACTCATCAGATCCTGGCAAACAAATTATGAAAAAATCAATTTGTGTTTTATTATTATTTTGGATAATGTTTTAGAAAGCATTGAACTGTATTTCCTAAACACTTTTTTGGAAGGTTTAATGGCCCTGAAAGGCGCCTTGTTTTATGGAATGGTTCCAATTTAGAAAACTCGTGGTTTTGAAAAAAACCATTTCGAACGCCCTCGATGCCGCCTTGTTCTGGATATGCCACCAAAGCAGTTTGTGTAAAGAACAAACTTTTTCTGCTACCTGATGCCGTTTTGCGATTGCGTTTGCCACTCGCCACTCGCTGCAACTGCCTGTTGTCTTGATGTCCACCGAACTGAATGTGTTCTGTTCCGAATGCGGGTTTTCTTATCGTCGCGAGCAGCTTTGCTAGCTAGCTCGATAACATCGGCGGCCGAAACTATATGTCGCCTGCTAGGTGGACTGGTGCACTGGTACTAACGCGCTCGGCCTAGCTACCCTTGCGGGGAACTCCAGATCAACACGGTTCGAGCGGGATTTTGCCTTTCCCTTCACTTTTCCTCCTTTACCATGTCCAGACATGGCTGGTTGGGTTGGTTTGTTGATGTGTTGTGATGCGAACCGATGTGGTGTACGGTTTGAATGAGAATGATCGTTACGGCAGCGAAGCGGGGATTTTTAAGCTGACTGGCTGGCTCGAGAATTACGCATGTGTGAGACTGCGACCAATGTTTCGTTAATTTTTTTCTTTTTCCTTTCCAATCGTGCTTCATTCTATTTCGCTGCTGCTCTGGTTGCCCGTTTTGGTCGGTACGATTTGAGGAACGCAAAATGGACCAATCAAAAATGGGCACATAGTGCATTTGGACAATGCTTGATATTTCACAATTATTCAATTTATTTATCTCAAGAAAAATGAAATGTTATTCGTTATGATAGATGCGTAGATATATTTCCTATCAATTGATGCAAAAACCTTCGCGATCTATTGAGAAATGCTCGAGTTATAAGCGTTCCAAATCTTGCATTTTTTCCTACTTGTTCAGTGCCTAGATTTCCATTTCACCCTCTATATCTTCCGGTTAGACGTAGTCCTACGTCAAAAAACGCATCGCAACGCATCGCATCATAAATGTAAGCTTTATTGCGAATTAAATTTTTCGTTCTTACGGTTTTCTACTTTTTTACAAAAATATCAGATACTTAGGAATATCAGTACTTGTTGCCGAAAAAATTTCTGGAGATTGTTGAGTCTTAAGGCGCGTCCACATTATGCCGAATGGTGCCGATCGGCCAGTACCAGGCGGCATATTCGATTCGTTATGTAATGTGGACGCTCCATCGGGTGCACGAAGCCGTCACGAACACACGAAGCATAATGTCGGCAACGCTAATTTACTTCGTTTTGTTTTGATTCGACTTTCTTGAACCGGACCCACTTGTTTCGGGTTGGGTTCGGTTTGATTCGAGTCGGTTTTTGGCTGGTCGGCAAGCCCGGGCGGTACGCCCACATTTAGTCGGCTTTACCGGGCGGCCAAGACCGATTGGCGATCTAACGCAAAGCTCGATACGCCATCTGTGTTTAATTTTCGAACTATGAAAATGATGCAAACATCAACCGAATCCGTCAATTACCGTTGAACAGAGTGTGTATAAATCTTTCGGCTGCTTTTTTTTCGGAAAAATCCAATTTTTTTTGGAATGGAGAGTATATCACCAAGTAAGAAAAATCAAAAATTATATCATATAACTTTTAACAGGAATCAAACGATTTTTTTCGCTCCCAAATTCGCAGATCAAGACAAGGACATCAATATCACAATCGTGGATATTATGGATTACGTGGGGGAATCGGTGTTTGCAGCAAATCACATTATTTGTATCGGTTGGAGGAATAATCAGAACAACATACTATCCATCGAAGCGTATGTGAACCAGTCATCGAACCCCGGAAACACCCCTCACAAAATTAACTTAAAAATTGGAGGAAACACTTCCGACTGGATACTACTTTGTATCTACTACTAAACATATTATTGCATGCCTGCTACATATAGAACGGTACGTATAATATATACACAAACATCACAGCAATTGAAGCATAGTTTCAATTAAATACTTTCAGATTTCGGAAGCTGGAGTACTTATCCTGCACAGATGTGAGACAGGCTTGGGGAATATCGAAATCCCAAAAAAACAAAACATGGGGAGCCAAACGTGTAGCAGATTTATGTTGCGTCAAGAAGCCGAGAGAGGTGTACAGTGGAAGTGACGATACACAGGAAATACTGGCAGATTCTTATAAAAGAATTCTCAGTGGTATAAACCATTTGATGTTTGGAAAGTGTATAAATGTATATAAAGCTATCGTTTTGTTCCCTTTTTAGTTGCCAGTGGATCCGCCTTAGCAAAACATCTTAGTGGAAGATTCATGAATCCACTAAAACTGCATCCGAACAGGGCACTGCAACTTGATAGTGAATGCGAATCCGATAACTATTGCTCGACAAAAGAAGTGTCTGAATGCTTGACGAGAAAAACCTGTTACATTGAAACAGGACCTGTTCGTTTTGATTCACAATTGGAAGCAGAATATTTCAAGAAGCACGTAGAGGTCAACTTGGATAAATCCATCGCTATAGCTTTTGCCACAAGGAAACAAAATACGAACGAATGGAAAATTGAACGATCAGTTAGAATAACTGCCAGCAACTGTTACTCGTTGTTCCCCTACATGAGAAACAAATCTCCAAACTGGGATCAGAAAATAAATCAGTATTGGAGCATGCGGTCTTTGAACGTTACATCCACTAGGTATGGCAAAGAAACTGAATTGTTGGCGTTTAACTGTTACAAAAGAAAAAGGAACCCCCTGATGAAACACTGCGGACTGATTATTCACCCCGAAGAATCCTGGTTTGGAGCGTCGCCGGATGGAATAGATGCTCTTGGGAATGTGGTGCTTGAAATAAAATGTCCAGGAACTCCGGACATGTCACTGAATGAGATCCTTGGCACACCGAATGTTAGGAAATATATCAAGCAGCAAGGCAACATTTTTACACTATGTCAAAATCATCAATATTATTGCCAGGTTCAATTGAACATGTGGATCTTGAATTGTAGAATCGCAGATTAAGTCGTTTATCCGAAAAAAGACGACGATTTTCTTGCAATTGAAGTCCCCTTCGATCAAGCGTTTGTTGAAAATGTGGTTAAAAGCTTAAAATCCTTGTATTTTGATAAAATGATCAAAAAGTTGTTATCTTGAACAAATAAATATTATATATGTGCAAGTAGTATTTCATTGTATTGAAACTGTGAACCGTTCCGTATCCCTGCCCATTATAATCCAAACCCTTCACTTTGTTGTTGGAAATTAGTGCCCACTGAATAGATGGAAAGATTTTCTTGAATAAGATGGAGTTCGATGGCAAATCGATGCTAATGGATTGCTGGTTGTAGATGGAGATTTAGATGTGTCGCTCTCTCTTGGGGTCGACGGAATGAATGCACTTATTTTCGTAACTAAAATATTGTTTAAAATACAATTACTTTTTATTTTCAGAAATAACAACGTTGAAATGAAATGGAAGCTAGTAACATTTATTTTAAAATTTATCATCTTTCAGTACAGGTGGGGTTAGGTTCACAATACCACAAATAATATCCATTATATCATCGATAAATGCCAGAATATTAGTGGTGATAGTATCACGCAGAATACCAAATAGTTTGATACGCTGGATGACTCGTTCAACGTGTATACGGGTTCGTGCGATTGCTTCGTTTCTGCTTGCTTCTGATGGAGATAGCCTCCCACCTCTCATGAATGGCGGCATATGAAGTTTAATGCATTTCGCTGAACACTCTGTTTCTACAGACACTCCCTTGTCGACCATGATTCCATCCACATGTGGCGTCAACCGATCTATTAATCTTTCGCTGTTAAACATAAATTTATCGGAAGTTTTTCCGGAATATGCCTTGCTTACGAAGGATATTAAACCAGCAGGTGTTACTCCCACTAAAAACTTGACCGTTCGTCGACATTTGTAGTTAGAATAAGATGAAATCCTGCAGTTTAAACAATTTAGAGAGGCTACCGGCACCTCTGTGCAATCGAGTACTACTGTTACATTAGGAAAGTGCTCTCTGAAGCACATTGGTACATTCTCCTTTATCTCTTCTTTAGTGGGCCAGTGTATGAACTGTCTGAATAAAGAAGCAAGAACTGAAACCATATGTGAAAAGTATTTCGAAGCCGCTACACCTGATATCCTGAACAAACTTCCAATTGCCTCGAAAGAAATGTTTTGTTTGATCTTTGTCAGTGTGAGAATCACTCGATCTATTGTAGGCATTGAGAGTTTTCGTTGTTCCCCAGCACTCTCCAATCTTCTCACGGCAAAACAAATTTCCTCAAGTAAAGTTAGTGACGGTAATCCGGTCCATGTATTAACTTCTTTGTCCGTCAAAAGAAGGTCTGAAAGAAGACATTCCGAACATCCACTTCGGTCGTCTGTGATTTGAAAAATTGATGATTCCACTTTTATCCTTTGATTCTGAACATTAGCCGAACCACGGGTGTCATTCAAAATTGAGTACTTTGTACTATTCAAATGGTTGATCTTAATATCAGGCACAATAAACGATGTTTATAGATTTTCGTTGGTTTGATATTTACAGGAAATGTCACCAACATCAAGCGAAATTTTAGATTCCACATTGCTCATGGTAGCACTTTTATTATATACATTCATATGCTTCGATTCATCTAGTGCTTCGTTAATATTGGCGGGAGAAGTTAAACATGTAATTGGTAAGGATTCATTGACTTCAACCTTCGTCTCATCCGGCGCTTTTAGCAAAGTGAGTTCTGCGTCATCAATTGATTTCTTCGGAGAAGAAAAATAGCATTCGTTTGCATGATCGATTATGTAGGGCAATCTCAAAGTAGGCACAGCGTCTTTCTTAAGATGTTTACCTCCTAAAAAATTCATTTGATTCGAATTATTTTTTTCAATTTATAATTTCAATTGATACAAATTACCTGGTACGTAGCATGTTTTGACAAAATGCAAGCTACAAACTTCTGAATTTTTCGTCGGCTTTGTCTTACACCGCAAAGAAGTGATCCAAATCTTGAAGCGGCTGTCAGACCGCGGAGGAAACTTATGCAAAGTAATCCTTGCCGTTACCCTTGATCGGCAACCTGCCACATAGCATAATCGATTACTTAGTGAATGTCCTTCATATTTATTGTAATTGTGATCTTGTAAGTGTTCAGGTCTCTCTCCTGCTAGGAAACGTCTTTTTTGGATCCGTATCAATGGTTTAATCTTCTTAGATGGAACTGTATTTGGCTCGAGATACGTTGAAATTGCTGTAAAAATGCACAATCATTAATGTCTTATTTGCTACTTATGAAATTCGGAAAATTTACTTTTTTGAAAGTCAGTTTTCATGAAGTGATGGTGGCAAATCATCCAGCCCACCGTACTTGAAGAGACTGTTATCCCAAGTGCGCGTTTCCAACGTTTTAACAATACCTTATCAACTGGAAATTTCATTGCTTCGACAACTCGCAAGCAGATCGGTCGAGCCTATATTTGATCCGATACAGGTGTTTTTTTTTACATCCGTTTCTAGTGTGTATTTTTTCATCTGGCGCGCTGCGAGCGAGTAAAGCTCATCATAAAAAGTGGTGCGCTATCGAGACAATCCGGCAGCAAGTCACATCATCACACACGCTACACAACAGCGGGGCAAGTAGAAGTTTATTTTCCTCTTACCTCTTCCATCATTCTGTATAGCTTCTGTGCTCGATTTATACCATTGTTTATCATTGTGTTTATCATATCGGCAAGCGTTGGCATTAGGGGTGTTCATTTCTTACATCACCGTTGAACTTTTATTGGAACTTTTTTCATTTTCAAATTACACATAATAACAAAAATTGAAATAAATAAAATTTTCAACAATAACTAATAGAGAAATATAATTTCTTTTACTAATTTATATTTTCCAAATTATTATATTCTGTTCATATCGAACAGTTGTCTACTTCTTCGTTTTTATTAATATGGCAGAGGGCGGGGAGGATCCCCCACCCACGCCAAAGAATATATCAGATAATGAACCTCCTCCTGAAGAGCAAGAGGATGAAACAGAAGATGAGGAGGAAAATTCTGTTTACGAGATAGAAAGCTCTGAAGATGAGGAAAAAGACGAGAAGCAGGATTTTCGTCTAAAAGAATACCCTGATGGCGCCAAAGGCCCATTTATCGTATACTTTAGACGAAAATCCAAACCTCTTAACGTCATTCGCATCTCAAAAGAGTTGACACAGAAATTTTCCGAAGTTACCGAGATTACTCGGATGGGGCCAGACAAATTACGAGTTGTCGTCTCCAGTAGAACCCAAGCGAATGAAATAACGCGCTGTGATCTCTTTGCGATCGAGTATCGCGTATACGTACCCTGTTGCAACGTTGAAATAGACGGTGTAATAAACGAAAAGGGTTTGACTCGAAAAGAGATACTCGATGGTGTCGGTCGCTTCAAGAACTCTTCACTTAAAAGTGTGAAGATTCTTGCATGCGATCGACTGAAATCTGTGTCACTTAAAAATGACAAAAGAGTTCTCAATCGGACAAACTCTTTTCGTGTGACATTTGAGGGTTCCGCCCTTCCAAACTACGTTGCAATAGGTGCACTTCGTTTACCTGTTCGGTTGTTTGTACCCCGGGTAATGAAATGCAACAAATGTATGCAACTCGGTCACACGGCCGCCTATTGTTGCAACAAAAAACGTTGCGCAGATTGTGGAGAGAGCCATGATGAGAATCCTTGCCCGAAAGAGCGCAAGTGTCTTCATTGCGGCGGGACTCCTCATGATCTTACTCAATGCCCGGTGTACATACAACGAGGGGAAAAAATCAAGCGTTCCTTAAAAGAACGTTCCAAGCGGACTTATGCAGAAATGCTTAAGAGTCCCGTTCCAACGACTCAGGACAATCCCTACTCCATTCTGCAGAACGACGAGCCTGTTGCTGACGCTCCCAATGCAGGAAGTTCCGGTACATCGCAGGGTGCCATCAGGAAAAGAAAAATTACTTCTTTTCCATCACTCCCCAGAAAGAAAACCGAAACTTCCCAAGTTGGAATGAAAACTCGAATCGAACGTGCTGAGAATAGACCGAAGCAAGTACCTCCTGGTTTAAGCGGTTCTTCTACGCACCAGGGGTCCTCAGCACTTCCCGGAGCAGCACCCAACACGTCTGCTCCTTTTTCGCGGTCGAGGCAACAGCCACAATCTGGCTTGCTTGCACTTTCTGACCTGGTGGACAACATTTTAAATGCTTTAAATATAAATGACCCTCTTAAAAGCATAGTATTATGTTTGCTTCCGATTGTGAGAACATTTTTGAAAGAAAAATGTGCCTTTTTAGCAGCGTTCATTTCCCTCGATGCCTGATTCAGTGCAAGAGGATTTGACCACTGTAATACAGTGGAATTGCAGAAGCATCATTCCTAAACTAGATCAGTTTAAATTTTTAGTTCACAGCTCTAACTGTGATGTATTTTCTCTCTGTGAAACATGGCTTTCTTCAGCCGATGAGCTGAATTTCCACGATTTCAACATTATTCGCCTCGATCGAAATGACTCGTTTGGTGGCGTACTATTGGGGATTAAAAAATGTCACTCCTTCTATAGAGTCACTCTCCCATCGATGACAGGCATTGAAGTTGTTGCTTGCCAGACACAAATCAATGGCAAAGACCTCTGCATTGCTTCGATATATATCCCTCCCAGAACTACGGTAGGCCGCCATCAGTTCTTTGATACTATCGAGGCAATGCCGGAGCCGCGGTTAATCTTAGGTGATTTCAACTCCCATGGAACAGCATGGGGATCACTCTACGATGACAACCGTGCCACTTTGATTTATGATCTGTGCGACAACCTCAAATTGACAGTTTTGAATACTGGGGAAGCAACCAGAATAGCCAACCCTCCTGCACGGGCAAGCATGCTAGACATATCTCTATGCTCTTCTTCGTTATCCCTGGATTGCATGTGGAAGGTAATCCAAGATCCCCACGGTAGTGATCACCTACCAATAATTTTATCGATCGCTAATGAATCAAGCTTTCGTGAGTCAGTCAATATTTCGTATGACCTCACGAAGAATATTGACTGGAGAACATTTGCGGAAATAATATCTGAAGCAATTGTTTCAATGCATGAACTTCCTCCACTCGAAGAGTATAACTTTATATCGAGATTGATTTACGAAAGCGCACTTCAAGCTCAAAAGAAACGTGTACCGGCTACCACTTTTTTTGTTCAAAGGGCTACCTTGAAAAATCATCCGCTTTCAAAATATTCAGGAAAACTGGATTAGTGAAATGATTTCGAAAGTACCAAGCTCTAGAAGCCAAACTAAAAGGTTTGATCAAAGCAAAAAAGCGTGGATATTGGCGGAAGTTCGTCAATGGTTTGTCAAGGGAGACCGCTATGAGCACTCTTTGGAATACGGCACAAAACGTCGAACGCGACATTCCACTTCAAAGCGATTATGAGAATTTTTCGATGGTGGAATTCTCAATTGCCCTTCTCTCATGTAACAATTCAGCTCCGGGGTCGGACAAGATTAAATTCAACTTGTTGAAGAATCTTCCCGACTTGGCAAAACAGCGTTTGCTGAACTTGCTGAATATTGTCCCGCATGGCTGGAGACAAGTGAGAGTGATAGCCATACGGAAACCCAACAAGCCGGCTTGCGATCACAACTCGTATAGGCCGATTGCAATGTTATCCTGTATTCGCAAATTGTTAGAGAAAATGATTCTACTTCGTTTGGACAAGTGGGTTGAAGCGAACAATTTGCTGTCAAATACGCAGTTTGGCTTCCGCCGAGGTAAAGGGACAAATGATTGTCTCGCGCTGCTATCTTCTGAAATCCAAATCGCATTTGCTCGCAAAGAACAAATGGCTTCCGTTTTTCTCGATATCAAAGGGGCATTTGATTCAGTTTCCATGGAAATTCTCTCAGAGAAGCTTCATAATCGTGGACTTTCACCAATTCTCAACAATTTCCTGTACAATTTACTGTCAGAAAAGCACATGTTTTTCAATCATGGCAGCTTGAAATCTTCTCGTTACAGTTTTATGGGCCTACCACAAGGCTCCTGCCTAAGCCCCCTCTTGTATAGTTTTTACGTCAATGATATAGATGATTGTCTAACTAGAGATTGCACGTTGAGACAACTTGCAGACGATGGAGTTATTTCCATCACGGGTACTAATCCCGCCGTTCTGCAAAAATCCTTGCAAGATACCCTGAACAACCTGTTCACGTGGGCTCTCAAGCTGGGTATTGAATTCTCTACGGAGAAAACTGAAATGGTCGTTTTTTCTAGGAGCACGAACCCGCCCAATTCCAGCTTCACCTATCCGGCAAAACGATCCAACACTCTATGTTTTTCAAATACCTGGGTGTATATTTTGATTCTAAGTGTACCTGGGGGAGACACATTGCGTATTTGAAACAGAAATGCCAGCAAAGAATCAATTTTCTCCAAACAATAACCGGAACATGGTGGGGTGCCCATCCAGGAGACCTCATTCAGTTGTACAAAACAACGATATTGTCAGTGTTAGAATATGACAGTTTTTGCTTCCGATCAGCTGCCAGGGTTCATATTCTCAAGCTGGAGAGAATACAATATCGTTGCCTGCGTATAGCCATGGGGTGTTTGCATTCGACACATACGATGAGTCTCGAAGTTTTGGCAGGAGTACCCCCGCTTACTCTTCGGTTCACAGAATTATCCTACAGATTTCTCATCCGTTGCAAGATCATGAATCCATTGGTGATTGATAACTTCGAAAATCTACTCCAGCTGACTCCTCAGTCAAGTTTTATGTCTTTATATCATGAGTACCTTACCCACGACGTGCACCCTTCACCAGGCATCTCCAACCAAGTTTGCTTCCCATACTTCTGCAATTCCTCTGTCATTTTTGATCTTTCCATGCGACAAAAAATCCATGGAATCCCAGATCACCTACGCTCCGATTCTATTCCGCCGATATTTTCGGCAGAATATGGGAAAGTTAGATCTGATAAAATGTTCTTTACTGACGGTTCATTCATAAACGGGTCCACTGGCTTCGGCATCTTCAATGAAAATTCCAGTGCCTCTTTCAAACTCAAAGATCCTTGTTCCTTGTATGTCGCTGAACTGAGTGCGATATATTACGCATTAGGGATCATTGAAACATCGACCACTATTTTATTTTTTCAGACAGTCTCAGCTCAATAGAGGCAATCCGCTCAATGAAAGTTGATAAATGCTCATCTTATTTCCTAACAAGAATAAGACAACTATTGAGTGTTTTGGTCGAAAAATTATTCAAGATTACCTTAGCATGGGTTCCCTCTCATTGCTCGATTCCGGGGAATGAGAAAGCGGACTCGCTGGCTAAGGTGGGCGCTTTAGAAGGCACACTTTTTGAAAGGCAAATTGCTTATAATGAATTTTTCCACATTCCTCGTCAGTATACGCTCGTAAGTTGGCAGCGCATGTGGAGTGGTGATGAGTTCGGTCGTTGGTTACACACGATTATCCCTAAGGTCTCGACGAGTGCATGGTTCAAGGGATTGAATGTAGGTCGTGATTTCATTTGCGTGATATCTCGGCTTATGTCCAATCACTACAACCTAAACGCGCATCTCTATCGCATTGGGCTCGCAGCAAACAATCTTTGTGATTGTGGCGATGGCTACCACGACATCGAGCATGTTGTCTGGTCGTGTATCCGGTTCCATGCTGTTCGCTCTCAGCTCTCTAGAGCACTGAGAGCACAAGGCAGACAATCGGATATCCCCGTCCGGGATATCTTAGGTAGCCGGGATCCTGATCTTCTGCTTCATCTATACCTGTTCCTCAGAAACGCCGATGTCAACGTTTAATGATGTTTCCTTCGTTGTGTCCCCGTTTCATATCCCTCCTATCCAAACGATAAACTTTTACTTAGTCGCGGCAATACATACACACACTCTTTACAGATACACGGGCCAAAGGTTGTGCAGTCCACTGATCATTCAACAAGAGCCAAAGGTTGTACCGCTTATGACAACTCTACACGAGCTGATGATTGCGCCGGCTAGTGACCATTCTATCCTGGATTCCTCGAGTCGAGAAAGACGCACCACGCTAGATATGGGGTACATACTAGGGGGGCGTTGCTGATTAATCAGCTGCATCCCAATAGGAGGTATCCCATGTCGGGCACACGTACAGAGCATCGAAGACTGCAACATACCAATTATGAGAACACTTGTAATACTAACCTCGAGCCAACCGCGAGTAATCGGTTACGTATTACTAACATAGTTGTAAGCAAACAGTGTCGAAATATTGAACTCCCGGCCCCGTTAGGCTGACGCCATATGAGCCTTAATAAAAATATATATTTTGGATAAAAAAAAAAAAAACTGGAAATGTTTCCAAACACCTTCGTCTTTTAGTATGACAACCGGCTACACAACATACTCTCCCAAGTTTCACTTCATGATTACAAGACGTAAGCTTCACAGAAGGAACTACATGATTCTTCAGTTTCAGTCGGGTATCTGTTGAATACAAATTTCTTGCGGTGCATGTTTTAATCCAAATCGAATCAATTACTTACATTTAATAAAATCCGCATTGCAGAAATGATCGCTGCAAATGCTTTCTGTTCGATTTCCCGATAGGTGTACAAAACGGGTCCATTTCTGATACACCTTACAATTAGTGGGTGGAACACGGAAGAAAATATTATTTTCGGGCATTCCAGTGTAGTTTTAGCATGCAGGAACTATGCATTTTGTAGCTTTCTCTCGAATATGCTTCCGAACTTGCTTCATTGGATCAGTCATTCTTAACACTGACATCTTTTACACAACTGAAAGAGAAAAAACAGTAATATGTTATATATAAAAATGTTCAGAATAAAATTTCTTACAATCTAATCATAACCACGCTAACTTTCAATGATTCAAACTTTGTAATTTATGGAAAGAACTACTAACATTCACAAATTTACTTCCAGTTTGACACTACGAAACGTAAACCAGCATCACTTTCACCGCAGCGCCGCCTGTCTGTAATTTTTGCGTTAGATCGCCAATTGGCGTAATGTGGACGCGTTTTTAAAACCTCTTTTAGCGACGTTATTTGTAGCACAGCTTCAAGTTGAAATTTATATTCATACTTTACTAGCTGACCCGGCAAACTTCGTCTCGCCCAAAATTTATTTTCCGTAATCACATTCACGTTTTCTTACTTATTGATAGATCTCGTAAACGGCTACTGTCAAAATTTCAACCGAATCGGACTCGTAGTTTTCTTTTGATCATGCACCGTATTCTCCAGATTTGGCCCCGTGCGACTTTTTTTTGATTCCAAACTTGAAAAAGTCACTCGCCGGGCAGAAATTTGTGTCGAATGAGGAGGTCATCGCCACCACGGAGGCCTACTTTGCAGTTCTCGAGGAAACGTATTTTTTTAGAAGGATTAAAGAAGTTGGAGCATCGCATCGCTAAAAGGAGACTATGTTGAGAAGTAAATCGCCAATTTTTTTTTGTACGCTAAGTACTTATTGGACTGCCCTCGTATATCTAGCCTACTACACTATTGACATAAGACTATGTCTTTGATTTCTATATAGGGGGATCACTCTACGAAAAATGTAACGATTTATTAAGAGTTTTCAAACGCATATTACTCAAAATGGTTATTGCGACATATGTTGAGTTATATATCATTAGACAGGAAATTTATCCAGATTTTTTTTTTTTGCTTGAAACATGAATAGTGAATATAATGAAAAAAGTTAACAATTTGTCGATTTAGTTGGGTATGTTTTCTTTCGATTGCACTACCCACTCGCTTCCACTCCGAGGCAACGAGCAATCTTTTTGCCTAAATTCGGGCGTTAGCTCATAATGTGAGTTGATGGGTAAAATGAATTATTCTCCATTTACCGATAATATGCATTAATGTTATATTATATTGTATGTTGTCCAATCAATTTGTGCTCAATTCATGTTTTTATCGTGTAGGTTTCACTACTAACAATTTGTTTAATTGTGGTCCTGGATGTCATAATGTCGACTATGTTGTTTGGTTATGAGAAAATGCAATAAATCAATTTAAATGGCTGCTGATTTAGAAGATCGAAAGGGAATACCCACGTAAATAAGATTATGATAGCTTGAGTAGTCACGATCTTACAGGGCTATAAAGTTATTACAAACAATGTTCCGGACAACGTGGTAACGAAGGAGATAATGCTATTTTTACCTAAAATATATTTTTGTAGTCATAGATTGGTTTGACTCAGTCTTATATTTATGTAGGTCTCAATTGTTTAGACTTGTGTTTGAAAATGGTACATGATGACTCTTTGTCTTCTTCTGCATGATTGAATAAACAGAAGGAAATGGTAGTAATGGCTTTAATGGTATTTTTGTGAACATTTTTGAACAGAATGCGGTACCGAATTCTACCACGTTATGTCATCTAACACGTTTAAAGGATACAAGTACATACAGGAAACGGTTTTCCCAGGGTATCCATTTGATGTATCAAAAGAGAAAAAATACAGATTTTGAACAATGAAAAACTCAATTTAAATGCAATTACTACACACAATCACAGTCCTATGTCAAGATCCCACCCGTGCCCCTAGGCTCAGACCCATCAACTTTTTCTGAGTGATTGTTTCTGTTGCAGTCGTTTTCTGCAGCGGGAATCGTTTTTGACGTAGGACTACGTCTTTCATTTCTGTACTGGGGTGTAAAATCAAAGTTCCGAAAACGAAAGCGTTACGCCGGAGACCGAGATTTTGAGCGTTAATAGCTCCTAAACAACTGAACGAAATGGTATGATGAACACTTCATTCGAAAGAACGAACGAACGTGATGAATTATAGAGGTTTTAAACTTTTCAGTTCATTCGCCTCTACATTCGAAAGATAAAATATCTACGCGTTATATATTTGTTACTTTTTGATCCAAACACTTGTTTCAATTGCCCTAAGATTGCTTTCAAAACAGGCTTTTGAAATCACCAATGGGTATAGAAGCGAGCGCCGCTCTGAAATCCACTCAATTATAATTGAACAGCGATTGAAGCATTTTGTCGCTGTTGTGGTGAAGCTAACTTCGTTCATCATGAAAGCGCTGATGAATGGGGGTCACCAAGAGCCTGTTTGTGCATCTTAGGGCAGAAGGGAATGGCCAATGGGGTGGCCAACGGAGCTCCAGAGAATTGTTCCAATATTTCTCTCTGGAACTGGAATTGTCCCGAACACACATTCTGAAGCGCTGAGGACGTTTAACTTCGAGAAGGAATCAGCCGGCATCCAAAAGAAAGTTGGTCATCCTTATCATCTGCGCGATTGTCCGATATTCCTTGGTCAGAACTAAATAGTACGAACATGCAGGTTACGTGCAGTCCGTCGAGGCTAGTCCTCCTTCGCCATTAAGAAGTCCGAGCGCAGGTGAAATGGTCTAGATGGGTTAACTAAAATTTATTTTCAATAAAGACATCCTATTTCTACAACCCCTGCTGGCGGTCACTCCACTGTTCGCTCAAGCGCAAAATCCATGACCATGGTTAAGGGAAGTTTTCGCCATCATCGTTGTCCCGGGAAAAAACAAAACGCAGTTATGGTGATCATTTCCAAAGATCACAACGTTTAGATATGCCGATGTGTATCACCCGACCGATGTAATCGTCATACCCCCCACCGCTGCTGTGACACAGAAAGCGCGCGCACGGACCGAGCGAAGTGGCTCACAAAAACGCATCGAAGCGCAGGTTACATCACGCGGCGTATGTTTTGCGCTGCAATCCGTGAATGCAATCGCCGCCGCTCCACCGATGCCGCGCGGAAGGGAGTTCGCTCGTTTGGCTGCAGCAGATGTAATAATTGGAAAACCACGTACAGTTTTGTGCAGCCGGTGTGCTGCTTGTTGTGGGGGAGAATGTGCTACTTTTTCGGCACCGCTGTGCTACTTTCGGCCATCAAAAGTGGGCAATTGGAATGAAAAAAAAAACGAACACCAACAACATCGTTTCTTGACGAGACAACTTGTCTCAATTCAAAATGTTTAGTTGCAACTTGCAATCTTATGTCACACTGTGCTGAAAACCAACTATTTAGTATTTGTCGCTGTCGAACCCCTCGTAACACACGAGGTTAGTGAAGGCAGCAGAAAAAAAAAGGTGGGAAAACAAGAGGCGGCTAGGCTTTGTTTTTCCTCCACACATTCGCGCGTGTCTTTCACTTTCGATTATTTGCACTTTGATGAATGAATGAATGAATTCTAGGCATGGTGGCAGCGACGATGACGACGAGTGGAGATGGTAATGGGAACGCGGATCGAGTTGTGTGTGCATAAAAGCGTAGCCAGCGACTTTACGCTACCTTAGGGCCCCTCGATGGATGGATGGATGGATGGATGGATGAACGGACTAACCGGGGGGTAAAGAGAAGGCCGTTCGTGTTTCGTGTGAATGTGCGCGATTACTATGATGAAACTCGATTTCAAAGATGTAATAGAAAAAGAGCAAAGTAGGTTAGACGTTTATGTCATTTTTAGTCAGCCGAGGGATGCGCAATGGAAAACCGCCGCCGTGGTGCAACATGTCTTCGCACCAATCGAAGGCAAGCGATTTGCACGGGTACGGGGGTAATTAAGTTTTTTTCGTTGTTGTTACCGTATTATTCAGAGTTTAGCTAACGACCTACCTAACGTGTGGGGACGGGGGTTTTACATTGGTAACTTTTTGCAAGCGCGCGAAGAAAACCGAAACCGTTGACTGTTGACTGACATGCCAGTGGTCCGACACATTCGTATTGATGTCCGGTTGAAATCATCGCGAGGTTTAAATTTTTTTATGTTCAGTAAATTTTGCCTCGGTAGTTTGTGTTGTTGGACTTTAATTTTATTCTTATTACATATTCTTACATATTTTCGGTTCTAGCGAGGTATAATTGATTCGGCACCGACAGCGTTCATGACGCTCTAGTTCGCATGCTTGTGTATCATGAAGTGCTAACCGAAGAAGAGTTCTTTCGTTCTCATTTGTGTCATCAAAAGTAGCATGTAACAACAAACGAATGCCACTAGGGGGAAATAACTTCTACTAGATCAGATTTGTATTAACGAAGGTGGGTTATTGGGGGGGTTCATGTCCTTGGGTACGAAAGTGACCCCGTTGGCTCCGTGCCACTCCAGCACATTCTTTCAATAGTGGCATGAAGCTATATCCTGCCAGAAGAT